>NW_020664487.1:6596298-6618237 GCF_002925995.2 Terrapene triunguis | reverse complement strand
GGTTCTGGAGAAGGGGCGGGGCTCTGTCTTGGAGGTGGCCAGTGACAGAGCAGGTTTTTTGAGCATGCCAAGGCCAAAATCTGAATACTCAAGTCTTTAAGGACATGGGTTGCTGGACATTTCCCAGTGACAGGCATAGCAAGAGCTGAGGTGGTCGCAGGCCCATCTTAGGAACTTTGGAGCAGTTGGGATGTGGACTCGCAGTAGCTCTGACTTTGAAATGAGAAAAGAAGTTGCAAGGCAGAAAAAAGCTATTTCAGTCATTTGGCTGTTTGGACTCCGCATAAATTTAGTCTCTTCTCACCCAGACTGGTCTCAGGTACGTTAACCTACGTAAACCCACACCTACTTTAATTGCAGGCTGGGTTACTAAATGAAGAGTGTAATTTGAACTGATGATGTCCCTTCATGAATTTTTACCTCCTACATTGCGAGTAACACTTAAAGTTCAAATTAAAAGATTGTTTTTCCTATTTGTTCACTCTGTGCAGTTTACCGGACTTGGTATAACTGGTTCCACTGGTTCTTCTGTGTTACTGGTAGCCAGTTTCTCCTTTTGGTTTGCATCATTCACCAAGCAACAATGGAGAGACAAATGTTTGAAATGTGACTTATAAAAGCGCACTGCTTTTGGCAGGGGGTCTCGGGGGTTAATGTATAACTTGAAACTTTTTAACCAGCTCTTTCAAAAAACTGACCAGAATTCAACCTGTTTTGACTGATTGGGGTTAGGTTTAGATCAATTTAGCTCCTCCTTCGAGGTGTGGATCAAGTCTCCTCCTTGGTGCTCGCTACTTGTAGCAGCTTCTCCCCTCTCCTTGCACGAGTTGGGTCCTGGGTTCGTTCTTGTGATGCCTAAGGTGACTTCCTCACTGTGCCCAGACACAAAGGGCGCTGTGCCTTGGGGAAATGGATAATGCTACCACTGCTGGCAAGGAGTATAAAACCCAGTGCACCAGAAACAAAGTACATCAGCACAACCCCCTGCGAAGACATGACGCACCAAGGAAAGGGTGAGGGTTACTGAATAAGTACTAAACATTAACTCAACCCGTTCCCCACCTCCCACCCTTCACAGCTTATCCCAGCCCCCCATAGTTTCCCTGGCACCTTCCCAGGCAGACGGGATGCTGAGGATGAGACCAGAGACGAGTGGTGCAGAACTGTGGACATTGGCTGGTTTAAGCAAAAAGGGCCTTCTTACAGTGTCTTCACCCCTGGGTCCTCTCCTGGGTCGCTGGCCTGGAGTCCTGTGCCAGTCTCCGCTAGCTCTCAGGTTTCAGAAGGGCAGCTGTGTTAGTCTGTATCAGCAAAAACAACGAGGAGTCCTTGTGGCACCTTAGAGACGAACACATTTATTTGGGCATAAGCTAAAACCAGGCTGGTCTCTGTAGGGCTGGAACTGCCTGACCCATGCACCAGATCCCTCAGCAGCTCAGACTCCCTTTATGGGGAGTGGGAGTGAATGTGGATCAGAGACTCCCGGAGCCGCCCAGCTTCTCTCTCTCACTCCCAAGCTCAGAACTGAAATGAGTCTTTGTCTCTGAGCCCACAGAGGGGCTGAGCAGCCCTGGCTCTTCGTTGGCCCAGCAAACTCTATGCAGAAGCTTCCCTATTGATCTCCGCAGGAGATTCCAGTCCATTCTGGCACTATCCCTGACGCCAAGCACGGGAAATGGCGTCCAAGGGCTCTGGGAGCCAGTACTCTTGTACTCCCTAGGGCAGGACCCCTTAGAGGCTCAGTGCAGACTTCCAGGAGCTGGCTGTAGGCCTGGTTTGGCCTCAGTAATTGGACACGGGTGCTGCCTCGTTTCCTGGGAGACGGGATTAGGGATGTGAATGGATCAGCAGGCTGGAAACGGAACATCTGTTCTAGCTCAGATAAGGGGGAGGGGAGCCCCAGGGAACCATTTACAAGGGACAAGAGAGCAATGAACGAAACAAGCCTGGACTATAAAGAGTAAGCTGTGCATGGACAGAGGACTGGTTCCTACAAAGTGCTTCCAAGCCAATCCCAAAATGTGTCATGCAATGTACAGTAAATACATCTAATGTATAATTTTATATAAAGGAAGGAGTTTATTATGTAACGTTGGATGTGCGGTATCCCCTATACCCCGCCCCCATGGTTGAGTCTCTGATCAGCCTGGCGTAGCTTTGCTGTATGCCAAACAAAGGAGACGGAGTAATGAGACTGGAGTCCGACTGAATGATTGGGGAGCCAAGTGGAAGAGGTCTAGGGGGAACCCCACATTAGCAAACTCCAAGTGGGTGTAACGTAAGCACTTCAGCATGTGTTGATGTCCATTGCTGAACAAGGCTAGATGTCAGCATGTGCTTAAGTGCTTTGCAGAATTAATAAGACTCAAAATGCTCTTTCTTCTGCTCCTTGCACTAAGGGACACGAGTCCCTTATTTGTTTATTTGTTGAACAAATCACTTCTGGACTGAGACCTCGTGTGACATTTCATTCAGAAGGAAACATTCCAGTGTACATGGTACAAATTAGAAATTTCTAATGTGAATTCCAGCACATCTCTTTATAGCATAGGGTGACCAGATGTCCCGATTTTATAGGGACAGTCCCGATTTTTTGGTCTTTTTCTTATAGAGGCTCCTATTACCCCTCACCCCCGTCCCAATTTTTTACATTTCCTGTCTGGTCACCCTGTTATAGCATAACTAGATTAATAGATTTTTAAGCCAGGAAGAGACCATTAGATCATGTAGTCTGATCTTGTGTAGAACAGTTACTCCTGTATTAAGCCAAAACACTCGCATTTGATATAAGCCTAAAGTATAGTAAAACTAATTAAAATAAAACAGCTCTTCAAATTATTGTACAGTGAACCCTTTTTAATGGTTGGTTAGCTGCCTTTAGTTATCATTGACCGAAAGATGAAAAGAGATGGAGAAAGGAGTGAATTATAGGTGGCATGTTCTCATTAGCTGTAGTGAAGATCGAGCATGTATTTCCATTTGGCAAAGATACAAGCAACTGAACAAAGTCCCCTCAAATGTTTACCTGTTTGCTCGCGGCCCAGAGTGAATTGTTTCAGAAACCTTAACAAAAATGGTTGAGGCCTTTTGAAGAGTGAAGAGGGGTGTATGTTTTTAAGAGGGGGGAGAATATACTTTAGCCATTATAAAATTCACTCTTTTTTGTTTTTTGTTTTTTTGGACAATTCTTGTGTCTTTAGTGGGATACTGCTCCAATCTGAAAAGTGGCAGGGACATTAGAATATGAGCCGAAGGTTAGGGAGCTGTTATTTAGATATCGAAGATATGTGGTCTGATTTGCAAAGTTGCTGAGCTCCCAGCAGCTCCCATGTAGGCACTCATCTTTGGAAATGTTGGCCATGGTGTCTAGGTCACAGATGGCCCCTTTGGTCTGGAGACGATCTAATCAGAATTGAACAATAAGGGTTTTTAAAGCATATGCTGTGCTTGTCCTCTGTACAATAGTTTAGTTATTGGAACTGCTCAAGTGTGCTGTTAAAATTGCGCAGAATTTTTTTTATCCAGTCTACAATCTGTCCGCTTTCTGTTCACTCTGGCCATGCGTGTAGGGGTGGGAAAGTTGAGAAAGTTTTCACCTTTCCTGCACAGGAATGCAGAAGAAATCTGGGAAGAGGGTGTGTATGGAGTGAGGCCAGGCTCTCTGTGATGGGCATCAAAGTGAATACAGACCATAAGTGTATTTAATATGTAGATCTATATTATGCCCAACAGTAGCAGAACACTTTGGAAGAATCACACATTCTGTTCCTGTTGACTAGTGGACTGACTCAGCCAAAAACAGCTGTAGTCAGCAAAGTGTGGACTGCAAGGGTGAGTGCTTTATAATAAGGAAGTAGAATAAACCAAAAGTAATCTGAAAGTACATGGAACAACTCCCTATTTAGGGACATAGCCCTGTTTGTATTACCTTGGGTGTGGCGTGCTCTCTTGCAACCAACGTATTTGCTCTGTCTCTGAGAATCTGGGCATAAGCCTACAGAATAAGTGTTGCCTGAGATAAGAATGCAGGACTGAGCCCACACTATAATCAAAGAAAAATAGAGAGATGTTTTGAAGACTAAATGCTGATGCAGAAAGAAATGCAAAGGGGGCATTTCTGTCCTTTGATCATGTGAAATCTAGCCTGTGATGCTTCTTAGTGTATGCACAATAGCTTCAGGTGGCACGTGACCAGGATTCATCAGTGAATTTGGTCCTCTGGTTGGATCATTTGCTTCCCCAGCTTGGGGCGGGGAGCGCGACGTGAATGCTGATCCATGCTCCCCTAGTTGTGCTAATTTTGCAGTTTTGTCACTTAACACCCGAGTCATCAAAGTAACATGGGTTCCATACCGTAGGTGGGACATTTTTTGGTTTCGAATGTCATTAGCTCATGAAATTTGTTTATCCTCTTTCAGCTCGTAAGGCTTCGTTCTAGCAGCGATGCCCACATTTGTATAATGTGAGGAAACTGGCACGTTGTAGATAGCACGCTTCAATATTGGGACAGGGCCATTTTTTTTTTTAAAGTACAGAGAACTTGTGTTAGTAGAGCAGCTTATTTCCATTTGGGCTTCGCATGAGGTTAGATGGCCTCAGACGAGCAGGATACGAAAGAACAAGCTGGCAGAACTCAATGTTGGCAAGAAGCCATGGGCACCTCTGCCATAGATTTAAGGCCAGAAAGCACCATTTTCTAGTCTGATCTCCTGCACAAGCTATAGGTTTCAGAGTAGCAGCCGTGTTAGTCTGTATCCGCAAAAAGAACAGGAGCACGTGGGGCACCTTAGAGACTATTTGAGCATAAGCTTTCGTGGGCTACAGCCCACTTCATCGGATGCATAGAATGGAACATATAGTAAGGAGATATATACATCTCTACCCCGATATAACGCGACCTGATATAACACGGGTTCACTTATAGCGCGGTAACCCCAGGGCTCCAGCAGCGGGGCTCCGGCCGCTGCGGGGAGCCCCGGGCCCTATAAATCACTGCTGGAGCCCTGCTGCCACTACCCCGGGGCTCCGGCAGCGAGGCTCCGGCGGCGCTTTGAAGGGCTCGGAGCTCTGGCCGCTGTGGGGAGCCCCGGGCCCTTTAAATCACCGTCGGAGCCCTGCCGCTGCTACCCCGATATAACGGGGTTTCATCTATAATGCGGTAGGGATTTTTGGCTCCCGAGGACCGCGTTCTATCGGGGTAGAGGTGTATACATACAGAGAACACGAAAAAGTGGAAGTAGCCATACCAACGATAAAAGGCCGATAATAGCTCCTCTTAATTGATTAGCCTCTTACCGTGGGTATGGCTACTTCCACCTTTTCATGTTCTCTGTATGTATAAATATCTTCTTACGGTATGTTCCATTCTATGCATCCGATGAAGTGGGCTGTAGCCCACGAAAGCTTATGCTCAAATAGTCTCTAAGGTGCCACACGTGCTCCTGTTCTTTTTGCACAAGCTATAGGATTTCACCCAGTCATTCCAAGCTCCCCCCTCCACACTGTCTCCCGAGCAGCTATTCTTAGTCCTTCTCTTGAGCACCTGTGTGTCAGCTGCAATTAACCCCTTGTTTCCCAGAGACCAGGTAGCGCCCTTGCTCCATGCTATGCTGAAATCAGCAGGCTGACTAAGGGATGCAGGATTATGCCCAATTTCCATTGAAAGAAAAATGGGGAGTTATTTGAAAGAGATACAACATGGCCAGTCGTCCCATCAGGTTGAGTCTCACGCTGGGGTATTAGAAAAAGAAGTCTGAGTTTCTTAGCCTCTCCATGGAGGAAGAGGACGCTGCTGCTGCTTCTGGGGATGTGGCCAAATGAAATATTGGGCTTGACTGTAACCTGAGAATTAGACCCTAACTTCAGTTGAACATGTGCACCTGATCATACATTTAAGCACCATCAGCCATTCAGATACTTCGATGGGCTCAACATTGTGATAGTTTGCTTTACATGGGCCATCTTGCCTCTTATCCCAGTGGCATGGTGAACGGGCTGGCCCACTGTGCCTTGAAAGGGTGGGGATGATTTGAAATATTTGATACTGTTAAATATATTTGATTCAGCAACTCTCACTTAGGGAAGGGTAGGTCGTCTTCTGGACATCTGGCTTTTAGTCTCCAGCCGAATTACCATAGCCACATCCGAGTTTTTGGTGCTAGGACCAAGTGCAAGAACTTGTACTGTTACCCTGGCATAGCCCCACCAGCGAATATGGTGTATCTGTAAGGATGCTAAATTAGCAGAAGACTGTTAGAGGCTGTGGAACAGAGATGCTATTCTTGAAAGCACATCTGAGTTCTTTGAGTCAGTGGCTATAGTACATAATGCTTTTTTTCCTTTTGCTTTTGCTTTCTTTAAAAGGTCTGCTATTTCCTTCCAGTTCCTTTATGAAATGGTGTTACCCAGTCACACCTTGCATATAGAAAGAGAATCAAATTTGTAATGCCTTTCCTTCACAGTGATCCCAAAACACGTTCCTAACTACTCTACCAGCTCTGAATATGTTCTGTAACCGTACTCATGTCAACAGTCTCCTTGCTTTCACTGGGACTACTTGTGTGAATAAAGGTTGCAAGATTAGGTCCCAGACGCATGGGACTCATTTTGCCCGCAGTCGAAATGCAGTTGTCCCTGATGTGAAAGGCAATATCTGTTCAAAAAGCAACACTTTAGGAGTTCATCCAGCTGATGCTATTGTAAATTTTAGGTGAGCAGAATGAGAATGCCCAAATTGTAATTAGTCCAGGATACTAGGCCTCCGTCACCTATTCATGATCAAATGGAGACAGATTCTTTTATGGCCCCACACAGACAGTCCTTAACAAAAAGATGGACTTAAGCGAAGATGGAAATGTACCAAGCTTGCTAGTTGTATTTGATATGGGGGAACATGTTCCTTTCTTGTATTACACTTCAGTAGAATAGTTCATATTCTACGTGGCATGATCGCTTTCCTCAGTGGTTGTCCTACAGAAGCAAAGAACAGATGGTAGCTGGACTTAGGATAAGGGAGAGGCCATAAGACTCATCTAGACTTTATTTCAAGAGTTGAATGTGTTCATTTTTCTAAGTCCCAGTAATCTAATTTACTTCTCTGATTGACCTACACTGCTGCCAAAAATGTAAAAGCTAATATCAGGCTGAAAAAAGTAATCAAACAAGTATTAAAAGAGCAGTGTGTGAAAGTCCTAATACTTCTCAAGACAGATAACGATGGAGTTCAAATGCAGCTGGTTGTATTTTTTTCCCTGCTCTTTGCTTATCCTACTAAACATTGCAAACATCTTGTATGTTGTGCCAGCAGATGCATCCACTGCCACAAATGTCTCCTCGTCCCACCACCTCTGCCCTGCCTTATAAACACAACTCCAATTTGGGGGAGGAGGGGTGTTTGTCATGAAAATTCAGTGACTTGCAAGATTGATTCCTCATCAAGAAGAGGGTGATTGAGAATACACGGCAGTCCTGAAGGCTTGGAGTGTTTCAGGTGACACACAACTGCCATTGTTTCTTTCCCCCTGTATGACATAATTCCAGAAAGCTAAACTTTGAAACTTCAGACTTGATATGTAATGTAGCATCGGCTTTGCTGCTAAGTATTAGAAAGAAATATTGGTTGGATAATTGTTAAGCATTTGAAAAATCACTTATAGGAATTTTCATTTGGGGGTGTGTGAATTTCTCTCCTAATGAAATGCTGCCTGCTCTCCCCCTGGTGAGGTATTTCACATTGGTCCTGATTGGGATAAATTATTCCAATGAGACATTAGCTTTGCTCATTCAAATTCCCAAGATGCGAAGGCCTCCAAGAAATGAGAAATTGCAGATCTTTATCTCATAGAAATTAGAGACTAATGTAGCAAAAATCCCAATTTTTTTTTTAAATGTTATGCTCCTGTCTATTGGCAAGAAACAGCCATCGTAATTGTCCTGTCCCAATTAATCTGGCCTTGCGGTCAACTCTCTTCAGGCAAATGAGATCAGTGGTTGGAATTCTTCCTCCAGCCAATGAGATGAGAACTTCCAAGTATTTAATGAAAACCTACGTAGCATGAGAAACATGGTATATAATTAAAAACAGTGGGGTTGTAATACAGTGGTATACAAAACAGCCTCTGCCCACAAGAATGTCATTTTTGGCAGTTGCTATCCGTATAGCAACCCTCTTTCTCCCCCCCCCCCACATTCCTTTCTCAGGGTGGGCTCTTAAAATCTGGCTGAGGCCAGTCACTGCAGCCCCCGAGTGTGGGTATTTTGTAGCTGGCTTGCCGCATCCATTGCGGCAGGATCCTTAACTTTTGTATTTCCCAACTTCTTTAATGGTGCAACCTTAATGTTGCACTTTAACATGCGTGTAGGCCGACTGTTTCAAAATGGCCTAGGAGATTTAGGTGCACAACTTCCATTCGTTTCAATGGAAACTGTCTAAATTCAATTTGTTTCTAAATCCTCTGTGTGGCTTTGCAAATCTCAGCCATTAAGTCTAAGGCTTCTGCTTTTGTTGCACAGATAGTTCTGCTGAAGTTACTGGGACTATCTGCCTGAGTTAGACGATGCACTTGAGGGAAGTTGCAACACGGTGCTAGTTAGATGTTCTGCTAAGTTCTTAAAGGACCCTGAGCAGGTAGAAGAACAAGTTATTTTAGTTTGTGTGTCTACAAAGTTTATACCGTGCCCTAAGGGAAAGGCAGGGGGCCAGAATGTGGGGGGAGAGGGAAAGAGAAGCGGGTGGTAATATGCTACCAATCAGGGTTTCCGCATGCTGGCGCCTTTGTCCTCTGTAGGATCGGGGTAAAAGCAAAATTCTTGGCTATAGCTGGGGTATGCTAGAGTGTGTCGTGCAGATGGGGTCAAGGTGGATCTCTGCATCATGCGGGGGGTGGCTGTGGACCCATATCAAGGGGATCAGCAGTACATTGGGGTCTCCAGCTCATAGTCTGCGGACCACATGTGAATGGTAAAATACCAGATATCGTAGCCTCTGGCCCACAGCCAGAGTTAATGGGGACGAATTCATTGTCCTGTATAAGGTTGATGCGTAGCTCACTGACCAGGATGCAATGTGGGTGTGAGGCAGGCTTAATGAGGAGAGGATGGGCTAAATGAAAAGAGGGGAGAGGGGACATTGAATGGAAGGAGGCGTGGGGGCAAGGCAGAGGAGAAGAGGGTAATAGGGTCAGGGGTGGAGTGAAACTGAGATCAAGACTGAGGGAAGGAGAGGGTTGGAGCAAACAGCCAGTCAGCACAAGGCAGAGAGAGTCTCTGAATGTCCCTGCTCTGGCTGGCTAGTCTCTGGCTGGTTCCTCTGTGCAGTTCCCCCCTCCCCCCCACCCAATGCCAGATGTTCATCTCCATGTGAACATATTCATTTCAATAGGTCGGGACAGCTTTTCCAAAGTCACTGCTTGATGTGCTGAGTCACCCGAGCAAAGTCTGGTTGGGTAACGCGCAGGAGTCACTACCATAGCAGGGAAAGAGCTGATTCTGTCATGAGGTGCATCACATGTGCTGGCGGCATCTGTGATAAAATCGTATGAGCTGAATTGTTTTCAGATCCGTCTTCCTGTCTCAGGTTTGACGCTTTTCGGCCTCGGAGATCAACCCTGACTTTGATCAGCAGCGTGCAGTGACTCTGACCTATTTCCTCCCCTTGTCGTGAAACAGAGCTGTCACTTGCAGATCAGGATTCGCGGGCAGCCCAAGGATCCTGTACTAATGTTACTTGCAGACTTTGAAATGACTGGGACAGAAAGGAGCCTGAAAGCTCAGCCACGCCGGGGAAGCCGTAGCTTGAAATGGCCCCTCTTACCAGTGTTGTAACCGCCTTACAGTGGGGATTGATGTCTCTTCGCTAGTGTAGGAGATTTCGTGGGTTCTAGTCCAAGCGACCAAGTCACTAATCCTGACCTTGATCAAGTCAACGCCACCTTCCTAGGACCCATTTGCCCCCTGTAACATAGAATCATAGACTTTAAGGTCAGAAGAGACCATTATGATCATCTAGTCTGACCTCCTGCACAACACAGGCCACAGAATCTCCCCCCACCCACTCCTGTAACAAACCCCTGACCTATGTCTGAGCCATTGAAGTCCTCAAATCATGGTTTAAAGATTTCAAGGTGCAGAGAATCTTCCAGCAAGTGACCCATGCCCCACGCTGCAGAGGAAGGCGAAAACCCCCCAGGGCTTCTGCCAATCTGCCCTGGAGGAAAATTCCTTCCTGACCCCAAATATGGCAATCAGCTAAACCCTGAGCATGTGGGCAAGACTCACCAGCCAGCACCCAGGAAAGAATTCTCTTGATTCTGCCACCCTTACTCAAATTGAGTAGCACCTTACTTCCCAAGTAGCCCTGCTGGATCCAACAGGACTCTTTGCAGACTCGGACGCTACTCAGTTTGAATAAGGGAGCTTGGACTGTTAGGGTGAGGCTGTGAGATCTCTGTCTAGAAGGCACTGTTCCAGCCGCAGTGTGGCTCACAAGCAGACCGAATTGGGATCGGAGCCCCTGGGATCTTAGAAACATCCTCGCAAATGGTGTGAGCGGTGCACAGGCTCTTCTGTGAGGGGCCCTGGGGCTGACCAGGCCTGGGCGAGGAATCTCTCAGGCAAAAGTATTAGCGAGGAAATATCGGAGCAGAGTTTGTTGGTGTGACGTGATGAAGTGCAGCTGGCTTGGGGGAGGGGAGCGGCAGAGGAGATGGTCTCATGCAGCTCACAGTGCGTGTTCCCGGTGGATGCCCCTTCCCTGCTGCTGGGAAAATTGCAGCCGTTTCGGGGGGGGGAGGGGCAAAGTAACCAGCAGCACCCCCTGCCCCCCTCATCTTGCGGCTCTGACACCCCAGGGCAGCGGGAACAGCTGTAGCAGCCGGGGCCCTGAGCAGGCACCCACACAGTACGGAGTCTGAACAGTGTCCAGGGGGTTGGGGAACCCTCCTGGTGGGAGCAGAGGAGAGTTCCTGATGGGTGACGGGGCAGCCAGTGGGATATGGGTGCTACTCCCCAGGCTGGGGAAGGGGGGGAAGGCTGTGCCCTTTGGGGGGTGTCTGCACTGTGGGGTCCCTGTGCTGGCTCCCAAGGGGGAGCGAGGCACCCAGCCCTGGGGAGTAAGGGGGCCTCCCATCGCACGTGTTCCAAGTGATGTCCGGTTTTATGCAGTGCACTGTAGCCAGTGCCGCTGCCGCTTGGATCATGTGCGCTGAGCACGATATCCGTGTATGCAGAGGCCTGCTTTTGCCCCCCCCCCCCCACTGGTGGAAAAATCGTGGTATTGAGTTGCTAATTTCTGTGCAGTCTGTGAAATCGTGATTTTCCTCAGGGCCCTAATCTTAACCAAAGCTGGCGAGCTGTCGACTTGTCCCTGGGAAAGCAGGGAGGACGGTTCGTGGTAATACAGGCCTGACCCGTGTTAATGTCTTTGGCGCTTTGCTGTGGGTTTCAGCCCTGATCCCATGGGAACATGCCGTAGAGCAGCTGCTCCCAGGGCTCCGTGCCCCAGTACCCACAGTAGTGTTGCACAGGAGCTGCTATGGGTTGGGGGCAGTGGCAGAGCACTGTGCTTCACCCCTTCATTCTTAGGCCCCAGTTCGTCACATGTTCACTCCCTTCTGCCAGCAAAATGGGACCTTGGGGGTGTCACGGGAAGGGGTGGTCACGACATTGGAACCAGGCTATCCCAGATGACACATTTCATAACCATATTGCACGCTTAATCCTCTGGAACTAGAACAAAAGTCTTTTTAATAAGTATCCTTGTGGCACCCCAGTAGCCACTTCCTGTTCCCTTCCTCTCCCAAACTCAGCGCTTTGCCTTTGATATCCAAATCAGGGCTTCGTTCCATTATCACTTACATTATCATCTGTATTGTTGTAGCTCCTATGAGCCCGGGGTTTATCCACTAAAATAACCCAGAGCTGTATTTACTGGCCTTGGAAATCAGCCTGCCTCCAGCACAACTATTTCTAAAGATACATTTCTGTCCATAGAGCTGTCCTGTCAACTTTCTTCCAGCCCCAAAATCTTGTCAGGCTTCATGTTAAAAGGAAGGTGGAGACACAGATCTTATTATTTTTGAAGCATTTGCCTTTTATTGAGTGTTTTGCCTTTGCTCACTCCGGTTACAATGCATGCCATACTCGTGTCCTGACCTTCCTTTTGTTCCTTATATTCTTGGAAGCCTCTTAATAGTTAACTTGTCTTATGTAATCTTCCTTTTATCCTCTACAATTTAGCTTTTATGAGATGTACAATCTTGACGTCATTCAGTTAACTGCAGTTCCTCGTCTGTATCTAATTTTACACCTCTCATGTTGCTTTATACGCCCTAACTATTCTTTGTTTTTCCACAGTGGCCTTTGTCCTCCTCATTGGCGCACAGTGTGCAGAACTCGTAAATGGCATGCTAACTTACCTCAGAACGCTTTGTTACTTCACTTGGGTCATTTCCCTGTGTGTTTATCTAGAAGTGTGGAAGGGACCTCAAGAGGTCATGTAGTCTATCCTACTGCACTGACGTAGAATTAAGTATACCTAGATTATCCCTGAAAGGTGTGTGCATGTCTAACCAGTTCTTAAAAGCCTCCAGTAACAGGGATTCCACAACCTCCCTAGGTCACCTGTCCCAGGGCTTAACTATCCTTCTAGTTGGAAATGCTTTTCCTAATAGCTAACCTAAATCTCCCTTGTTCCAGACTAAGCTGATTACTACTTCTCCTACCTACGGTGGACATGGAGAACAATTGATCACTGTCCTCTTTATAACAACCATTAACATATCTGAAGATTTGTCATGTTGTGTCTCCCCCCCATTTTCTCTCCCCTAGACTAAATATGTCAAATTCTTTAAACTTTCCCTCATAGGCCAGGTTTTCTAAATCTTTCTTTTTTTTAGCATTTTTGTTGCCCTCCTCTGGACTCTCTCCAACTTGTTCACATCCTTCTTAAAATGTGGTACCCAAAACTGTGCACGATACTCCAGGTGAGGCCTTATCGGTGTGGAGAAGAGCAGAATAATTACCTCCGGTGTCTTCCATCCGACTCTCCTGTTGTTAATCCCGGAATGACATTTGCCTCTTTCACAACATCATACTGTTAACTCGTATTTAATTTGTGATCCACTATCACCCCCAGATCCTCTTCTGCAAGACTACTGCCCAGACAGTTATTCTCCATTTTGTATTTGTGCATTTGATTTTTGTTTCTCGGGTACAGTACTTTGCACTTGCTCTATTGAATTTCATCTTAGTGGTTTGGGCCCTGAATCTTTGTTTGGGGTTCCTAGCACCACTGTAATATCATTTGCTGCATTCTTCCAAAATTTGCTCTTAAACTTATTCTTATTTTTCCTCCCTCTTCTCAATTAAGCCTTGATCACAAACCCTTCCTCGAGCTAGGAGAACCCCAAGCTTCTGGTGCTTATTCGTATGTTGTGCAAAATATTAGTTTGCCTTCGTCTTTGCTATTTTGCTCGTAAAGGAAAATGTTCACACGTGGTGCCGAAGTGAGGGATGGGGGAATTCTGTATTATTGATTCATGAAGGAGTTAGGTCTGAATCGCCATGACCAGAAATGCCAGCAATGCCTTGCTGACCTAGGACTCCCAACATGTGAGGGGCTGAGAATGGAGACTGTGACCAGCTGATGGGTTCCAATGAATCCATGGAGCATGGAGAGAGATGTCCTTCTTGGATCTGACAGCAGCACTTCGGTCTCTAGCTGAGCCAGTTGGCATAGTGTGAGGGACCAGGAGCTCTGGACCAGTAGCAGTGCAGGACATGATGCTTCAGGAGCAAGACCCTCACACTGACAAAGTAGCTGGCGGCTTTAGCTGCCCTTCCTGTAACTGGCCTCATCCCTTCTTGGCCTTTCTGCTCCGCACTTGTGCTGGGAGGATTTAGTGGGTTTTATGGTATGGATCCCTAAGAACTACACCGAGATCTGCTACAAATCCCCGTACTGGGGAATGCTGGGATTGGCGTGGGCATGGCCGGGCCAGGAAATCGCTACTTCCACACCCATGGGGACCATGGCAACTGGGGCACAAATTGAACTGGCCCCTGGAGGCCCCAGCACAGAGATGCATTGTGGCTTCTGAGCCTGATCTGTAACCTGCAGCATTCTCCCTTGTCCCCCTTTCCTTCACATCCTTAGTGTGAGATTCCTGCAACTTGTCAGTCCCAGCTCTGCAGTTCTGTTGCCTTGTGCCCCTCTATGTCCTCCGTTAACTGCCCCAATATAAAGGGACTAACCTCCTGATCAGATGGTAAAGACTGAACTGACTCACGAGTAGAGTAAAGTTGGTGCAAAATCAAGTTGCTAATCTGTTGTGTGGTGGTGTATGTTGTGTTACCTCTATTTCGAGAGGTGATTTAGAAGAATGGTCACCTGGGTACTTCTTAGAATAGACTCTAGCAGGCTCTCTGGGGGATGGCTTCTTGTCCGTGATTAAGGCAGTTGTCTTTTCTCTTGAAGGAACTTGTGGTTTTCATTGTAATCCAAAACTGCTAGAAATGCCCTGGCAGGCAGAGGCAGAAACCAGGAAAAGTGTGAAACACCTTGGAAATTCAGAATATGCTTGTCCGTTTCAGTTCAGGAAGTATCTTGCACAAATAAAGCTGCAAACTGCTAATATTTAAATCCCAGTTAATCTGCCAGTCACACGGGATGACCTGTCTTTCAGCTCTAATACGTGAGTAAAATGTAGATAATAAAGAAATTTAGAAAAAATCCAAAGCAATTTCTCATCCACTGTCACCAGGAAAAACGGGGTCTTCCTGTCTTAGCTCTGCTTGCTGGAGCCGTCTTCTGATTCGAAGAACAGAGCCCAAACGAAGGACTGTTCAGAAACAACGTTCCAACAAGGCTTACTGATAAGTTGACTCCTCCTTCAAAAGCAACCTGGGGTGCTCTTTGGGTGGCAATTATGTGAGAACCATAGACTTATTAGGGGAAGCTGATCAGGCATTTACATTGACTGACTGGTATCCACCCCAGGCCATCAAAGGACTCCTGATTCTTAGTGAAAGACATGTGACGCTGTGTCAATTTGGATTTGATAAATGTTGTTAAACCTCTTCTACTAAAATGAAATCAAGGACACGTGGCTCTAGAACTAAACTAGTAATACTAACCACTGTTGAATCAAAATCAAATCAACCAACCAAACAAGATAGTCTCCATATTGAATTGAGTCAAGTCATCAAATTAATACCAAACATAATCCTTTTTCTAAGAAAGTGGCTGGCTGTTTGGTTATAAATCCCCACTAATGACTTTGGTAAAATGTATCAGATCTATCATTTGTATTTGGTTAAGTAGCTTAATAATGAAACCAAATGATTATCTTCATGTCTGAACCACAACCTCTGAGCCAATTCTAACGCTTCCTCTCTTATGTGGTTTCCTTCCCCCCAGCAGAGCGCTTATAATAGACTTTAACACAACATTGTTGGTAAGCAGATGCTTTACAACTCTTGCTTATAGGAAATTGAAGATGATAATTTCAGGTCTCAAGACTTTAATTAGTGTCTTTCTGAGACTATGTTTAGGGCTTGTTTAAACCCAGAGAATTACTCTTTCAGGTACCTTCTCTGCATGGGCTTTGAGGGCTCACACAGCCCCACTTTCATACCCTAAAATTAAAGAAACTAAAATGGCTGGGGCATCTCCCTGTTAATAAAAACCAGACAAAATCTAGAAAGGAAAAAGAAGACACATTTGAGGTGAGGGCTTCATGGCCTCCAGCTCTTGTAGTCATCTGGAGTCTTGTAGGGTAGGAGCTGGGACTGTAGTCAAGGAGCCAAATGGTGGTAATCTGCTGGCACAGCACTTCTTGCTAGTGGGCCTCCTTCAGGTACAGGGAGAGAGGGCTGAAGGCTGGAGTGGCCTGTCTGATGTTGGGACTTATCTCCCCAAGCTGAGATCGTGAAATGGCACTCTGTCCTCCGATGGCTTATTGACACACAGCAAGGTGGCTTAGCCATATCTGGGATTCTTATGGGTTATGAATTTCACTTGCTCCACCTTGCAGCCTCCCTGGGTTCCAGACAAATCAGGTGCGAGAGGCCTGCTTTGGAGCCGTACGACTTAAGTCACTGTTACCAAGCGTCAACTCCGATAGGTCCCGCTTAAGACTGCCTTGTGTGTAAGGTGTGTCTGGTTTTAGTTTAGCTGAGGGAGAAGATGACATTTATTGGATGTCTGCATTTATTTTTATTTCGTTGATGGATGAGTGCTTGAGAGCCTGACTTTTCCGAGCTGGGTTTTGATTTTTATATTGAATTTAAAAAATATTCAGTCTTTTCTATAGCATATAACCTGTTGGTCTGTGACTCCATCTCCTCCTCAAAGATATGGAAAATCCAGACTACTTTTGAGGAAGCCGGCATGGTTTTATCTACGTCAAATGCCTTAAACGTTGATGGGAAATTCAGTGTAACCCCTTAAAAATAATCCCTAGCACAGCAAAGCCAGTCTCTCAAACAAAAATTCATCAACAAAATAATAAATTCAGGCATGTGGTCTCCTCCACTGCTGATCTAATCCAGGCAAATCATCTTCCTGTAGACAAGGCAATCCCAGTAATCGGTCTTGTCTGGAACTGGGCTACAGGTCACAGATTATTTTCTGAAACCAAAATCTTGATGGAGAAAAATTGCTTTACAGCTTGTCAAGATGAAACCTGTTTGAAATAGAACATCTTAAATTGTGTCTAGGTCTGTACGCCCAAACAGGCTATATGCCTTGTATTAGCCCTGTGAGGGACTCTGAGCTTCTGGTTCATCAGCTTACAGGAGCTTGCTAAGGCTACCTCCAGGCCCGTTGAGAGAAACACGTACATCATGGTTGCCGGATCCCCACTCCCTCCCATTTGATGTTAGACATTTTCGGGGGCTCCCTGAGCTCAGTGCCCTGGTACAATTGTTCCCTCTTTTCCCACCTCTCTCATCCACCTTGGCTACTGATGCTTCAGGAACTAGAACCTCACACTGACAAAGTAGCTGGTGGTTTTAAGACTTCTCATCATACAATCAGGACCTCCCCCTCTTGGCACCTCTGCTACTAACCTCTGCCAATGATGGCAGTGGGTTATATGGTATTGTGACGTTATTAATATCAACTGTGACCGTATAGATCATTGTTGCAACCAAGGTCCTATAGTGGCACCAAATCTTGTACAAAGGAGGTCAAGTGGGGTGACTCTGAAAAGGTTATGATTATGCTGTCTGTATGCATGTATTGTTTTTGTATTTAAGGTTATAAGTATTGGCTCTATACTGTGTGTATTTCAAACTTGTGCTGTGCTTCTGGGTGACACTCTGGACAGTTTGGCATCAGCACTGCCTAGCCTGCTTGATGGCCCATTAAGGACCATCAGCTATACAGTTGACCCATTGAGAGAAGGCAGATACCTTATGACTCAACAAGACATGCCGGGACATGCCTATGGAGAGAACGCTAAGGCTTTCAAGCCATGTGCTGGGCAGCTTGTGTTTGGAACAAAGGAAGCACAGGCTGCATGGCAAGAAACTATAAAAGGCAGCTGCTCCTTCTCCATTTTGTCTTCAATCCTGCTTCTTACCTCTGGAGGAACTTACAGACCGGCCCCCCAACCTGAAGCAAATACTCACCAGTAACCACACACCACAGAACAAAAACACTAACCCAGGAACCTATCCTTGCAACAAAGCCCGATGCCAACTCTGTCCACATATCTATTCAAGGGACACCATCATAGGACCTAATCACATCAGCCACGCCATCAGGGGCTCGTTCACCTGCACAGCTACCAATGTGATATATGCCATCATGTGCCAGCAATGCCCCTCTGCCATGTACATTGGCCAAACCGGACAGTCTCTACGCAAAAGAATAAACGGACACAAATCTGACATCAGGAATCATAACATTCAAAAACCAGTAGGAGAACACTTCAACCTCTCAGTAACCGATTTAAAGGTGGCAATTTTGCAACAGAAAAGCTTCAAAAACAGACTCCAACGAGAAACTGCTGAACTTGAATTGATATGCAAACTAGATACTATCAATTTAGGCTTAAATAGAGCCTGGGAATGGCTGAGCCATTACACACATTGAATCTATTTCCCCTACGTTAAGTATCCTCACAGCTTCTTGTCAAACTGTCTTAAATGGGCTATCTTGATTATCACTACAAAAGTTTTTTTTTTTCTCTCCTGCTGACAACAGTTCATCTCAATTAATTAGCCTCTTAGAGCGGGTTGGGCAACTCCCACCTTTTCATGTTCTCTGTATGTATATATATCTCCTCACTATATGTTCCATTCTATGCGTCCGATGAAGTGGGCTGTAGCCCACGAAAGCTTATGCTCAAATAAAGTTGTTAGTCTCTAAGGTGCCACAAGTACTCCTGTTCTTTTTGTATAACTTCAGTCTTCCTCCTGTTTCCTATGCATGATGGTGTTCTAGGCATTTGCCAGACAAAGTGTTAGGCTGGGATTGAGACTAGCTAGCCAAATTCCAGGCCTTTGATCAGCTCCTGATTTACATACTGACTTCTCAGATGAGTGACATGTTGTTGGCAAAGTCCTTTTACGTGTATGTGGGGGGAACAGGCCTGTCCTACTCTTCGTGCTGAATAGAAGAATCAGTGAGCAGGGTGTTTTATCTCTGGGAATGTACAAAGTGAGAGTATATTATTCATCTAATGCACAAACATCTAGGAAATCTAGACGTGTGAGAGAATCCCTAAAGGAATTCATGATCATATTTCCACGCCTCAGTGAGCATTAGATTGGCATTAGGCTTTGCAGACCCGGCCTTGACGCTAATTTCTTCTGACCTTCTCAGATGACTATTGTGGTCCCAGTTGCATTTGTTAAACTCAATTTATGAAAATAAGAGATCATGCATATATTAAAGGAAAGCAGCGAATGAAACAATTATGCAAATGGAGCAGGCTTTGTTGTCCCCAGAACGCTTGATTTACTGGCGGCCGCTGAGCAAAAGCGAGAAGTAGAGCCTGCATCGATAACCATGATTAACTGAAAGCCTGAATGAAGTGCGTGCTGGCTCAGATCTGCCGGATACTATGATGGCAGATGTGGTTTATGTGAAATAACATTTGGCGATGTGCTGACAGGCTGGGGGCCAGCAGGGCTATCTGTGGGTTCCCATTGTTATTCCTGACCTGGAAAACAAACGGCTGCTTGACAAAGGAACCAGCTATCTTCAGTATTCCTCTTTAGCTGAAGATTTAGATGGAACTGCAGCTTTTTTCTTTATTTCATATTTTTTTCTACATGACTCTGCCTCTGAGGCCTCTGCTTTCCAAAGCCTCCCCTATCTCTGAGCACCCAGTACCCCTCCTCGTGAAGTTGCTGGGAATTGGATAAAACCCTATCCGGAAACTTTTGCACCCACGCACTTGCATTGATAAAACCGACACGAGAGGGTGGTTTCTTCACTTGCTGGAAGGGACCTCTCTTGACGTATCAACAAAGGACCAGAATTTGTTTTTTCTGGGCAGGAAGGAGACCGTAGGGGCCTCGGTTCATAACGCTTTGGCAGCTGTGGATACAAGCTGTTGATGGCTATTCTGGCTAGTCGTTTCTCTGCACCAGATCTTTGTCACTGTTTGAGTGCTGTGTGCCCAGTCTGGTCTCACTAACACATGCCCGGGTAACCAGGTCTCAAAACCAACCAGAGAGAGAAATTAACAGTGGGGGTGTCAAAGGTTGTGTCTCAAGGTTCTTTCCCCCCCCGCCCCCCACTTGGGGTCAGGGCCGGCTCTAACTTTTTTGCTGCCCCCACCAGCAAAAAAAAAAGCCCCCCCCCCCGCCCCCCCCCCCGCCGAGCGCCGCGCCGCCGGAACCCCCCCCGAGTGCCGCGCCCTGCGCCGCCCCCCAGCTGAGCGCCGCCGGAACCGCCCCCCCCCAGCACCGCGCCGGAGCCTGCCCACCCCCCCGCCGAGCGCCGTGCCGCCGGAGCGCCCCCCCTCCATGGAATGCCGTGCCGCGCTCCCCCCACCGCCCCTTACCAGGTGCCGCCCCAAGCATGTGCTTGGTTGCCTGGAGCCGGCCCTGCTTGGGGTGAAGGCAGGCTCCTTGCTTACCTCATCGTTACCTTGTTACCTGGGTGATGGCACTCCGATGGTCGAGTCCTGGGGGGTAGCCCTCGGGCTGTGCCCTCCTAGGGTGGGGAGTAGGAAATGGTCCAAGTAAAAAGTTCCAATGCCCACGAGGGGCTCGGGCCCCTCCTTCGCACAAAGCAGAGAGGAGGCCGTTTTTCAGGCTCTGCAGAGAGTCTTGGCTCCCACCGTCCTGCCAAGACTTAATCCCGGGAATTTTAACAAAAGAAACAAACTGACCCCTTGTGTTTCCTCAGCGGGCTCAGGCTGGGGGCACTCTCAGGCCCTTCTCCAGGGCACAGCCCAGTGCCCTGGACAGGCAGTTCTAGCTCTGCTTGTTCGGGTCCTGCCCCCGTTGGGCTGGGGTCTGCCCCAGGCCTGACAAGCCGCACAGGTGCAGCGGGTTGGGGCTGATTGTTCTTTAATCCCTTCTTGACTGGTGGGGGGTTACCTGCCCCATCGCAGGGGCCAAGGTAAGGGCTGGGGCATTAAACTAGTCGCTCAGATAACGGCCCGTCTTTGTTTAACGTACCGTTCAGAAAACATGCCAAGCAGTAGCTCTCACCCCATACGCTTAGAGGTGACCAAGAGAGAGAATCTCCGCCCTTGTATACTCGAGTGGGCTTCCCAGTTCCTATTTAGGGGAGTGGGAGTTTTGCCATTCAATTCAGTGGGACCATGATTGGGCTCTGAGGTCTGGATCCTGCAATCACTTAAATGCAGGAGTTGTCCTATTGAATTCAACGGGACTACTCATGAGTGTAAGTTAAGCACTTGTATTGCCGATTCAGGCCGGAGTCTGCAACCTTTAGCATTGCCTTCATTTCCTTTCTTTAAAGGATTTTTTTTGTTTTATAAGCTAAAGTTCTATCTGAAAAAACCTGGTCACACTTTGTGATGGCTTCAGACTGTGATGTCTTCATACTGAACCGACACTATTGGCGCTTGAGTTACCAGAGGCAGCCTAATTAAGACACGCAGGATGACTAAAGCTTAGCAAAACACTTCTGGAGAAACGAGTTAAACCGATTACCTAGGATTCCACAGATAGGTGTGTGTTGCTCAGACCCTGCAGGGGCAGGAGACGTCAGATGATTTACTGTGACTTGTGGTAACCAAGTCATTAAAATGTACAGCAGGTCAGGGAGCTCCCTTGTGTTCTACACTGATTGCAGTGCGGTGTACTCATTTGACCACGTCCTGGGGCTTAATATTGTAGGACAATATTTTTTTCATATGGAAAGAAGGGTGTGACCAAGGGACCTTTTGGTGCCAACTGGCAGAGGGCAGGTCTGGTATCTGCATACTAGTTTGCCAGAGTGTCTCACATAAGGTCTCTACTGAAACTAAGGGCATGGCTACACTCGCAGATGTAGAGCGCCGGGAGTTAAACCAGCCTTTGGAGACAGCGGCAGGGAAAGCGCTGCTGTGTGTTCACACTGGGCTTCTTGTGATTGTGGAGCATGTCCACATTAGCAGCTCTTGCAACACCACAGAAAGCAGTGCATTGTGGTAGCTACCCCAGTGTGCATGTGGCTGCAGCGTGCTTTGGGAAGGGTTTGCAATGCCTCATGGGGCAGACACAGCATCACATGATGCAGGTTTCCCAGTCCCATTGTTCCATGGGCATCCTACTAGATTGCTAGCTGCTTTTCAAATGAGGGGGTGGGGAGTGTGTTGTGTGTATGTGGGAGGAGAGACAGTGTGTTTTGGGGGGCAGAGGGGGCAGCATGCTGTCTTGTAAGTTCAGACAGTGGCGGGGGAAGAGGAAACTTGACATCAGCCACACACACACACACACACACACACACACACACACACACACACACAC
>NW_020664487.1:6514208-6596288 GCF_002925995.2 Terrapene triunguis | reverse complement strand
CACACACACACACACACACACACACACACACACACACACACACACACCCCCTGCCTCTGCAGCAGGAGCATTCCACAGTAATGTTTGCTGTGTGTCCTGGAGCAGATAAGCACGCCGGCTGTCAGAAACGGAGCTTTGAAAGGGGATATCTGCATGCCTGCAGCCAAGTTCAGAACAATGACCAGAGTGGCTACTTGACTTCAGGGGATGATGGGACGTTTCCGGAGGCCAATCACAGTGCAGTAATGCAACACGTCGTCCACACTGACACCCCAGCGCTCAGGCCGGGGCACAGCAAGCTTTATGCTTCTCGTGGAAGTGGATTACCAGGAGCGCTCCAGCCGCGGGGTCCGGGCACTTTAATTGCCTTGCCAGGGTGGACACCTCAGGAGTTAGTGCCCCCGGGACTGATTTAATGCTCTCTAACTTGCAAGTGTAGCCAAGGCCTAAACCTTTGTCGCAGTGGTCATTGTAATCCTAGCGAAACGATGTGCGGACAATGCTTAAGGACTTACGTAGATATACTGAAAATTATATTCTTAAGGCCCATGAGTTGGGACCAGTCATTAGAACGTGAGAAACTGGTTTCTTGCAGGCAAAAGATGTCTGTTGGTCCGCATGTGAATTGAGTGTTGTATGTGCTGCAGGGAATGCCCGTTTACAGGCTGAGCAAAATGCTAATCAAGTGATTGCAAAGTTCCCCCTGGAGAAAAACCACAAGCAGTGCGGGATAGCTTGAGCCAATGGATTTTTGGCCTGTAAGTGTAGGGACCATGACAAACTTTGCATCTGTCCACTGAGGAGGCAGGAGGACAGCATGAGCGGAAGATCATCGCCAGGCCTGGCTGTGGTACGCTGGAGGGATTTTGGGTTTGCTTTTGCTCTATATGACATGACAATGTCTTATTAGTTAAGCTTGGTCTCTAGTACGTGTATTATGATTTTATTTTATACATAACCCTTTGTTTCCAATATTTCTGCTGGCTACCCTTTGGATCTCTGTTCTTTGTTCAGTAAACTTGTACTTGCTTTCTCTGTAAGCAAATGTAAGTACTGTATGTTAACCAGAGCTGTGTTCTATGCTTAACTGGTAAGGGAGCAGAGGATCTGGCAATTCTGTGCATGTCCAGTGGATCGGGGGCTGGGCACTCCAGGAAGATGCTCGGAGGACTCGGGGTTGGTGTGTGCCCATCGCTAACCTGTACAGAGACAGCAGGGCCTGTGGGGGCCTGGAAGGCAGAGCTTGTGTTGCCGAAGGCTGGTGGTGGTGAGGAGCGGACCCCTGGCAGGCACAGATGAGGCTTCCTCACCCAAGGGCAGATGGTAGGGAGGTGCCTCACAACCCTGGGTCACTCTGGGAAGCATCACAAAGAGTTTCCCAAACAAGCTGTTTTTTAATAGTCCCTGTGATGGGATGTCCACCCCAAACAAGGCCTGAAGGGGTAAATTAGGCCAACTAACCTTAAGCTGCACCTGGAGGAAACCTAAGGAGTGCTAGGGCCTGATTGCAGATGAAGTCCAGCTCGGGGGAGGAGCTGCGCAGGATCTATAAAGAGAGGACATTGGCAGGCTGGGAGAGGAGACCTGTAGTTGCACTCCCTGGTACAAGGGGGGAGAACAGGAAGCTGTCAGGGAAGGAGCAGTCAGGGCTGGAAGATTAATGCCCAGAACTGCTGGGTTGAGGGTCCCCGGACTGCAACCTGCTGCAGAGGATGGGCCCGGGTCCCCCTACCCTGGGGGGGCGGCACAGACCAGGTAGTAGGGAGCTGACCGCCTGGGATGGGGTTTGCCTCAAAGGACTTGCGGTATCCTGGAAGGGGGAAGAACTTCATTGTGACTTGGCCGGAGGGCTAAGCTATGAAGAGGAAAGCGCTGCAGCTCCAGGAGCAGGAGTTGCTGTGGAGTGAGTGAGGGGATTGATGGACTGCGTGACCACAGGGAGGGGCCTCTGACCAGGTGACAGAGCTAATTCCCCAGATGAACAGCAAGGAGGTGCTGCTGAGCAGTCCCCAGAATAAAACAACAGGCCTCACTGGG
Source organism: Terrapene triunguis (assembly GCF_002925995.2). Classification (NCBI taxonomy): domain Eukaryota; kingdom Metazoa; phylum Chordata; order Testudines; family Emydidae; genus Terrapene; species Terrapene triunguis. Next base: position 6,594,251 of record NW_020664487.1, on the reverse strand, counting down.
AGCTGCTGAATCCCTGCTCCTCACTGTAGTCAGTGGGAGATGTGGGTGTGCAGGTTTTAAGGATCAGGGCTAGCTTTAAGGATCGCTGCCCACTGACCTGCTGACACGTTTGCCCCTGCTGAAACAGTCTATTTTCCCCCTTCCCCATCACTCCAGGTATGAAAGAGGTGTTGTGTCTGTGCAAAGTCAGAACAGCTGGCGGGGGAGTGGGGATAAGATTCCAAGTTTTTAGTATAGAACAGCTGGAGGGCAGAACTGGCATTACAAATGACCCGTATGAAATAATCCATGCTACTGCTGCAGGAAGGAGAGCAGCACACCTGAGCAGCTGCATTGTCTAATCAGCTGCTGGAGTGATGACAGGAACCTACGTGTCTTCATCAGACATGCTGCCGGGTTCCTAACTGAGATATGTGCAATGTCAGTCAAACTCCGACAGCAACAGACGCCACCCAGGTTTGACGCATTGTAAGCGCAGAGATGGGTATGTGATGGGATGCCTACTCCTTGCATGCTTTGATTGTGTCTTTCTTATCTCAGACATTGCATCCCCTAGAGAAATGAAATCCTGTTTACCTGTAATTACCTTTAATTATCCAGGGAGCTCCATGCTTCTTGAAATATTATGTATGGCTTCTAAAAGCAAATCTCTCTGGATACCCCAAATAACTGTAACATCAGAGGCAAGATGGAAATGTAGAAGAAATGTACGAAAGTGACCCAAATAATCAGGTGAAGGTGCCATTTTCCTGAATGTTTCACTCTTTCTTTTCTTATTTTGGATGTCTATGAAGTCCAGCCTCTCCTCTGATTCCCAAGCTCCTGATGGATGGCTGAGTAGAGACTCGGTTGGTTTATGCATCTACTGCATCTGAGCGCCTGGGGGGCTTGGGTCGGAATTGTGCTGGGTACTATTCAGACATAAGCCCAGACCCCAGCGATTGGCTCCATACAATCAGTAAGAGGTGGGTAGGAGAAATAAGACCTTATGCCTACAGCCCTGCTCCCTTAGTATTTATACCTCTGAGGAATTTATATATATATATATATATATATATATATATAAAAAAACTAGGAGGTGTGAGAGGAGAAATTGCCTCTTTTCGCCATGGGAAAGGTCTCTGTGCATGGATGTGACATTGACAGCAGAGTGCATGCTGGAGGGTCACACTGGCAATGGAGAGATGATCTGCAGTTTGTTCTGCAGGATCCCAGACTAAGTTAAAGGGACCCTGTCCACTTAATCACCCTTCTGTCTGAATCTTCAGCTACAGTTGATGCAAAATACAGCAAATGCAGCTGGTTTGGAAAGAGATTGGCCAGGATGACGACGTTCTTAGTTTATTTTGCACATCCGAGAGCCTCTTGTGGTGGTAACCTAGTTATTTTTATCACAGTAGCATCTGCAAAAGTCTGGGTTGGGGAAGGTCCCAGACCACACTGACAAATAAACTCCAGCCCTGTGAGATGCTGCTCACAGGAGATTGTGCAGATGTTCACCATATGTAGGCGTGTGCCACTTGTCTCCCCTCAGTAGGGCTTCATTATGCACATGGGTCCTGCTAGGTTCCTTTGGGTTGGCTTCTTCTTGATTGGGATGGGGCGGGGGGAAGGGAAATAAATAGGGGTATTTCCCAAATGCCACCCACTTGTGGCACCAAATGAGATATCATTTGTGGTAAATTGTGCAGATCTGTGACTCTCTCCCTCCCCTCTCCTCCCCCCCCCCAAACCTTTTTTTTTAACCTGAGGGATGAGTCAACAATGTGTACGTTTAAATTGTCATCACAGATGTTTGAGAGAACCCCTCCCTGAGCTGAGCGGGGCAGTTACACTCCCTCAGAGGTCGTGTTCCAGGTATTCTGCACTCTCCTCTCTGCTTTGATTACGATCAGGTTGCGTTTCCAAGGCTTTCGCTGCAAACAGCTAGAGACTTCTTAAAAATGAAAACGGAGATTCAGAAGAGGGCCCTACCTTCTGAGAGGTGCCGTTACAGCATTTAGGCCCATACCACCCGTGTCTGAGCCCTGAGCATCTCGGAGGCCCTGGTTGGGATTGTGCTGGGTACTGTTCAGACATAAGTCCAGACCCCAGTGATTGGCTCCATCCAAGGCAGACTCTTGTGCCCAGGCAGAGCCAGTGGCGCTCCAAAAGAATCTACTCACACAGCTCTGGTTACAGGGTGATTGATACTTGTCACTGTTTCTCTTGTGTAGTCAGTTTCCTTTGTTTCATGTGGGCATTTCACACAGCAATGGGCAGAGAGATTCTTTTGGGGTATTTTTGTAAAACCACAAATAATGGCCAGGCAGGTGTATGACCAGTTAGAGCTGGCCAAAGAGCCATGGGCACTTAGCAGAAACGCCTCTGTTTTGTCAAAGTTTGAAAAAGTCACCCAGCTCTACGATAAATGTATTTTAGCCGACTAGATTTCCGGTTGTCCCCTTAACTCTAGACATGGTGGAATTCCGTATTTGTTTTTTTTTTTTAATGTAGGGCATTCAGCATTTCGTACCGAAGATGCACAATGCAGTGTGTGTGTGGAGAGATGCTTTAAAGAGTTTGCAGGATGTTAAAGGACTTGATGAACAGGCACTGAGATTGGGTTGAGTTTTGGCCTTGTCTACCTGGAAACCCATTTCAGGTGTGAATTTAAACAGATACAGTTATACCAGTCCAATATGTTTGTGCTATCCTCTTATTCTGAAATAAGAGTGTTCTCAGGACCTCCCAAGTCACATAAACAAACCCCCGAAAAGCCAGTCTGACAGTGGAGTAAGTGTCCACACGGCGGGATCATACCTGTACAACTGGTAAAATTTCTCCATGTAGACAAGGCCTCGAATGACACATTGTAAAGCATGGTTAGTAGCCTGCTTGTCTTCCTAAAGCATCTAAAGAGAGGCAGAGCTCTTGCTGCAGCTGCTTCCTCCAGATGCTGTGTAATGAGGACCAGGTGTTCACTTGGATGGCAGTTTCTCATACAGATTAGGTCTGTGGCTGCCTTACTGGCTTAGTGTTTTCCAATTGCTTTGAATGTGGATCCCTTAAAGTACATTTCAGAGGCTGTTGGTGGTCTGTGAACCAAAGGCCAGCTCTATGGGCTATGGGCTGCAGCTGCCTTGGGCGTGGTGGCTTATGATTAGGGCAGACAGTACCCAATACCATTCCTCACATAGGCTGGAGAACAGCTGCTTACGGTTCCTGTGCCTTATGAAGTGCACTAATTGAGTGGCCAGACTAAACTGTCCCTAATCGGGGTTAGGACAAGAGGGGGAGTAGACCCTCGACCATTCTGAAAGCAGCCCATGCTAATTCAATGGCTCCAGACTTTATGAGTTCATATATCACCTTCTTAAATTGTTGGGAAGTGAATGGCTGGAATGGCACACACCACAGTTTGTACTTAGCTATGGTGTCTCCTTCTTCTTCAAGATCTTAACCCGGGGTGAAGAGCTAGGAACAATATGGTCCCCAGAAATTCCACAGCCAACTCCGCTGCAATACTACAGCCTTTCTTTTAGGACTGGTAGAAACCCCCCCAGTTTAGTTTCTGCCCAAAATTTTGAAGGAATGACAAATGTGAGCTATGTTCAAAATTCTTCATGGACATCTTCGGGAGAAAATTCAAGTCAACATGTGTTTGTTTTCAAATGGAAAAATTCCACATGGGTTTTTGAAAACCCAAGTATTTCAGTTTTGGCCTACCCCATGGGACAACTGAGTGGAGAGTAAATGGAAAGGGGGAAACTTCCCTCCCCATCCAGAAAACCAAAAGTTATAAGCCACAACAAATTTCCAGTTCAAAACAAAGCAATGGTTTCACTTTGGACATTTCCCAGTAACATTCACTGCCTCAAAAAATGTTCATGGAAGTTTGACTCTGTCAAAAGAACGCTTTGACCATAAATGTGACCAGCTCTGTTTCCTACAGAAAAATTCCATTGAGGATGTTGCCTTACGCACACAACAAAATGTTCCCTCTTGTACAGCTGCCAGTCAAAAGACAAGGCTGACAAATGCAAGAGACAGAATCGCAGTTCAGGAGACTGGAGCATGGGTGTGGGGTTTACTGACAAGGGAAAGCGATGACTTGAACAGAGGGATTTTTGAAGGAAAGAGAAGTTTGTAGACGGTAAGGGATTTATTTCAGGTGTAGAGGCGTAATAGAAAGCATTGGAAGGCAAAGGGAGCAGTGAGGAGAGTCGAGATAGGTGAGAAAATAGGGAAGGGGGCAGGGTTCTAGATGGGAGCAAGATTATGGATTTCAGAAGAGTGAGGGGAGATTTGATAGCAGCCTTCAACTACCTGAAGGGGGGGATCCAAAGAGGATGGAGCTTGGCTGTTCTCAGTGGTGGCAGATGACAGAACAAGGAGAAATGGTCTCAAGTTGCAGTGGGGGAGGTCTAGGTTGGATATTAGGAAACACTATTTCACTAGGAGGGTGGTGAAGCACTGGAATGGGTTTCCTAGGGAGGTGGTGGAATCTCCATCCTTAGAGGTTTTTAAGGTCAGGCTTGACAAAGCCCTGGCTGGGATGATTTAGTTGGGTTGGTCCTGCTTTGAGCAGAGGGTTGGATTAGATGACCTCCTGAGGTCTCTTCCAACCCTAATCTTTTATGATTCTATGATTCCACTAGTGTCTGCTTTGCAACTACTGGATAACCACAATCTTCCTACAAAATGAGTCACCCTTTCTATTTAGTAAAAGTCAGCACTGAACTAGGCGGCAATGAAAACTGGTCAATTCTGAAATAGGGAAAACAGTTAGGGCCACTTTCAGCCTGCTAGATGAGGGCACAATTAGAAGATACTATCTTTACTTGTAGACTGAACAATTTGATCTGGGCCTGGAGACCCAACCAGCATAGAACCCAGAGATGTCGCTACAGGGAGTAACTCTAGACACTGCTCCAACGTGACTTGATTCAGGCTGGAGTCCTCCTCCATCTTTAAAAATGTCACCGGGAACTGTACAGAAACAAGCGCAAAGTTAACACACCTCAGTACAACGTGGCACAAGCTTTGCATGACTTTAATTGGTGTCACTGGTATATTTTACAATGAATGTGGTTATGATGACATCAAATATCCAATTGGCTGCACTTAAATCTTCCCATTCTTTCCCCACCTGCCCCAAGTAAAAATGACCACCGCCACAGACTGAGTGTTGGCTCTGCCGTCTGTTGCCTTTTTTTAATAAAAGCAGCCTTACGGATCCATTCATTGCCAGAAAGCTAGAGGCAAAAGGTGAATCTGTGCAAATTATCATCCTAGTCTGCTGGGAATCCCTCCTCCGAGGCGTCGGGGAAAGAGGGATATACTAAGGTGGGGCTGTAATCCAGGGCAAATCGGAGGAAGGAGAACTAATGAACAGCTAACCCTGCTGGAACTAGGAGATCTCAGAAGCTCCCTTGACACAGACTTCAGACAGTCCTTGCTGTTTTCTCTGGTATCTCATCAACCGGTCTTATTACTGATGCCGTGGTTGTGACATCTCATCACATGACTGTGGCTGTCCCCAGTAGGGCATATGGGGGGCCTGGCATTAGAAATAGCCTGTATATGGTAACTGCTTTTGATAGGCCAGCAACCGGCTACTTGAATCGAAAGCTCTATGAGGCAGGGACCTCCTAGTTATTTTGTGTCCGTAAAGCACAATGTCCATCAATTGGGTGATATGAAAACTACTGGGAAAAGATCTCTCACCATTGAACAAAAAATCCTATTGGGAGATGGCATAGTAGCTCCCTTCTTCTAAAGCCTCACAACCGAAACTAGGGATGAGATTTGTCATTCGTCCAATGTTGAGCTCCTTTGAATCGGCTAATTCCCCAGCTCTTTCCAAAGACGATTGGCGACGCGCTACTCTTTCCAAAGAAGTTGATGATCAACTTTTCAGAATTTTTTTGGCTTATGATGCGCTAACTTCTGCAGTGCAGGTGGGAGGGACTGAGCAAAACAGGTGGTTTTCTCTGAGCGGGCCACCTCTAGCCTTTGATCTTGAATTGTTTGTTTCCTTGACACACTGAGACATTCCAATGACGTTGGATGCACCTAACGTAACTAAATGAAAGAGATTTAACACAAGGAACGTGGGAAATATAAAGCAGATATAATCTTTGTGGGTACCAAGAGACGGTAGGGAGTGTGGTCTAATGGGCAGAACCAAGGCGATAGACTTTCTTGCTGCCCCATTCGTGACCGGGGACAACCTCTGGGTGTTTCCCCAACTGTAATGGGATAACACTTACCTGTATCAAAGGTGTGTGTGTGTGAGGCTTAATTAACGTATATAAAGCACCACAAGATCCTTATTTGAAAGATGCTATAGAAACACAATGTATTTTTAAGCAATCCATAATCTATATCTTTAGGGTACTACAGTAGGAATCCCATGTAATGGTACAGAGCAGTAGTAATGGTCCCAACAAGGGTACCTTTCTATGATTTCTCACGTTGGACCAAATTCTGTTGGGGAAAGAGGCAAGCTTTTGAACTTTAAAGAGTTCTTCAGGCTTGGGAAAGGTCCTTAGTGCCTCAGCGAAAAACAAAGTGGAACAGATTGTTAAGCACAAGGAGTTAACACATGCTGGTTTCTCATAGTCCTTTGTATGTAGGCAGATCACGTTTTTTGAGGCTGTCAAAGCAGTTTAGACCCTAAACCTCACAACGCTCCTTAAAGTGATGCTAGGTAACTCCACTAATTTTAGGTGCTACGACTTTGGAGTGCCCGAGGTGAGCCACCCAAGTACTCTGAGGCGGAAACGCTTTTTGTTCTGTGTCTATACAGCACAATGGGGCCCCGATCCATGACTGGGGATCCTAGTACTACTGCAGTACCAATAATTAACAGTTCTTGACTGGTTTTCAAACATGGTCTGTGTTCTCCGTATAGGTGACTTTTATTCCCAACAGCAAGGCCCCTGCACAGGTTTCTCATCCAGTGGAACTAACACCCCTGTAGCAAAATGTCCCACTGCACTCAAGCAGTTACCTGCATCTTCTATTTGACAAAGAGAAGTGACAGCTAAAAAGTAAAAAGCAACAGAGGGTCCTGTGGCACCTTTAAGACTAACAGAAGGTGCCACAGGACCCTCTGTTGCTTTTTACAGATTCAGACTAACACGGCTACCCCTCTGATAGCTAAAAAGTAAGTTTCCATCCAAGCCTATGCTTTGGGAGTGCAGGTCTTGGTTTACCTGTCAAACTGGTAAAATGGAAATGCATGCCAACCACCATTGTAGCCTTGATGAGCTAATGCATGTTAACCTAATGATACTGTGCCGGCTTTTTAAAACAATCAAAAAACTACTCTGAAAAAGACAAGGTTTGGAGTTTCATAAGTTTGTCGGATCATGTGCTCCAATGTTATTGTGTATTTAAACAAGCCAAGACTGTTTTGATCTCCTAAATGAACCCATGTGGCTTTGTTTACTGGTAGCAGTAGCAGGATTAGTAAACACAAACTCTGGATTAAAAATACTTGCTTGTTTTAGCAAATGACTTTACCAGATAAAAATAACTGTAAGAAAATAATTCAATAAAGCAATATATGTAGCAGATGACCACACTTCTATCTCAGATTCTGTAGAAACAGGCACTATATTTGTTTCCTTACAGCACTGGTGATCTGTCAAGTTTCTTTTATGTGATAAATAAAGACACCCAGCCTTGTTCACACAATTAAAAAAGAAAAGGGAGAGGTCAGGGAGAGAGAAATGATTGAACTGGGCTGAAGATTTGCTGCAGGGAACAGCTATTAAACATTAAGTTGAGACTCTCAAAGCCAAGCATCCCAGGGGTTAATTTCAAAGAGAGGTGTGTGCAATTCCCATAAACTGTTTTAAAAACCTCCACCACATCTTCTAATTTGGGGCCTAATTCTGCAATCTTTACCTCAGGTTAAATAGTAGTTACTCATCCTAGCAGCTTAAATGAAGGGAAGGGCAGCAGAACTGGTTTCTCCTATTTGCAGTTTATTTGGGGTATAACCATATTCTTCACTAGCAGCAATCAGATCAGAGGAAGTGGTGTTTCGAATGTGAATGTTGCGCTTCATGGAATCTTACGTTGCCATGGTGCTGACAATGTACGGGTTCTCTCCTAACGTTTCACCCTTCCAAAAAGAAAGTTCCCAACTCCTGCCGGCATTTCTGCCACATGCCTTCATTGCAGCAGCGGTGGTATCTTTGTCGCCCCTTCCTGCTTATCACTAATTTTCCACTTCAACGTGCAACACGTCAGTGTGTAAACCTGCCGCCCACCATGACATAGGTGGTGGATTTAACCTTCAGCTGGAGTTATAATTATAACATTCTGAAAATGACACCCTGGTAAAGACGACCAACAATAAAAGCATCAGTTTCTGGCATGACCCTGCTGAGTTTTCCTTTTCTCTACTTCCCAGCCTCCTGGGTAATTTGTTTTGATCTTTTGGTAATAAACGGTAGAAGGCCTGTACTGCACTGCAGAGCTCTGACCAGAACCCCATCCGCTCTGAACAGACAGGGAAGATTAAAGAGGAATCAAAGGAACAGAAGCCGTACAGATGAAAACCTTTCAGTCATTACTTCCCATCCCCTCACTGAGATTTAATATAATTTCCTCCTTAAAAGCGTAAACTCAAATTTATTGCGCTTCTGGAGTGACTGCCTTTGGTTTCGAGACCGTGATTGCAGTCTGTCAGCTTCAGTTTTGTCCCATTGCAGTTGTGATTCAGCCTTTAGGCTTGTCTTTAAAAGTATGATTCCATTGTGTAACAGAGGAAGAAGCAGCAGGAAGAGAAGAAGCTGGCATGGAACTGGAACTGAATGCATACCCGGCGACTTGTTGTTGTTCTACTGTATAAGCACTTATAAATAAGAACATTTATTTCTTGTCCCAATTAACTTTCCTTTGCTAAGAGTCGTCATAGAGCGGGTTGTTGTAGTTTCCCCAGGATCCGTAGTCATGGTCATCCAACAGCCTTCCGTATGAAGAATGTCTGGGAGGGTGAGAGGGAGGGGGGAAAAAAAGTCTGGGATTAGTTGGGAATGGTTTAGAAACACCCTATTCCAGCGCTATTCCTATTCAGTGCACAGCCCTGTAGAAAGGATGCCCTCGCTCCTGCAGACATTGAAAAGCACCTACTGCTAAAACCCATCTCTGTAACCAGGCCCAGGGAACTTAATGTGTGAGAGGATAAATTGGTGGTATTTAGATCCCGATTAATTTTAGGCTACGGTTTTGATTCTGATTTAGATGACACCTAAATCACATCTCCACTCCAGGTGCCTAAAATCTTTAATGATCAACCATCTGGGACAACGAGAAGTCTAATACTAGTTGCTTCCTTGGTCCAGTTCAGGGACGCACTTAAAACACAGCTAGATCTTGTCTATGCTATAGGAATGATTTGGACTTTAATGATATCAGGAAACAGTCATGTCCCCTGACTGTGCATTGCAATACAATTGGGCCCTTTGATCAGTTAGTTTATTTCAGTTTGCAGTAGGCCCCATGCCTTCTAGTTTCTAATTCCCCTGGGTGATCGATGATTCTGTGTTGTGGTATGAATGCATTTGAGTGTAGTAGATGGTCTGTTGTTCCTCTGCAGGGAGTTAAAACCTTCCTGCTTGTATATAGATATTAATATTGCCTCTTGATCTAGAGTTAGGTGTGGTAGTGTACTAAGTGCTATGGATTGTTAAGAGGGTTGTTTTGTTAAGCTCTGAATATTTAGTGGTCTGTGGGCTGGATCTCAATTGGGTGAGAAGAGAATGAACGCATGTTGACCATACTTTTTGTCTCTCTCTTAGTGATCTATGATGAAGCCAGTGCACGGGGTAGGAGAGCTGGCTGAACACTGCAAGGAGTGAAAACTCAGTCACCTACCTAAATAAATTTGCTTTTTGACTCTGTTTCCATTCCTCTCCTGTTAGTTTTTTGTGAATATAAGAGCACATGAGATTCCTGTCCGGAATATTTGTGGAAATGATTTTTTTTTATGAGAATATTTGCAGAAAAAGTTTTGTGTGTATATATGTGTGTAAATATGCAGGCTTTTCACATGCTTTTATAATGCTGACATGGGCCTTGAACTCATCCCTCAGAGGCAGGAAAGGGCCTCTGCTCCTGTTCAACACTGCCTGGGAGACATGGTTATGGATGGGAGGTTGGCATGGAGCCCAATATTTGGATGTATGGAGGCTGGGAAGGAACTTGCTTTCGTTGACTGTTTAATAAATGCTGGCTCTTTGATATTTTTATAGGATGGTGTGCATATGTAGCATTACAGTGGCATTTGGGATCCTGCAGTTCTGTTGTTGATATTTTAACAGAATGCGATTCGCCACTGGCAAAGTCCACATAAACATCGTGCCAAAAATGCCCCTGGAGTGTAATTCTGAAATACCTTAAATCGTCTAAAAATCTCTGCAATTGCACCTGAGATTTGAGAGCCTTCCTAGGGACCCCAGTTCATGCTGTGCCCTACATCAGTGCTTCTCAAAGTTGGGCCGCCGCTTGTGCAGGGAAAGCCCCTGGTGGGCCGGGCTGGTTGTTTACCTGCCGCGTCCGCAGGTTTGGCCGATCGCGGCTCCCACTGGCCGCGGTTCGCCGCTCCAGGCCAATGGGGGCTGCGGGAAGCGGCGCAGGCTGAGGGATGTGCTGGCTGTCCTTCCTGCAGCCCCCATTGGCCTGGAGCGGCGAACCGCAGTCAGTGGGAGCCGCGATCGGCCGAACCTGCGGACGTGGCAGGTAAACAAACCGGCCCGGCCCGCAAGGGGCTTTCCCTGAACAAGCGGCGGACCGGCTTTGAGAAGCACTGCCCTACATGAACTGTGAAAACCTCCTTCAATTTCCAAAGCAGCACGTTCTTGTTCAATGCAGTCTACTCCCTTCTTCAGCCACACTTAAAAGTTATTCTAGTCCGAGAGAATGCCAACTGAACATGTGACTTTCAGGAAATACTTGGCCAGGGAGGACTGTGTCCGTGCAAACAAGACATTTATTTTTACAGCAAGAATAGCTGGCTGTTGTCTGTTTGATTTACTAACCCATCTATTTTCTAGTGTCCCTCCATAACACCAGTGATAGTTCTGCACAGGACTATTTTGGTTGTGTCCAAGCCTGAACTCGTATGAATCACTATGAAGTAGTTGAAACAGAAACCTTGCTTACCTCAGTCTTAAATTAAACCCAATTAAAGATGCTCCGTGTAGGTTGTTCTTATTTTAAGGTCACAGATAGGGTATGAGTAAAGCTTGCCAGAGGGATAATTACTGTTTATGGTCACAACACATTGCAGGACTGGCTCTGGCATGTGAGTGAGGCCTTTGTAATGAGACAAATGCCACCTTGTACCATTGAAAACGACATAAAATGGGATTGCTACAGCGTCTCCTCTAACTCCGAGCCTCTTTGCACTCAGATAATAGTGCACCTTCGATTGCCCCCTAGAGCTGGTACAGGTGCACCAAGGGAGGCAGGGGCTGTGGTACCACTCACTGTCGGCTAACGAGCTTGTATCCCAGCCAGCCCAATAACGTCTGGACGCCATTGTCATCGGGTAGCTGCTTGGTGACCTTGATAAAATGAGCCAGGGCTCTTATTCCCGTGGCCAGGTGTCGACACCACCATTGCTACCATTGCATCACTGGCACTTGCTGGTCCCTCGTCAAGAGGCTGAAATGTGCGTCTGGCCCTAGATCTGGGCTCCCCAGGGTTGGAGGCACGGTGGTAGGCCAGCAGCACACACACGCTTGCATTGTCCTACTGCTGCTGGGGTTTGAGAGCCGAGCAGTCAGGCTCAGGCCTCTCCTGAACACGACAGTCGCTGACGCACAGTCCAGACCTGACAGCAGCACCAGGGCCGGCTCCAGGCACCAGCCCAGCAAGCAGGTGCTTGGGGCAGCCAAGGGGAAGGGGCGGCACATCGGGCTGTTCGGTGGCAATTCGGCGGCGGGTCCCTCTCCGAGGGAAGCACCTGCCGCCGAATTCCCGCCGAAGAAGAAAGTGGTGCGGTGGAGCTGCCGCCGGAGTGCGGCTGATGGCAATTGCGATCGGGGCTTTTTTTTTTTTTTCCCCCCTGCTGCTTGGGGCGGCAAAAACCCTGGAGCCGGTCCTGAGTGCCACCAGCTCTGCTGTATTAGCATCAGCTGTTGCACTGAAGGGAGGTGACCTATCCGTCCCATCAGTGTGAATACACATGGAGAGGAGAATATACTCCAGCTTGTTCCAATAACTGAGTTGCTTCCAGGGATGGTGTCTCTAGCCTCTGTTAGCTGGAAGCTGGGAATGGGCGATGGGGGATGGATCACTTGATGATTCCCTGTTCTGTTCATTCCCTCTGGGACACCCGGCATTGGCCACTGTCGGAAGACAGGACACTGGGCTAGATGGACCTTTGGTCTGACTCAGTATGGCCATTCTTATGTTCGGGGTAACTGTCCTTTTACCAAGTGGATGCTTACCTGATCTTAAGGTATGCTGCCACCCCAAACACCAGCAGCACCACCACAATGACCGTTACGGTAATGGCTGCAATGCTTCCTGCAAAGGGGGTGGGAGGGAAGAGGAGGAAGAAAAGGGCATAAACAGATGTTTTAGTGAGGTCATAATTTATCAAAACCATTACCCCTGTCCCCTTCCGGCTCACTTGTTTGCAGTGCGCGGGTTAACACCACGCTGGCCACGGGTGGATTGCCTGCGCATGTAGGCAATGTGGTATTTGCTGTCAACCCCAGATGCCTTATTGAGAAGGAAGGCGGTTCATTCGCTGCACATCTGAGAGACTATGCCCACTCCGCCTCACCGCTAAGATCTGTCCTTGTTTGTAACTGAGGCCTGGATGTGAATGGGGACTTGCACTGTGGAATGATTCTGAAACGAGACTGCCCTTTAACCTAAGCTCCCCCTCCCTTCCCAAGCTGTCTGTTCCCAGGGCCGGTTCTATTCCAGGGGCTCTCAAATGGGGGGTCGGGACCCCTCAGGGGGTCGCAAGGTTATTACACGGGGGGGGGTCGCGAGCTGTCAGCCTCCACCCCAAACCCTGCTTTGCCTCCAGCATTTATAATGGTGTTAAATTATATTAAAATCTTAATTTATAAGAGGGGGGTCGCACTCAGGGGCCTGCTGTGTGAAAGGGGGTCACCAGTACAAAAGTTTGAGGACCACTGTTCTATTCCTATTCTTTACATACTGTAACTTTTACCTGCAGCCATCAGGCGAAGTGCCCGAACCAGGAACCTGATGCTCTCTGGTTTACACTGCTGTCAATCAGGAATGCCCCCGCCGAAGTGTGTAGAGTCTCACGGACACAAGCCTGCATGATGGGAATGGGGCCCTTAGGCTAGATTTTTCTAAAGAGTTTGGTGCCCATTTAGGCACCAAAATATGTGGCCAGACTTTTAAAAGGGGCAGACTAGGTGTTGAACTGGTAGTGGCACAATAGGAGCTGCTGTGGACTTTGGAAAATCTGGTGCTTATTTAGGCATGGAAATGAGAGCGGAGTGCTTGGAAAACGAGGTCCCAAGTGTTAGTGTTGGGCCCTTGAAAACTTGTCTCTAGTTGTCTAGTTCCATCCCATCCAGGCTTATTGCTTTTCTCCTGGGATGGGCTCATGTTCCTCACTTTAAAAGCCACGTGTGGCTATGTTCCTCTTGCGTGCGATGTTACTATGTACACACAGCGGGGTTACGAGTGGTTGACGGTTTCCCTGCTGAAGGAGGAAGCTGTGGCGCAGCTCTGGCAGGCGAGTACATGATGCCTTTTAATGGCTCAGTTAAAATCTCCCGGGGGCGTTTTTACAAGGCGTGAATAAGCAGGTTTATGGATGGATGAGCCCTCGGTCCCTGACAATGTAGAGACACTGTTTAGGAGCTGCCCTCAGAACTGAACTCATTTAAATTCCCAGGGGAACAAAGAGGGGAAAGTTTTCAACACTCCTTCAAGTTACAGGTTTATTCTTAAGTAATGAGCTTCTGAGGCCAGTGGTTCTGCAGCCTCTAATAACGTATTCACCAGGCTACAGGCCGCCGGGGCTTCCTGGCAGTTATTCAATGGTGCCTGTTAATTGGCTTCACCTTGCAGCCCCTCCACCTAAGACTGCAGTGCCAATGCCATACTGATTCCACTCTGCAGCCTGCAGACGCGCGCTGGAAAAGCAGCACTTTGGACTCGTTTCCTCTCAGCATTGCTATTAGTCGAAGAAGACTGTCAGGGGCAAATGAAGTCTTCACTTGCTCCCTTTAATGCTCTTGTCTGCTTGGTATGATAACAGTTAAGGGGGTGGGGGGAAATACGTGCAATCTTTCTATTTCCTTTGCAGCAGGGAGATATTTGATGAGAGTTGGGCAGCTTTATATTTTTGTATCTGTGATGCTCTGGTAAAGGCAGCCGAATGGATTTGGATACAATAAACACAGCAAACACTGGAAGTGTGTGTGCGCTGAAATACTGACCCTGCGATGTGCAGGTCACAATCTGGCAGACAATGAAAATATGGTACATGGGGGTTTTTTACCACCTTTAAGATAAGTCTCAAGTGTAGGGTTACCATATTCAAACATTTAAAAAAGAGGACACTCCACGGGGCCCCGGTCCTGCCCCCAGCCCCGCCCCAACTCCGCCCCTTCCCCGGCCCCACCCAACTCCACCCCTTCCCCACCCCCATTCCAACCCTTTTCCCAAAGTCCCTGCCCCAACTCTGCCCCCTCCTCTGAGCACCCCGCATTCCCCCTCCTCCCTCCCGCTCTGATCTTGGTTGGGGGTTGCTAAGTGCTTCCCTGCTCCCCACTCGCCCTGCATCCTCCCCCGCCCCTGCAGCCTCTGCGCCCCCCACCTGCCCTTCCCCTGCGCCCCCCTGCCCCTGCAGCCTCTATGCCCCTGCCTGCCCTGCTCCTCCTCGCCCTGCAGTCTCTGCACCCCCCCGCCTGCCCTGCTCCCCCGGCAGCCTCTGCCTGGCGGGGGCTTCGGATGCTCAGCGGCGACCGGGGCAGCGCGGGTCCCTGCAGCCCCGGCCCACGCCGCACTCCCTGCCCCGCGGGGTGATGGGGCCGCAGGAAGGGTCCCCCAGTAGCCGGGGAGTCCCCGCCCGCGAGGGAAGCCCGAGCCGTTGGCTGGGCCCGGCCTCCCCATGGTCCTGCGGGCTCGGCTGGGGCGCGCGGTCCGCCCGGCCTCCGGGGGCAGCAGCAGCCCCTCCGCCGCCTTCTGCGGCTGCACCCCCCCTTCCCCCGCCCGAGCTCGCTACAATGTAGCCAGGCGGCTGGGCTGCGCTGCGGACCCGGCGGGTCGTGCTGGGGCCAGGCGGACCCTGGCTTATGCTGCCTCCCTATTTCCCCGGACATGTCCGGCTTTTTGGCAATTCCCCCCAGACGGGGATTTGAGTACCAAAAAGCCGGACATGTCCGGGGAAATCCGGGCGTATGGTAACCCTACGTCAAGTGTCAGACTTGTGATTGCATACTCCCAACCCGAACGATCCAAAAACAATCCACAAAAGCATACAGTCTTCTGCCCAAGCAGTAATTACTTCACAGGGAAATGGTTTTGCTTATGCAAAAACACTGTTCAGGGCTTACAGATCGTGTTAGACAAAACTTTAAGAGCTCAGAAAGGTCCCCCCCAAATACAGGGTTTTTTTGGTTTGTTTTTTTAATAAAAATCTCTCAAAAATTAGGGCCAAGATTTTCAGAAGCCACTGGTGACTGACTGTGGGTGCTCAGCGTGAGACATGCGGAGGGGCCTGATTTTCAAAGGGCAGGAGATCAGCACTGTCTGTGAGGTGCCGAAACTCTGAAACAGACTCACTGGCTGCTTTGAAAAATTTTGGACAAAATATCTAACAAATAAGTGACTTCTGCCGACCTGTTAAGATTTCTCCCACAGCTCTTCAAATCTGCAGCCCCTGCGAAGTCTCCTCTCCACTTCCCATTCTCCCTTACAAAGTTTCTTTTCTGCTCTGTTTTTCTTTAGGAACTCCTCTCTTCTCCCTTCCATGGCTCCCCTGTCCCCCTCTTCCCACTGCTGGGAACAAAGATTCCTCCTTTAAGAGGAAGCAAGTGTCTGGCACCAGCTGTGGATGGGCAGAGGGTCAGCACCCAGCTGAGGCAGGCAGAGCTCGGGCAATGTGGAAGTGGCCATGCCAACGCCCATGACACCATGGTTAGCTGGGTGTCCTATTTTGTACACTGAAAGAATTAACTTTTACCTACTACTGCTCAGGACAGCCAGGGCTTCCTTCTGTAACAAGTCGCCCATTTTACTTCAGCCTCTTAACTACACTCACACAGCACCTTTCAAACTATAGACTTTATCATTGCCCTATGTTGTTTTAAACAACCCCTCTGCCCCCATTGTCATTTTGTGGCAATGCTGCTACTCTATTTTACCAGGATAGTAACACTTCTTTCCCCCCCTCCTCCCACATAATGGGCACACACCCACTGCCAACTGCGAGCCAGCAGCCGCTGCCAAGATCCATTTCAGGGTGTTTCTCATTCAGCCACCTTGGCTTTCCAGCACCAGGAAATGTCTGTGTGCCAACGAGAGATCACTCATCACTTCTGGTGTATGGCACCTATGTCCATACTCTTTAACCCCAAAGGACACCAGCTACAAAGATGTTTAATGTCAGCTTCTGAGTATACTTTTCTCATGACACAGGAGGAAAATCAACTCTGAAACATGGCTCCAGATCTTGTGGTTCTAGGATCTTGAGACTCTCCTACAGAAAAAAACTAAGACTGCTCTCACTGGAAGACACTTCTCATGCCCTTACACCAGAGGTGGGCAAACTACAGCTCGTGGGACCCTCCTGCCTGGCCCTTGAGCTCCCGGCCGGGGAGGCTAGCCACTGGCCCCTCCCCTGCTGTTCCCCGTCCTCCACAGCCTCATCTCACTGCACTGCCAGCGCAATGGAGGGATAGTTCAGTGGTTTGAGCACTGGCCTGCTAAACCCAGGGTTGTGAGTTCAATCCTTGAGGGGGCCATTTAGGGATCTGGGGCAAAAATCTGTCTGGGGATTGGTCCTGCTTTGAGCAGGGGGTTGGACTAGATGACCTCCTAAGGTCCCTTCCAACCCTGATATTCTATAATTCTATAATTCAATGCTCTGGGTGGCGGGGCTGCGAGCTCTTGCCGGGCAGTGCCGCTGCAGAATCGGGGCCTGACCCAGTGCTCTGTGCTGCACGGTGGCATGGTTGGCTCCACTGGTGCTCCAGGCAGCGCGGTAAGGGGGCAGGGAGTGGGGGCGGGGGGTGTTAGATAGAGGACAGGGGAGTTCAGGGGGGTGGTTGGGGCGGGGCGGTGGCTAGGGGGCGGGGCAGTCAGAGGGTGGGGAACAGGGGGTTGAATGGGGGCAAGGGTCAGGGGGGCAGTCAGGAAGGAGGGGGGGGTTGGATGGGGCGGAGGGGGCAGTCAGGGGATAGGGGGGTGGATGGGGTATGGGTCCCGGGGGGGCCATCGGGGAACAGGGGGAGTTGGATGGGAGAGTCCGGGGGGGGGCGTCAGGGGGCGAGAAGCGGGGGGGGTGTCAGATAGGGGCAGGGGCAGGCCAAGCCTGGCTGTTTTGGGAGGCACAGCCTCCCCTAATCGGCCCTCCATACAATTTTGGAAACCCGATGTGGCCCTCAGGCCAAAAGGTTTGCCCGCCCCTGCCTTCCACTACCCTTCTGTGTAAATCCATGCCTTCCACCTTGGGGGGCTGCAGAGAGACTGAGTGGACACCCATGTCCACAAAGCCAGCGTAACTGGCAAGTCTCATGCTGCTGGTTTGTGTGCCCTACCTTCAAGAGGAGCTACACTTAGCCAATGCAGTTAAGTGGAGAAGATACTGGACTTCTGCCTGGGGAAAGAAAACAGTCTGAGAATTCCTCCTATTAACTCATTGTAGCGCCTCTTAACCACGGAGACAGAAAACGCTTCCAGCAGCCTGGGACTCGGCCGGCACTCAGACTTGGCTGGGGGAAACGACAGGCTGAGGAATGAATGTTGGCTTTAACCTTTGAAACTACCGTGATTTGTACATAACCATCCCACCAAAATTTCAGGTGGCTGATTCAAGGTGTCTCTCCACCTGTACTGAGGAGACATGGGGGCGTAGGGGAGGATGAGTAGGGATGTCCGCTAGCAAAGCGGAGGAAGCAAATGCAGTGGCTTGTGCTGGGATTAAGCATGCTGGCCTGGGACCCAGACTGTCTGTCTGTGAGTTTGTCTTGCAAAACCAGCAGAACTTGTATCCATTACTTTAAAATCCCCTCCCAATATCCTATTCTGTTTTCCCCCCAAACAAACCCATTAAAATAAGAGCAGACCCTTTCTACCCCAAAATAGCTCCTATGCACCATGAAGACGCAGCCTAATAGTACTTTGATCTACGTTGCATGTATGAAGTGGTTTTTACTGCACTCTCACATATAGCCATAACACTGTCATCCTATACCATAAAATACACTCGGGACCAAAGGCTGGGCCAGAGAACTCATAACTTCTTGTTTTACTTTACAGGGCTTGATGAGACAGCCGTAACGTGCTGTTAACTCTTTAGATTTCGGCTGTTAGACAGAGATCGCTCCCACTTGTTCTGCTTGATGAGGGGGAAGAAAAGTTAATGACTAAAGGAATGCGATGAAATAAACGAAACATCTAGCATCTGATTTTTTTTTTTTTTTTTTTAAATATGAGTGGGACTAGATGGCATAACTTCAAACAACTCCTGAACTTTGGGGACTTTTGCATCCAGATCCGTGTTCCAGTTGTGCCTCCATCTCTTCTTTCTTTATACAGTTGGGATGGTTCACAACACATCTACTAATCTCTAGTCGCCGTGAATAAGCTCTTTGGTGCTGTAATGCAGGAGAGTGCTGAATTATGCATTTGAGCACTCGACAAATGAGATGCTGTTTATTTGTGTCTTTATAGCACCACTACTTCCTTGCCCTCTCTTAAAAGGGTCACTTTGTATCACAACTCACAATCGTCCCTGTAGCTGATGTTTAATGCTATGGAATATGCTGCAGAGACTAAATTTAATCAGAAGAAAAAATACACACTAATACATCACAGCACTGTAGGGCTCCCCCAGATTTCAGGGTGACGGGGACTGATTTTTCTCTAGAGGTATCACCTGCGCGTACACTGCATTTTATCCAAAATTCAAGGGAGCAGGAGAGAATTCAGTTTGGCAGAAGTGTCTTTATTTTGTTGTTTTTCCCATGGTACCTGGTCAAAGTGAATGATCCTGGCTCTAGCTCCTTGAAAGGTGATGGCTCCAGCCCTTGGAATAAGCCAACCCACCCGCAATGAGATTGGGGGGGAAAATGCCACCAAACAAGTTTGAAAGATTGTATAAAGCTTGCTGTAGCCTCTGTTTTAAAATGTCTCACTCTGTACATCAAGTTACTGGATTAAACAGAATGCCAGGTATGGAGAGGACAGGAAAGAATCGGTCTGAAATGAGTAAGGTCGCCCATAATGAAGGACATTGAGATAATATCCTGATCATGGGAATCCACGTTGATTCACACCATCCCTGGTCTATTCTCACACTAGCCCTTCATAGGGCAACTTGCCATGCTGACATCACCATATGTGTTGTGTATACGTACACACAACGCACCTTTGACCACTTTTCAAAGATAATGGATTAGTAGGTGATTATATCTGACCTTCCAAACATCTAAGATGCCATTAAAAGCCTGTGCCAGAATGTTGTCGTGTTATTTCCTCCATCAATGGGGAATTTCCCTTGAGCTCTGGCATTGCTATATTTAATCCTGAACCAGTGATTTGTTTAAGGTCCAATACCTCATCCATCAGGATGAGAAGAAGTTGTATGCCATTAGAAAGCCATGAATTCTTCCATTTTTCTAGCAGGATAGGGTACTTATCTAACCACGGCAGGTTGAGATTTCAAACCTTAAAACGGTGTGTAGAAAAGTTATTGGATAACTCTCAGAAAGGTTTCTAAGTTCACTGGCCGTGGGGAAAAGGAAAAGTGTCCATTCTCATGAGAAAACGCAGCATCTATGGTCAGCAGATACGTTGTGGTCTCCTAGTCTAGAGTGTAGGAAGTGAAATTCTTATTGAAGCTTAGAGCTTGGTGTCAGACCTGTCAGAATATACCCAGTCATTGTTATAACATCTTTCTATGAAGGGATCACAGTGTAGAGGAGATTCATAATAAGGCAATACCATGTGATGTACATAAAACACAGCTGCAGCTCCTGGGTGACTTTTGTTAATATTACAAGTAACATGACAGCACTTCCTAGGAATAGATGTAAGTGCTCTTTTTCTCACCCCTTTGCCTCCCCCCTAAATGCCCCCCAAAATCACAGGAGAAATGAAGCACTAAAGGTGACAGCATAAATAACGCACATACAAAAATCATCTGCCTCACCTGAACTTAAAGCACGCTGGACCTCTTCCATGGTGACTCCTGTGGAGAGAGTGGTGCTATCCATGGAGACGGCCTCCGTGACCGACTTGGTTGCCAAAGTCACTTGAGATGTTTGTCCGATCACTGGGCCTGATGAGAGGGACTCTGGGGGCATCTTTTTAGTAGAGGCATCCTCTGTAGCGGGGGCTGCTGTGGATCCGTTTGGCAGCTGGGGGGTGTTTTGCTTTGTAATGGTGGTCTGTCTGGAGGAACCTGCCGATGACGACGAAGACGAGGTCTTAGTTAGGTGAGAAAAGGTGGTTGCTGGGGTCTCTTTGGGAGGGGTGGCTGTATCTGGAGCTGTTGTGGGAGGGGTGGCTGTATCTGGAGCTGTTGTGGGAGGGGTGGCTGTATCTGGAGCTGTTGTGGGAGGGGTGGCTGTATCTGGAGCTGTATTCAGGTTGGAAACTGAAGTCCCAGAGACGTGTTCTGTGGCTGTTGATTCTGACCCAGTGCTTGAGGATGGTGACGGGCTGGTGGCTGAAACATTTGCTCTTTCCGTATGTGAGGCAAGATGTGTAGTGGTAGCTGACAACTCTCTTGTGGTGTCTGAGGAGATTGTGGTATTGCCCTGTTCTGCTGGTCCTGAGGTGACTTTGTCTCTTGAAATGGTCACCGTTCCTGCTGTTGCTGATGGTAGCTTTTTTGCTGATGTGCTAGCAGCAAGGGTGACATGGACAGTTGTTTGAGTTGATTCTGATGCAATGGTATTTCTCACAGAAGGACTGGGCGAGGATGTAGCTTCTGAACGTGCAGAGTGAAGACTCAGTCCTGAGGAGGAGAAGACACACAAATGTTAATATTGGAAAATGGTTGTGACAAGCTGCACTCTGAGCACACAGCGAAGGGTTTGGAATGAGTGGCCAGTCAGTTAGTTTTACAACAGGCAAACATCCCTTTCAAGGATGAGTGAAGTAAGGAGGATTTCAGTTACCACTGAAATAGACGGTACAAATGAAAAATCATGTTGTAAAAGTAAAACTATTTTTGTGCTTGCTTCCCACTACATTTATTTATATCAAATTGGGGGCACTTATTCAAATAGGCTGTAATTTAACTCAAACACGGTTGGTAGCAGGACAATAACATGGCACTGAGCAGTAGCCTTGGGAAGAGAACTTTGTTCACATGAGTGATATCGCGTTACACCTCAATATCCAGGGTGGTTTTGTGTATGTTACAGACTGTCCTATAAGGGTCCTTCTACAGTAGGACAACAACCTGTTTAATGGCTGTCAATAACACCTCTCTTGGGTCCCTGGAACTATTATCTGAAACTCAGAGCTGGTTGAAATTTTCAAAATTAAAGCGGGGAAACAATTGTTTTCTCTTCTGACCAGCACCTAATGGAATGGTTTGATTATTAGTACACACCATGCCAAACACCGTTTTCTATTGTTAAGGAAAGTACTAGCAAATCTAAAGAGTTTTACCATGTCTTCTATAACTGTATTGAAAACAGACTGGCCCCAGGTACGCTAGCAGCCAGCGGTTGAGGCCAATGGGACCTCCTATTGATAGTCATTAACAATGGGTCATTTTCCTGGTGTAGACAGACCCCAAGAAGAGACCCCTGGATCCTAAGCTAGATTCTGAGCCATTGCAGCAAAGATTGACAAAACAGCAGCTATGTTTGGTTACACGAGAGACGGCACTATTTTGATTATTTTGCCTCTGTTTTTATTCTGAGACCGTCTTCCACCAGAATGTTTATGCATCCTACTTTCCAGAGTTGTTAACCATCCTTAGGCGAGAAGCTCTTTTAAATGAACCATAGGTGTACAATATGAAGTATAATTAGGTTTGGAAGGATTCGATTTTTATTGGTAAATGTCAGTAAACGATTTCTCAGTACACAGACAAACTGATGAAAACATATTTCCACTGATCAAAATGTACAGCTAGGCAAAGTAAGAAGTCTGTATCGCCACTGCTGCTAGCGCACCAGCATGAGCATTAGTTTGATTTAAGGATATTTCCTTTGCATATTTTGACATGGGATGTTGCCAATTTAACTGTTATCCAGCTTTAACTTTTTGAATCTCAGCATCTACGGTCATTAAATAATTGTCTGACTCCCCATAATTTCCCAGATCTGTGAAAATTTAAATCTATAATCAAAAAGTACTTAAAAATAAATATTAACAAAATAAATATTCTGCCAATCCTAGGTATACTTCAGTAAACTTAGACCAATGTTAACTAAGCTACGAGAAATCACTCATTCCAAGTGTAGGATCAAAATATTGAATGCTATTGCCATGTTGAATCTATTCTCTCTGGAACACAATCACTTAAACTCAGGGCAGCAAATTATCTATTGAAACATTTCCTTCTGTTTAAGGCCTGAAAATAGAGACATCTTCCCCTGCTGCTTGCATTGTCTGCCCACTGCAGGTGAAGATGGACAGGCTTAGTTAAACTGAATGTTATCACTTAATTTGATTTTCTAGAAACGCTTTTTTCACTGGAACACAGAAGGTACATCTACCCAGCAAAAAGAACCTCATGGCAGTGAGTTTCACGGCTCGGGTCAACTGATTATAAAGCAAAACAGAAAAGTCCTGTATTGCATTTTGCCCACAATGCAATATTTAGCCTCCTGCTCGGTATACCAGGAGTACTACATAGGGTGACCAGATGTCCCGATTTTATAGGGACAGTCCCGATATTTGGGGCTTTGTCTTATATAGGCGCCTATTACCTCCCACCCCCGTCCCGATTTTTCACACTTGCTGTCTGGTCACCCTAGTGCTACACTACATGCAAACTCACCCATTCACTCATCTGCACACTGAAGAAATATTACCATTCATTTCTAAAATCTGCATGTACTCAACTCCAGCACTCCAATATTACTTTGATCTACAATGGCCTTTCATTGAAGCTCTGTCGCCTTTGACCTGTCCTTCACTGGCATATGTACAGGATGGATGCCTTGTCACGGCAATAGATAAGCAAACGACACAAAGTACTGTACCCAAATACTTGACACATCTTGCCAACCTGAATTCCAGCATTAGCCATGGGTTTAACATCTCTACCTTACGATGCTGGCTTGTTTCTGATTGCATCAAGGCCAGAATTACACACAAATCCAGATGGTGTTTATGTATGCTGGATTGGCAGAATTTTTTGTTTGTATCTATGAGAGCACACCTATTAAAAAGGCCACTGCTGTCTCCATTTTGGGACTGCATGTTCAAAAGCACCAATTATATAATGACCTCTGTAGGACTTCCCTCCATGCCAGCTGCAAAGTCAGGGGGGGACAAAACAGGTATAAGAGCTACACTGAAAAATATTTGAGAGCGCTCCCCTGGCTGTAACACCGTGGTAAGCCTGCAGCTATCAATAACGCGGCAGGAAGTCTCTTTGTAGGTAAGAATGCGCAGACTTGGGGAAATAAATTGGCTCATTCCTGGTGTGCCTCAGAAATGATTAAAAAACTCTTTTCCAAAGTCACAGTTTCTAGAACATCTAATTTACCAAACCCCCCCTCCTTCAGTCTCTCTGGCCAGCAGCTTCCTTCAGCAAATAGCACTTCAGCACCTGTGTAGCAAACTCAACCTATTTGAGGCACCTGGAAATAACACAGAGTGTATCCTTCCGCCCCCCACCCCTTTCCACTTCCTTGTTTCTTTCTTAGCAGAAAGATGAGTCAGTCTTTTCTTTCTTCTCCTCAGCAGCAGACTTCAATTTTTCTTCTAATCTACTAGGCCAAATTCTATCATCTTCCTTTGTGTTAGTTTGGCTACGGAAAGAACATACAGACAATACATTACCTCAGACTAATTTTTATTCTTGTGACATTCATTTATTTATATCCACAGAGCAGCGCTTCAAATGCTGTGGAGTCACATTCGTTCGAGCACCAACAAGCAACACAATTAACTAATTATAATATGCTACAACTTAGACTCTGTGTGGGTGGCAATTGTTAGGTCAAGTTTCATCATCCATTATAATTTCCTTCTTTTGGCTGCTCATTACAAATTCTTTGTGAGCTCACATTTTTCCATGCTTGGTCTCATGTGAAGGTGAAATTCCTAAGTAGAGTTGGTTGGAGAAAACTTTCAAGGTTTTGAAAGTTGACCAGAAATGATGGGGGGAGAATTGGGGAAATGGTCTACGAAGAACACATGCCTGGGTAGTTACTTTTTAGTCATTTTTCCAGCCAAATATGGAAAAGAGATTCCAACGTTCAGTGGGTGCTCTCACTCTCTCTTGGAGAACTCAAGGGATGGAAGTTAGAAACTTCAAACTTGTCTTGATTTGATGATCTCATTTAGACTTGAGGTCAATTGGGTGGGAAGACTTACAGCTGAAAAGTTCCAATGTGTGCAAAAACCGAGTGAGTTTAAGAATTCCTCTCTGTTTAGAGGTGCATTTTCAGAACCTACTACATAAGGGCATCCCCGCTGAAGAGCTGTTTAGAGGTCTCGGGGTGGGGGGGGATGATTGTATGTCAGGGAGGTGCAATACAGCCTGGAATTCCTAGGCACACGGGGTAGTATTCATGCTGCTTCATTATTAAGAATAGGACAGTGCAAAGTGTCTCTGTATCCGTGTGTGGCTATGGCCCGGTCTCCTCTGTCCCTTTTTTCTGCAGTGGCTTTTGGGGGAAAAGAGTTCCTGCTCTGCCATTGTGCATGGCTGCTGCATTGGGAAGGCTCCAGGGGGAAAAGCTTTTTGTATCCTTCCATCGGTGCCCCTGCTGAAAGCAGTCTGGCCCTACATCTCTCTCATAGCTCGGGAAAGTAGCTGTTAAGAGCAGCGGTGGATGAACCTGGAAACTTTGAGGCTCAGGTATTCGCTCAAGCTTTGTAGCGATCCCCAAACCAAACTCCTCTCTGGGCTCCAGGGATGGGGTCCTAGAGCTCAGTGCTCCTCTAAGCTGCTGGCATAAAATGTTGATAGCTGAGTCACGGCGCACTTGTCTGTTACGCTGCTGTCTCCGTTGAACCAGAACTTGCAAGTGCTGTGGTTTTGATACAGTGGGCTGGAATGCAGCCAGTTCAGGCTCCCACCCAAACCATTCACCCAGCCTTTAAAAACTGCAGTCCAGGCAGCCAAATCTTCATACTTGCAAAATGATTCCATTGGTAACGCTCCGTTGCCACTGCTGACGCAGCAGTCCAGCAAAGCAAAGGGGGCAGGGCGCTGTTCCCCATAGGATGGCAGCCTGCATAGATGTTTAAATGCTGGGCACAAGATGGAATGGATCAATATTCTCCTTTCACCATCTAGATAATTATCAATTTGTGTGTGTGACTTTTTTACTAGTGCAGGCTTGCTCCTATTAAACCAAAGAGAGGTGCTGGTTGGCAACACGCAGCCACACAGAGAGAGGAGGAATTGTAGGGGTGGTGTTGAAAGCCGCATGCTGGCACATAGTATTGCAATCAGTGTTTGTAAAGCCCAAGGGCTCTTGAAATATACAGAAAGCTTGACATTCGGGTAGGCAAGTAGCATCTCTGCTCTCGGGTATCCAGACGCAAGACTGTTATTCTGTGGTGGGATTTAAGCTGAAAGTCCCACAGACTCTCTAATTTGAGGCTTCTGGGGGAAGATAGTGTGGCTCGGGGGACAGAGCACTGTGCCCCCCTGGGACTTGGGGGGAGGCAACCTGGGTTTTAATTGCTGGGCAAGTCACCTCACCGTGCCTCAAGTTCTCTATCAGTGAAATGGGCATATCTGCCTCTTTTGTGAACTGCCCTGATGTCTGGAAGAAAAGTGCTGTATAATTCTCTCCGCCCAACCGCCACTCACTCCTTAGCCAGACCAGCTAGACTGGGCTGCACATACTCCAGTGCTGCCAGTCCAATCTGTCGCGCGCTCTCCAAGAAAACAGCGTTCCGGGTTGGGCTAGCAGGGCTCGATAACTCAAACGTGTGAGGGCCTCTGACTGATCAGCTGCGCTGTACTCCTGCAGAACTCATTCACAATCCCCGCGGGCTACACTTCTTGTGCGCGGTGGTCTTTCCCCCTCCGCCCGGCAAGCGTTCAGTGAAAGTGGGGGCAGCTCTCCGAATGAGCCTTTATGCGTAACACATGCACGAGAGCAGAGCGGTTTCAGCAGGATTAGAAAGCAGAAGACAGACAATTAGAGCACTAATAGTTTTATATGAAAAAGGTGGTGCAGTCTCAGCAACCCTGGCTCTGTTATATGGCATCTGCGATTCTTTTAAATTCTCCGCATCATGCAAACAGAAGGCTGCAGATTTAGAACGGGGTTTTACTTGTTTTTATGGCTGATTCAGTTAAATGTAGAAGGGATTTTAAAAGGCACCAATTTTGAATTCCTCCTCCTTATTGGACTGTGTGCTATGTAGTTGCTGCTTACTGGTCTTCTACTAGCTAACACTTCCACTGGAAATTGCAAACACGTGTATACCAGGGCCAAGGTTTTAAAATAGTCCAAAGAAGGCTCCTGGGGGTTGATTTTTTTTCAAAAGCACCTAAGGGATTTAGGAACACGAGTGCTATCGAAAGTCACTAACTTGTGAGCCTAAATTCCTTTGCTGCTTCTGAAAATCTCCCTCCTAAGTAACCAGTCTGATGTGCTGAACACTCAGCAGTTTTAACTGCAGGCTCAGGACTTGTGAAAATCAGGCCACCTGACTTTAGACTCCTGTTGTTAAAAGTGTTGCTCATGTATTTTTGTTTCTCCCATTACCTCCTTGCGTAACCATCTCTTTAAAACCAATCTGCAACCACGAACGAAAATGACAAAGCATTTTCTTTCATTTCTAAAACTGAACTTGTAAAGGGCATTTCACCTTCTCGTGCTTGCCTGCCACAGACACACACAACAGCCAATTTTGCCATCCATGACTGGGCAGAGGCCAGAAGCAGGGGCATCAACTGGGGGGATGGTTTTAAATGAGTCCTGTCACTGGCAGGGTGGATTTGATTTAAATCACTAGTCGGGGAAGGCTCGATTTAATCATGGATTTCTACATAAAAGTGCATTCTTGTTGGTTGTTATAACCTTAATACATATTCTTCACAACTCAGAGATAGATGTAGGTTTCATTTTTAGAAGGTACACACTATACATTTTTAAAGTGATTTATTTTGAAAACTTTTCAGATGAGTTTTACAACTATACCAGAAAATGAATGATTGGTTATTTCATTTACCAAAGGTAATTGAAGCAGATATTTATGGAGTCATTGGGAAATGAACTATCTCCAATTCAACAGATTAATCATTAATATTTGGAGGATTTTCTTGCCATGCTGTATTAGGAGGAGAACATCACCACACAGACATTTAAATTGTTTTATTTAACTAAAACAACAACGTTATGTATTCTGGATTTTTTTCTTCAACAGCAAACATATAATTTAACAAAACAAGCATATGAATTTTTGAATTTAGTTAAACATTCCAGTTTTTTAAAATCAGCTTTGGTTTTGTTAAAATTGTTTTTAACTAAAATAGTTTAAATGAACTATATAAAAAAAATTTTAAATAGACTGTCAGCCAGGTCAACAGGAGAAACTTAAAATATTGGCTTCTGCAGCTAACTCAGTCGTCTTTGCCTTCATTTTCCTGTTTGTTCATAATTTAGAAAAGAAAAACAAGCTTTCCTGCTTTTTTCAGTTCCCAAACGATTGGGCTAATTCATTCCAAATTGGGAAAAGGAAGAAAATATTCTTTCTACACCGGCAGAAGAAGCTACTGCTGTTAAGTGAGATGATCACTTCAACAGTCTCTGAATCCAAGTGCTTAAGTGACTTCCACCACTTCACTGGTGTGACTTTCTTTAAAACATCATCAGCAAACACATATTTCTTGAATGGTTCTTATTCCCAAAATGGGTCTCTTTTATGACCTGCTGCCATTATAGGTTTTCCCTTCTAGTGAGAGAATGGTATGGTAGATCTCAAATCCATGAAGGCTACACTCAGAAAGACCTCAAGACTTCTGGAATATGCTGCTCAAACAGTTTCACTTTTGTTTCTATTACCTGTCCCTCCCTTTTCACATTTATCTCCAGACTTCTTCTCCTCGTCCAGATCTATTCCGCCCCCAACAATCTTCTGTTCATTGAACTTTTTGAAACTTTGCACTTTTAGAGAGAGGTAAGGGATTGACTCTGTTTACACAAATTTGCAGAGGGACAATAGGCTTGAGGTCTGTTATTTCTCACCTCCGTATATTTATTTATTTATTTAAAACATTTTTGCTGTTAACAAGCATGTTATCTCTGGAGACACAAATCCACAGTTTGAGAACTGCAAAACTAAGCATCTTCTAGACTGAGCACTGAGTCCCGTTGGGTAGATAGAAAGATTAACCTAAATAATCTATACAGAAGCCCTTGGAATAGAGTGACCAGACAACAAATGTGAAAAATCAGGACAGGGGGTGGGGGATAATAGGGGCCTATATAAGAAAAAGACCCCAAAATTGGGACATCTGGTCACGCTACCTTGGAACCCCATAAAATTGGGTCCCTAATCCATGAACTATTGGAACTCATTTACAAAATTTTTCTTCAACATTACATGAATATATTGTCTCATACGATAGAACTAAAATTTATAATCCCTATTCCATGATGAGATTATTACGTATCTTAATTACAACTATCTTCAGATTGGATTTTTTCCTCAAAAAGCATTTTATAAAAAAAATCCGATTTTATTTTTTATTATTATTTTTATCCACCCTGCAGGAGAGTCTTATGGCCTGGCTGCCGGACAGGGGTCTACAGACTTTCCCACACTGTGGTCCGATGGTAAACGCCCCAGATGCACCATGGAGGTATAGCCCCAGCTGATAGGGTCGATTTATGGCCTGTTGAGGTGCTAATGCTACGGCACCCATACAGGGATACTCAGGGAAACCCAAGGCCTGTAGTAGCAAATATGCTAGTCTGATAGTTGGTCTGTTACCAAAGGAAATCTCAGCCTGGGGGTTGCCTGTGAGTGGGTGGGACAATCTCCTTCCGCTTTTTTCCTTCTTCCCTTTCATCGTGGTGATGGAGGTGGACACAGAAAGATGCACCAGGGCTGAGTTCCAGGAGGCGGTAGGGAGCAAAGCAGACTCGTGACACACAACTCTCTAGAGCAGTGGTCTCTTTTTGGGTTCTCTGGTTCCCGGTCTGTGAAGCCTATTTGGTGAGGGATGGGAAAGAAGGGCTGAGTAACACAGTGTTTGGTTTCCAAGATTGTTTGCTGTCTTAGCGCTCTCAGAATATACTGTGCCTTTATCCCTTGAATCAAGACCAGCCACCCCTCAATCAGTTCCATAGTGTAGGTTCTATCCGCCCAGAGATTCTTGTGGGCCCCATTCTCTCCTGACGCTGCCCCTCCCTTCCAGCTTATAAACTATGCCACATCCCTGTGTCAACTGCGGCGACTGCATGGGAAAGAAGCATGGTAGTACATCCCGTCTCTGACGCCATAAGGGCTATTCCTTTTTATTATAAAATGTGGCTAGTTAATAAATTTCAGTGAATAATGAAGGTGCTTCTTGTTACGCTTGTATTAAGGGAGAATGAAGTCCTTGGCTTGTAGCTGCAGAGGTCTATGTATATCTAACAAACTGAGTCTTCAGCCAGGAGCAAGTGCAGATCAGCAGATGGACCTGCAAACAGGAAGTGCCGTGGAGAAGTAGTTTATGATGGAGATCCACTCACTCTTCTTCAACATGAGGAAATGACTAAATAAAACTCTCCTCTTGGCAAACCTGAAAAATACTAGTAGCCAAGTGTCATTTTTCTTTACTCTGGTGGTGGGGGAAGATTCCTAGAGTGCACGATGCGGAAAAAGATGCAGGTTACCCCTGGGTTCCAGCCCAGGACCGCAGCTGAACATTCCAGTTGCTGGAACTTGAGTTCACTTAGCGTCACACAGGGAACAACTGAAATCAATGCTGGCTCCGGCTGACCGCTATAATTTTTAGCAAAAGGGATTGTTCCCCCTACTCGCCTGATTACTCCCTGTTGCTGAAAAATGAAGGGTAAGAATTCATGACTAGAGCCAGACAGCCCACAAGGCCGACTAATACAACAGGAAATATTACCTTCATTGCTTAATTTGTTTGCTGGACACCAAATGCTTGTGCAGTACAAGTGGCAACTGCCAACACTTTCTCTTGCAATATGAGTAAATCTGCTAGTGCCTGGGCCTGTAATGTCGTAGCTGGAGCCACTGCTGGCTTTCTCTTGTCTCAGCGCATTGTTGCTGTGAAGCGATTTGGGATCCACCGGAATGCTGGGCCACCGCCATTGTGGACAAACACTATGAAATACATTAGTCCAAGAGGCCAAAAACTGGCTGTAAGAACTTACTCTCTTAAGATGTAAATGTTGCACAAACAATGGTTCAGTTGATAACTACCCTCTCTCAAGACTTTTTTCTTTTCAAAGAAATCATTGTAACTTCAGCGTCCTCCTTTGTGAGAGCATTTGAGGTTATTAAAATAGATCAGTCCAACACACTCATTTCGGGTACAAGCTACTCTCGTGTAAGGCAGAAGGGGATGGCATGCAATTTTCAGCAGCAGGCAGTATTTTCTTGTCTAACACAGGGATGCTAAGAGCACAGTTTACAGCAGGCATTGTTAGGTAGTGACCTGTGCTGAAAATTGTCAGGAAGCCAGTTGGCTGAGTTTTTGAGCAACTTGCAAAGAACAGACTCCACAGCAATTTAATGACTGGAAGTCAAAGGAAAGGATGGTACGTGAAACCCCTTGATGCTTTCATGAAATCTTGAGCAACTAAGTAGAGGGAAGGGGATATTTTGAACAAATAGCTGTCCTGAGACAGCAGAGGAGGTGTGGTGTGTTTTCACAAGGTGTAGCCCTCCTGTCTCTTGGAGCGGGAAGGCATTTTCTCCATCTTTCTGCGAGTTCAGGTTGCAGTTCACCATGTACATTTTGCATTCACTGAAGGTGTTCTTGGATCAAAGGGCTGCTGTATCATAGCAAGGGTGTGCATGTAATTGGGCACGACCACCTGTCATGTGGAGTGTGCAGTGTTTGACCCAAAGTGCCCATGCACCAATTTCTCTGTCGTTAGCCCCGGATTAGTTGCAACCTCCCTGCTCACCCTTGGGAGCCCAGCGAGTAAGACATTTCACAAGGCAGGCTGGCACCTTCCCAATGTTTCTAACGAAAGAGGCATCTTCATTATAAGGGCTGTTGCAAATGCTCAGTATAGTGACGCTGGCTGTCTAAAACCTCACTTGCGGACTTCTCAGAAAGGTGCGTGTCTGACGCTGTGTTAACGGAAAAAGGGGCTCTCGCTAACCAGGGTGCTGCTGGAGCATTGAAGGCCAAGGGACGGCTACGTGCAGCTCCCTGCTGCATTGTGGCCGGCACAGAACCAGAGCTGCAGAAGCGTCTCAGCAGTAGGGTATGGGAAATGTGGGCACAAATTAACTTCTGTGCAGATGTAAGAGGAGAGCAGCCAACAATTGGTTATTTTCAAAGCAAAAGGAAAGCTAGTGGGGGAAGTGTGATCCCTTCCCCTCCTCCCCCCCCCCCCCGCGGACAAAATTACATCACCTTGTGTTACACACTCAGAATTGGGTAGCCAACGACAGGAAACACATGGGAGGTAAACCAGGGCAGAATTTGGCCACTACATTTTGCTCATAATGCCAGAAATGTTGATTAGATTTAACCAAAGGACCCTGTCTTGACATTCTTGAAGTCCTGTTTCATTTTACACGTAATATCATTTTAAAATAACCAGTGTAAATCACACTTCCATTTCGCTAATGGCTGTGCCTTTTCTAACCACTTAAAGAATTAGAAACCAGTTAGAGAGATTTCTTTTCCTTGATTGGGGGAAGGGATAGCTCAGTGGTTTGAGCATTGGCCTGCTAAACCCAGGGTTGTGAGTTCAATCCTTGAGGGGGCCACATAGGCAGGGCCAGCTCTGGCTTTTTTGCCGCCCCAGGCAAAAAAGCCTCCCGCTGCCTCCCCCCTCCCCCGCCCCCCCGCCGGGGAGCGTGGCAGGGGAGGGCGCCGAGCCCGGCCGTGGCCCCGCTCTCCCCGACCGGCCGGAGCACCGGGGAGGGGGGAGGGCAGCGGGAGGCTTTTTTGAGTGGGGTCCAATCTGTGCAGGACCCCACTCGATATGCCCTTCCAGCTTGACTGTGAACCACTGATAACTACTCTCTGGGAATGGTTTTCCACCAGTTATGCATCCACCTTATAGTAGTTCCATCTAGATTGTATTTCCCTAGTTTGTTTATGGGAAGATCTCGCAAGACAACATCAAAAGTCTTACTGATGTCAAGGTATACCATATCTACTGCTTCCCCCTATCCACAAGGCTTGTTACCCTGTCAAAGAAAGCTATTAGGTTGGTTTGACACAATTTTTCTTGACAAATCCATGCTGACTGGACCTCATTATCTTCTAGGTGTTTGCAAATTGATTGCTTAATTATTTGCTCCATTATCTTTCCGGGAACTGAAGTTAAACTGACTGGTCTGTAATCCCTGGGTTGTCCTTATTCCCCTTCTTATAGATGGGCACTATATTTGCCCTTTTCCAGTCCTCTGGAATCTTTCCTGTTTTCCATTACTTTCGGAAGATAATCGCTAATGGCTCAAATATCTCGTCAGTCAGATCCTTGAGTATTCTAGGAGGCATTTCATCAGGCCCTGCTGACTTGAAGACATCTAACTTGTCTAAGTAATTTTTAACTTGTTCTTTCTCTATTTTAGCCTCAGATCCCACCTCATTTCCACTGGTGTTCACTATGTTAGATGTCCAATCGTTACTAAACTTTTTGATGAAAACAAACAAAGTCTGCCATTTCCACATTTTCTGTTGTCGTCTCCCCCCCCCCGTTAAGTAACAAGCCTACCCTGAGACTATTAAGGCCAGGACAAAACAATCACTCTTTATGGCAGATACCACAATGGACCAATACTCACAATCTAGCCTGTACTGCCAGAGCTATGGGGAGAAGAGGGACTGTAGCAGCCCCATGGAGACTTCCCATCCTAGGCAGCCAAAAGGCAGGACTGTTCAGGGTGCCTGGGATTCGCACGCTCAGCAGCAATTGTTATGACTGCTCCAGACGCAATTTCTAAGTTACTGTGGATGCACTGGGGTGGAGGACTTGGCCATATCCCACTGGATCAGTGAGTGCTGCAGAGCAAATTAACTAGGTCCTCCTTGCAGACAGGGCATTCTCCACGAGGGGCTCTCTGGGTTGGAATTTACTCCTCCCCTTGGTCTAAAACTGCCTGAATTTTCTGAGTCTGGCAATGTGTCCCGAAGACCCTGGGTCTGGGTGATGTGTGGGAGGGTTTTGGCTGGTTATTTTCTGGCTTTGGGGAAGTGGCTGGCTTTATTCTGCTTCCCACGATTGTTTAACATCCACCAAAAGCAAATCTAATTTTGGTTAGGTGCTTTGTTTGGATTTATACAGTACATAGTGTTTCTTGGAGGGCTAGGTCACAGTTCTGCCTGGCTCCTGCAATGATGCACTAAGTGAGGGGAAAGGCTTCCTCTTCCCCAGGGCATCTGACGAAGAGGAGACAGAATGTCACCCACACATGGATAACTTTGGGAATGTCCTAGTGGCAGACACAGCTCAGTCTGTTCAGGGGTATGTAGATGTCTTCCTGAACAAACATTCCAGTAAAACTCACAAGTGCTTTACCACGCTCTGAAGTAAGGTCATCACTAAGACTTTTAACTCATAACCTATCTGTGAAAGCGGTTCCGTGCTTCCAACTTCCTGATTTTCTCTGTGTGATGCTTTGGGGTTCAACCCAGACCAGTAAAGGGTGTCACTCTCTGCCCTGCTTCTTTGGGTGCCTCTGTGCAGCTTTGGCTCAGAGCCCTGCTTACAGCACGAAAGCCTCACCCTGGCATTCACCACTCCTTGCGGGGTGGCACCCACAAACTCCCGTCCCTAGTTTTCCCAAAACCATCCTTCTGACTGCAGCACTCTCAGAAGCTTATGAAGTTTGCTGCTCCCTTAAAGAGACAGTACACATGACCAACCCGGTAATTTAGGAGAGGACTTGCCCTTTCTTTAACATACAGCACTGAAATGCAAGGCTTTGTCTACACTACCACTGTTGTCAGTCAGAGGTGTGAAAAAACCACCCCCTGACCGACATAAGTTTCACTGGCAAAAGCGCTGGTGTGGACGGCGCTACGTTGGCAGGAGACGCTCTCCTGCCGACACAGCTAATGCTGCTCTTTGGGGGTGGTTTAATTATGCCAGCAGGAGAGCGGCTACAAGGGAGACCGTACAGCTGTGCCACTGTAAGGTCCATAGTGAAGACATTGTTAATAAACTTATTTTTAGGCTAAGACTATAGGATGAAGTGATTTCTAATAAGAGGGAAAGAGATGAAAAGTTACAAACTAAACATGGATTCTAGTGACAACATTTAACTTCAGCAAGTTACAGTCTTGGTCGAAGCCGGTTTCTCACCTATATTCAGTTTCAGAGGCTTTCAACTCTCTTGATGGAAAGGGGTCGCTTTGCTCAGATGTACAAGCGCTCTGGCCTCTTGTTTTACGGATGCCATCATGGGTTTCTGTCCTTGCTTAGATCTTCCAAAGTTCAATGGCCTCGTTTCAGGAGGCAGGAAAGTTTCCTGGCGCTGCCATTTCCATCCCTTCATTGAGAGTGTTAAGTGGCCATCTTCCACAGTGATTTGCCGGACTGTTTTGTCTAATCTTCATGTAAATGTAATTTCATTATCTCTCCTTGCTCAATTCACACCGGAGACCCCTCCAAACAGGAGGAACCATGTTCCTTTGTCTAGGGCGGGGTGACTTGAGCCTTGCCTGACAAACACATTTTAAGAACATTTTTCCAGCACATTTATATTTGTTCATATATCACCCATGCATACACTACACCATAATATTTGGCAGTTTATGATCCCTTACATGATACCTTTTAGATGCAGAATATGACCATAGTGAATTGGGGCAAGGAGTATGTCAGACCTGATAGGAGTTATGTTACCCTCTGCCAGTTGGCATTGAGGGGCTCGCTGGTTGACACTCTTATCTCAAACGTTGCAACTGCAAAGTCAGTTTTTTAAACAAGAGCAGATGGCTGCTGTATCTAAATGGCCCACTGCTGCCAAGTCTTTCAAAGATATGGACACTTTTTTCTGAGTCATTCTTGAATGCCTTATGACCGGACTATGACAAAAATCTGCAACTGCACCATACACCTCTCATCAACTCACCTACTCATGCCCCCAGATTGACTAGATCAGATGAAAGGATGAAGTTTCCACAATAGAACAGTCTCAGCTTTCAAATAGCAAAGACCTATTTGACCACCAGCTAAGCTCTGGACTTGAAAAGTAAATAAGGGTGAGACCCCAGAAAAGACCTCTGTTTGTTTTCCACTCATACGTTTGCACAACAAAACCTAATCTAAGGTGGTTTACTTGCAATCATGAAGGTCAAGCCGCATCCCAGCTACTGCAGACACTAAAGAACTGTCCTTTAGCTCTTCTCTGCTAGACTGTCTGAAATCACCAACTTTCCACATGCATTGCTTTATAAACAACCTACTGTACACAAAGAGCAAACCAAGCCAGGCTTTTTCTATCTATTGTTATACAGATACTTCTATCTGAAATCACAATGGACTTCAGACAATGGAGAACGGATGTTATCTGTTCTGGAACTGCTGTACTTCTGTTCCAGCAAAAGCATACATCTCGTCCTCAAAAGATCGTCGTATTCTTAAGGATTTTCCCGAAAGTTGGAGAAATGTGCAGTTGCTGGTCACCGTGTCCTCTACACAGCCAGAAACTTCTGATAAGGGGACAGTGTGAAAAGCCACCCTATTAATGGTGAACTTTCCAGCCTCCTGCGTGCTGAGATCTGGCATCCTGTCACATCGCTATATGCCAGCAACACAATGGCTTAAGTTGATTTTTGAACATAATGAGGCTGCTGGCTCATTTTGTTACCCTTTATCTCAGCATGAACTCTGCTCTCATTAAGACAGATTGTTTACAGCATCAAGTCTTTCTCCAATGATGATTTTCCTCCCCAATGAAGAGCTCTCTTGAGATGCTGGACTTGTTGCATTTCTTAAAAGTCTCTCTTGCCTTTATAAGCCAAAATGGTCTGAATAATTAAAACACGTTTATCCCACAGGGATTTCAGCAGCTCTTGTAACCATAAGAGGAAATAATTCTGTAGCTAGTGGCACCAAGGAGGGAGAAGAGTTATTTAAACTAAAGGACAACAGTGGCACAAGAATAAATGCATATAAACTGGCTGTGAACAAACGTAGGCTCAGGGTCGACCTTAGGGAAAATTGGTGCCGCAGACCTCATGGGTGCCCCCCATTGCCCCAGGGCTGTGTGGGTGCCACCCCTGGTCCTCATGGGCTCCCCAGAATCCCCCCTTCACTCCGAACCACTGCACTGTGCCGTCTTAGCCCCTAGCCCCTGCACCCCCTCTTGCACCCCTACCCCTAAACTGCACCCCCCTTCTGCAGCCACATGGGGAAAGTGACCTGGATGCACAGAGCGCTTGGTGTTACTCCTCACTCCCCCCCCCTACAGCCCCCTGGGGAGTGGGGTGGAGGAACAGTATCTGCCTCACTGCTCACCTCCCCCTCAACTAGGAGGAAGCAGGGAGAAATCTGGGTGCTGCCCTACATGATGCTCCCCTGCTAGCCCGGAGCAGCTTCTGACTCTACACCGGCCGTGCATGCCTCGGTGCTGCCGCACAGCGCCCCCCTGACCATGGCACCCTGGGAGGTCACCCAGGTGGCCCACCCCTGCGTAGGCTGGAAATTAGAAGGTTTCTAACCATCAGAGGAGTGAGGTTCTGAAACAGCCTCTCCAGAGCAGGTGTGGGAGAAACAACCTAACCAATGTTAAGCTGTAGCTTGCTACGTTCATGAAGGGGATTATATGATGGGGTTGCCTGCGATAGCAGGCGACTGGACTTGATGACCCAGGACTCAGGAGGTCCCTTCCAGTCCTACGTTCCAGATTGGTCGGTCTCCAAACATACCTGAAGTGTTATCGCTTTGAATGTTAGGTAGAAAAAATACCAGTAAATTAAAAATTAACAGCTGCTGGATCAAGAACACCACCAGCTGTTGAACTGTAAAATCTGAGGTAAAGAATATTCAAAGCTACGAGGGCTAACGCTTTGGGAGAGAAGTAATGACAGAGACAAAAGTTCTTTTAGTTTCAAAGATAGAAATGGTCTAATGAAGGCCTTCTGCTTCCCGTCTCCAATGGAGAAATGGGATCATTTGAAAACTTTCTCATTCTGCTCAATGCAAACTTTAGTGTCCTCTTCCTCCTCCAAAGTAATGTCCTCGTTGTTGTTTAAAACGTCAAAGACTGAGCAGGAGCAATATATCACAGGAGTCTTTTGGTTAATGAATTAGGCTAAGAAGCAAAAAAAAAAGGTGATTCTTTTTGTAGAGCAATTTTTGGGTTAAACTAGAAAGCACCTGAGAGACTTACTGTTTCTTTTGAGTATTTTATTTTCTAAAGCAAGGTTGAGATTCACAACACTTTAGTCTGGATTACACTGTTGGCCTTTTGTACTTATTAGATCCAATTTCCAATGGAAGGACTCCAGAAGTCAAGTCTATACTTAGAGATTGTGACCCACTGTCTTCCACCATTAAAATGGGAGTAATTAATTTTCAATAACCATGAAATATTGTTGAGCCAATTACACTGTAAGAATTTTCCAAAGAATAGGCATTGTGTGTTAATGTGTTAAAAAACCCGCTGGCATCCATCTATTTTACTATAAGGGGAACCACGTTAGAGTATGGCATAAGTCATTCTGGCTCAACAACAATGCTTCTGTGTTAAAAACACCAACAACAAAAATCTTGCAGAATTAAGGCTCGCTCCTGCAAACAGTTACACAGGTGGGTCGTGCAGGTAGATTCAGGCCTTATGTAGTTAGGGTAGAATTGCTTTCTCCTTATTAAGATAATTAACTTATCTGATGTCCTGAGTCTGTGAGCATCTGTAACAGATGCGGGGAGCAAGCTGAAGTGCTAGAGGTGAACCCTGCTACAGAGCTGTGAAGTCACGGAGTGGGAGTGCTCTGTTATGGCCTGCTAGTGGATTTTAAACCTGGCAAGCAAATGCTGTAGTCAGTAAATACCTGACTGGCACCTAGGGGGAAAACTGGCACATAGATGTCGGTTAGTCCAAAGTCTTGGGCAGGTCCTAGTGCTGTTAGTAGTTCTTGAACAGACTGTTCCCTTTGCACGTTTACTTCTGGACTGTGAGGAATGCCATTGAGTTCTATGCAGTTCCACTTACTAGGACTCATTCAGGGTAATGAGCATTATGCCTGGTAGAAAACGTTTGCAAGATCAGCTCCTATGTTTCTTTACTACGAGCCTTGCACAATTGGACAGATTCAATGGTGCCTCATGCATGTGAGCTGTTCGTTTATTAATGACACCCTCCTTCTCAATAGGAAACAAATACAAAACATAGGGGGGTGGCGCGCTTCAACCCTGCTCCAACAGCTGCAGCTGATTTCCCTGTCTGCACACTGGCGGGGTGGGCTGAGCCCAGGGAGGTTCACCTCTACAGAGGGCAGCTCGTGCTCTGCCTTGGGTGCACTGCTTCCATTTACAGCCAGAGTTCCCTGTGAGCGTGCCTGCTGCTGGATACTCCGGGGGAGTATTGACGAGCACGGGGGCCCTGGGGAAGTCTCCCCTAGCTGCCTTGGGGCTTCCTGGCAGCATGGGAGTTGCAGATCCTTTGCACCACTGACAATTCCCCCTGCTGGACTTTACCCCACAGCCTGGATTCCCAGCAGTGGAATGTGGCAGAGAATTGAGCCCCTTATAAGCCCAATTGAGCCTATTAAAGGTAATCGGATTCTCACGGTTTTCAGTAGGCAGTGGAGTGGGTTCTCTCTGAAATGTGGCCACATTAAGGACTCACCGTAATGCTACCTCTAGGATTGCTAGAACTTCAATGGCATCTGCAAACAAGCACCAGCGGCACTGTAATCACCACAATAATCTAGGCACACACCTTCCTCCTCCACAGTTATTCACATGCTTCTACAGGGCCCTACACAGCAGAGAACCAAACAAGTACAGTGTATTTTCGATGTTCCTTATAACACACTTACAACTGCTATGCAAGCCAGTGGTGCTTTTCTTCTAAACACGGTTGTATAACCAGGAGTGCTGAGAGCCATTGACCCAAACTGTAAACCCTGAATATGATGGAAACCACTTCACGCCCGGGGGTGCAGCAGCACCCCTAGTTCCAGCACCTCTGCATATAACGTATTTTTCAAAAGGCAACTGGATGTGCCCCAAGAAAGGAGGATATAACAATCCCTAAGGTAATATGGTACTGGATGGCCAAAGCGAAGGAAGCATTGTTGTGGAACAAGAACAAAGCTCACACGTATGCCATTATTCAGAACAGTAAAGTGAGGTACGCTACATTGTACAGCATTGCCTACAAGCAGGCTTGTGCTAACCGGCAGCCGCTCTGAGTATCAGGTCCTGCTGATTAAACTCACTGGCTGAGCCAACTTTCTCTGTGCTAATCTCACTATAAAAACAGGTAATGGCACCGCCTCCAAGTTATAGGCTTCATGGCAGTGGTGGGCAACCTACAGCCTGCAGGCCACATGCGGGCCCGTCAGGGTAATCCGCTGGGGGGCTGCAAGACCGTTTGTTTACATTGACCGTCTGCAGCTTCCAATGGCCGTGGTTTGCCATTCCCGGCCAATGCGAGCTGCAGGAAATGGCGGCCACCCTGTGCCGCTCCCATTGGCCGGGAACGGCGAACCGCGGCCACTGGGAGCTGAGGATGGTCAATGTAAACAAACTGTCTCATGGCCCCCCAGCGGATTACCCTGATGGGCCGCAGGTTGCCCACCACTGCTTCATGGTTAGAGCCCATCCCCAGGTTGTCTTTCCCTAGGCTTAGCTCTAGCAATGTGGGATGCAATTAACTGAGCAGTGGATTTAGAGCACTTAAAAAACAAACAGGGAGCTTGATGCTGCTCCCAAGGCAGTGGACGGCAAAACTCCCATTGACTTCAGTGGAAGCAGAATTGAGCCCCGAGTGGAGCTAGCCAGCTGGGTTTATTTTGCTGACCTACATTTGATTCTCATAAACCACCCACAGTTTCAGTGCGTGAGAACAGCAACCACAGTGTCATCCTGGAATCTTGATTGGTGGCAGCGATAGGCAACGTGGTTCCGAACAGATTTCAGACAGCATAGGCAGCAACAGGCTGGCCTGCTTCTCCAGTGACTCACGTTACCCAGGCGCTGAATTGAAAATTAAAAGGGTGGCGCTCATGCTCCTCCCACTTCACTGACACACAAAATGACAGCACGCTCAGTAGAAGGGACAGCTTTTCGTAACACGATCCTCCCGGCATGCGTTTATCGGCAATGAATTAACAACACTGACGTCTACGTTATAATCTCTGGGCTTCAGAGTCAACCCCTTATTGTCATGGACTGGGGTAGTCGGCATTAGTGTAACCGGCAAAGGTCGTTGAACTGAGCTTGTTTCATATTTTGGAGGTTATCTTGGTGCCCGTTCAGGTTAAAGAGATTCATTACTTTGCAAAGAAGCGAGTTTTGATTCTGGAGCACAAAACGCAGCCAGTGGGAAAGCATCGCAGCTGGCCAAGCCCCACTGAGCCTGTCTAAGTCAACGCTTGTGGCACAGAGAAAACGAGGAGCAGAGGGAGAAGCACCCAGCTCGGAGAACATGCAGCATTGCTTAAATCTAAGGGTAGAATATAGATGTGATTAGGCCAGGAAACCTCTAACTTACCCAAAGGAATCTGTTCCGACATCTTGATACAGGTCACAAGGAGGAGTGCCCGTTAGTAACGTGGTTGCGTACTGCCGACAGAATAACAACAAGCCAAAGCTGGCGGCTTTGCTAGAGTACTTCTAGTGAAGGCACTGATACGATACTTGCAGAAGGGGAGCAGGATTTGGCTCCGTAGCCAGCGGAACCCCCTTTTATGAAGGGCCTGCTCCCGTACAGGGCGTGTGTGTTATGTTACAAATATAAGGACAAGGTGCATTGCCATTAGCAGGAAAAGGGAGCAGAAGGGGTCCCGGTATTGTGGCAAGAGTGCTGTAGCACAGCTTCCAAGTTACCCTGGCCTAGTTTGGAGTGAGGCCAAGCAGGAGTGTATCGCTAAGTGCTTCCATTTGCAGGAGGACGGTACTGAAGACCAGAGGCTCCTATCTCTGCCCACACTCAGCTCTCTCTTACCCTGCATTTTCACCAGGATGGAAGCAGGCATGCAAAGGGCCTGAGAATTCCCTCTATTCAGTGCATGGAGCGATCCCTGCACTTAACTTTACCCATACTCTCACACAACCGCCTCTCATGAGTGTGAGAACGCTGCAATCTTTTGCTATGGGTTATATTCTGCACAAGGTCTCACAGGACCAATGCTGAAGTGGGATAGCCGGAGAGCCTACGGTAGCTCTTGGGGTTAAAAGCTCAACTCTCTGAACGTGTCTCTAATCCCACTGGGTGTAACTAAATGAAGCCAAACATCAAGAAAGGACCTATTGACTCCGCTGTGGCACTTGTAGGGGTAGACCACATCCAGTAGAACATTGCATCCTCTCCTGGCCGCCTGGATTATAGCAGCTGCAAACTAGTGTATCCTGCAACCACCCGTCTTTGAAAAGTGGATCATGGTGGGGAAGTATTGAGAATGGAGGAAGTGATTTGCCTGACCCAGCAGCCCTTTGATGATCCATGCCTTCCTTCCATGAACCTGTTTCTCAGAGACTTCCCCTTCTACTCAACAAGTGTAAAGTGCATTGGTTGAATAAATCAACTAGACAGTTTGGAGCCAGATGCAGTTGGTGGCAAGGTTG
The DNA here is from genome assembly GCF_002925995.2 of Terrapene triunguis. Taxonomy (NCBI): domain Eukaryota; kingdom Metazoa; phylum Chordata; order Testudines; family Emydidae; genus Terrapene; species Terrapene triunguis. The sequence continues at coordinate 6,551,961 of NW_020664487.1, read as the reverse complement.
ACAAATGCCTATCAGGCTGCCTGCCCATTTTGTAAACCAAGAGTTGAAAACACTGTTTGGTTGAGGAACTGACAGAATGAATACATGATGGGGGATGAAGGGGTACTCCCATCAATCTGATATTTGGTTTTTAAATAACTCCTGAAAAGCACATTTCTGTCCATTTCCCTGACAAAATATGAAGCTTCTGTCCTTGCCACTTTTAAAAAAGATCTCTTCTGAAAACAATTTTTTTTTTTTGGAGGAATGAGAAATGTGTATTCTTCCCCTGCCCCAATTTTCCTCGTTCTCAAAAACAAACAAAAGGTGACAGCGGCAGCAGCAACCAATTAATTATTTGGGCTTAAACTTTCCAAACAAAGTTCACTCCGGGACTGAGAACAAACCTGCTAAATTTAAAACAGAGACTGAAAAAGTTACAAGCAACTAAAAATGAAACTTTAGAATGGAAACAATTGTACAACCTTAATTAGGCACTGCTGCACTTCTGACAGAAATGTTTGTAAATCTACCTACAATTATATGAACATATGTAAACACAAATACAACGGGTTCAAAATATGCAGTGCACAGTTGGCTGCTGGCTTTCAGATTTCATCAAGTTCCACTCAACTCTAAGGCTATGTCTACACTACAGAATTAGGTCGGATTTATAGAAGCCGGTTTTATAGAAACCGGTTGTATGCAGCCGATTGTGTGTGTCCCCACCTAAAATGCTCTAAGTGCATGAAGTCGGCGGACCGCGTCCACAGTACCGAGGCTAGCGTCGACTTCCGGCGCATTGCACTATGGTACCTATCCCACAGTTCCCGGAGCCTCCGGCGCCCATTGGAATTATGGGTTGAGATCGCAATGCCCGGATGATGCAAAGCAGTGCCGCGAGGGGTTCTGGGTACATTGCGTCAGGCCCCTCCCCCGCCGTCACAGCAACGGCAGACAATAGATTCGCGCCTTTTTACCTGGGTTACCTGTGCAGACAACATACCACGCCAAGCATTGAGCCCGCTCAGCTCAGCTCACCGTCACCATATCTCTTCCGGGTGCCGGCAAACGTGGGACTGCATTGCTAAACAGCAGCAGCAGCTTACTGCCTTTTGGCGGTAGACGGTGCAGCATGACTGGTAGCCTTCATTGGCGATCTGGGTGCTGGCAGCTGTGGGGCTGGCAGCCGTAGGGCTGCATTGCACCAGCCCCTTGCCTTTTGGTAGAAGATGGTATATTACAACTGGTAACCGTCGTCATCGTACTGCAGTGGCTGTCGATCATGGGCACCCGGGCAGACAATGATGGTTATCAGTCGTAGTATGCTATTTTCTGCCAAGTGCCCAATATTGTCTGCTAAGCACCCAGAAGAGGCCGAGGGCTATCTGGGTGCTGGCAGACATGGGGCTGGCAGCCGTGGGGCTGCATTGCACCAGCCCCCTTGCCTTGATGATGATGGTTATCAGATGTATTATTCGCAGGATGGGGCAACATTGCTATACAGCAGCAACCCCTTGCCTTTTGGGCAGAAGATAGTATATTACGACTGGTATCCATCGTTGTCATACTGCAGTGGGCATCAGATCGTGCAATAGACCTGAAGGCTTACTGCCAAGCGCCCAGTATTTGCTGCCAAGCACCCAGAAAATGCCAAGGGCTATCAGTCATGCTGCGCCGTCGTCTTAAGATGTAAAAAATAGATTTATTCTCCATTCATTTGCTTCCCCCCTCCCTCCTGCTAAACCCAGGCTTTTGAGTTCAATCTTTGGGGGGGGGGGCATTCTGTGTGACAGTTGTTTGTGTTTCTCCCTGATGCAAAGCCACCTTTCTTGATTTTAATTCCCTGTACCTGTACGCGGTGTCACTCGCCCCTCCCTCCCTCTCTCCCTCCCTCCCTTCTTCCCCTGGTCCGTCAGATACTACTTTCGCGCCTTTTTTCAGACCAGACGCCATAGCCAGCACTGGGATCATGGAGCCCGCTCAGATCACCGCGGCAATTCTGAGCACTATGAACACCACGCGCATTGTCCTGGAAAACATGCAGAGCCTCCTGGACATGCCAAAGCCAAACCAGGACCAGCTGAGGAGGAGGCGATTGCAGCGCGGCGACGATAGTGATGAGGAAATTGACATGGACCTCTCACAAGGCACAGGCCCCAGCAATGTGGAAATCTTGGTGTTACTGGGGCAGGTTCATGCCGTGGACCGCCGATTCTGGGCCCGGGAAACAAGCACAGAGTGGTGGGACCGCATCGTGTTGCAGGTCTGGGACGATGCCCAGTGGCTGCGAAACTTTCGCATGCGTAAGGGCACTTTCATGGAACTTTGTGACTTGCTTTCCCCTGCCCTGAAGCGCCAGAATACCAGGATGAGAGCAGCCCTCACAGTGGAGAAGCGAGTGGCGATAGCCCTGTGGAAGCTTGCAACGCCAGACAGCTACCGGTCAGTCGGGAATCAATTTGGAGTGGGCAAATCTACTGTGGGGGCTGCTGTGATCCAAGTTGCCAGGGCAATGAGAGACCTGGTGATATCAAGGGTAGTGACTCTGGGAAACGTGCAGACCATAGTGGATGGCTTTGCTGCAATGGGATTCCCAAACTGTGGTGGGGCGATAGACGGAACCCATATCCCTATCTTGGCACCGGCGCACCAAGCCACCGACTACATAAACCGCAAGGGGTACTTTTCAATGCTGCTGCAAGCCCTGGTGGATCACAAGGGACGTTTCACCGACATCAACGTGGGCTGGCCGGGAAGAGTACATGATGCTCGCGTCTTCAGGCAGTCTCTTCTGTTTCGAAAGCTGGAGGAAGGGACTTTCTTCCCAGACCAGAAAATAACAGTTGGGGATGTTGAAATGCCTATCGTGATCCTTGGGGACCCAGCCTACCCCTTAATGCCATGGCTCATGAAGCCATACACAGGCAGCCTGGACAGCAGTCAGGACCTGTTCAACTACAGGCTGAGCAAGTGCCGAATGGTGGTGGAATGTGCATTTGGCCGTTTAAAAGCGCGCTGGCGCAGCTTACTGACTCGCTCAGACCTTAACGAAAAGAATCTCCCCATTGTTATTGCTACTTGCTGTGCGCTCCACAATATATGTGAAAGTAAGGGGGAGACATTTATGGCGGGGTGGGAGGTTGAGGCAAATCGCCTGGCCGCTGATTACGCGCAGCCAGACACCAGGGCGGTTAGAGGAGCACAGCAGGGCGCGGTGCGCATCAGAGAAGCGTTGAAAACCAGTTTTGTGACTGGCCAGGCTACGGAGTGAAACTTCTGTTTGTTGCTCCTTGATGAACCCTCTGCCCCTCCCCCACCACCCTGTTAACTCTACTTCCCTGCAAACCAACCACCCCACCCTCCCCCACTACCCTCCCCCCTTCGAGCACCACTTGCAGAGGCAATAAAGTCATTGTTGCTTCACATTCATGCATTCTTTATTAATTCAGCACACAACTAGGGGGATAATTGGAAAGGTAGCCCGGGATGGGTGGGGGAGGAGGGAAGGAAAAGGACACACTCCAATTTAAAACTTTAAAACTTATTGCTATGGAAATCATCTAGGGTGGAGTGAGTGGGTGGCCGAAGGCCCCCCCACCGTGTTCTTGGGCGTCTGGGTGAGGAGGCAATGGGACTTGGGGAGGATGGCTGCTGGTTACAGAGGGGCTGTAGCGGCGGTCTCTGCTCCTGCTGCCTTTCCTGCAGCTCAACCATACGCAGGAGCATATCACTTTGATGCTCCAGCAGCCGGAGCATCGACTCTTGCTTTCTGATTACAAGTTGACGCCACCTCTCCTCTTCAGCCCGCGTTTCAGCACGCAACTTCTCCTCTTCAGCCCGCGATTCAGCACGCCACCTCTCCTCTCGCTCATATTGGGCTTTTTTAAAATCAGTCATTGACTGCCTCCACGCATTCAGCTGTGCTCTGTCAGCGTGGGAGGCAGTCTGAAGTTCAGTAAACATTTCGTCACGCGTCCTTCGCTTCCTTCTTCGAATATTCACTAGCCTCTGCGAAGGAGTAAGATTTGCAGCTGGTGGAGAAGGGAGAGGTTGTTAAAAAAGATACATTTTAGAGAACAATGGGTAGACTCTTTCACGTTAGATTTTGCTGTTCACAACATCACACAGCACATGTGCTTTCGTTACAAGGTCGCATTTTTCCTCTTATATTGAGAGTCTCCTGGTTTGGTGTGAGAGATCACTCACGCAGTGCCAGGACACAGATTTCAGCTTGCAGGCAGCCATGGTAAGACATATAGTCTTTGGGCTTTTTTAACCTTCTTAACATGTGGGGATGGTTTCAAACAGTTCTGCCCTCATTTCCCATACCAAGCACCCGTGCCATTTAAAATGGGTTTGCAATGTAAAAGGAGGGGCTGCGATTTCAGGTTTAACATGCAGCACAAACCCAACTAACTCCCCTCCCCCTCACACCCAATTCTCTGGGATGGTCACTTCAACCCTCCCCCCCACCGCGTGGTTAACAGCGGGGAATATTTCTGTTCAGCAGACCAGGAAGGGGCACCTCTGAATGTCCCCTTAATAAAATTGCCCCATTTTAACCAGGTGACCGTGAATGATATCACTCTCCTGAGGATAACAAAGAGTGATAAGGAATGGATGTTGTCTGCATGCCAGCAAACACCGGGACCATACGCTGCCATGCTTTGTTATGCAATGATTCCAGACTACGTGCTACTGGCCTGGCGTGGTAAAGTGTCCTACCATGGCGGACGGGATAAGGCAGCCCTCCCCAGAAACCTTTTGCAAAGGCTTTGGGATTACATGAAGGAGAGCTTTCTAGAGATGTCCCTGGAGGATTTCCGCTCCATCCCCATACACGTTAACAGACTTTTCCAGTAGCTGTACTGGCCGCGATTGCCAGGGCAAATTAATCATTAATCATTAAACACGCTTGTTTTTAAGCCATGTGTAATATTTACAAAGGTACACTCACCAGAGGTCCCCTGTGTGCCCTCAGGGTCTTGGGTCAGTTCGGGGGTTACTGTTTCCAGGTCCAGGGTGACAAACATATCCTGGCTGTTGGGGTAACTGGTTTCTCCGCTTCCTTGCTGCTGTGAGCTATCTATGTTCTCTCCATCCTCATCTTCCTCGTCCGCCGAACCCGCTTCCCCGTTTGCAGAGAGGGACTCATAGAACACGCTTGGGCTAGTGGTGGCTGCACCCCCTAGAATGGCATGCAGCTCCGCGTAGTAGCGGCATGTTTGCGGCTCTGCCCCGGACCTTCCGTTTGCGTCTCTGACTTTGTGGTAGGCTTGCCTTAGCTCCTTAATTTTCACGCGGCACTGCCGCGCGTCCCTGTTATGGCCTCTGTCCTTCATGGCCTTGGAGATCTTTTCTAATGTTTTGCCGTTTCTTTTACTGTTTCGGAGTTCGGCGAGCACTGCTTCATCTCCCCAGATGGCGATCAGATCCTGTACCTCCCGTTCGGTCCAGGCTGGAGCTCTTCTGCGATCCTGGGACTGGGACTGGGACTCCATCACGGTTACCTGTGCTGATGGGCTCTGCATGGTCACCTGTGCTCTCCACGCTGAGCAAACAGGAAATGAAATTCAAACGTTCGCGGGGCTTTTCCTGTCTACCTGGCCAGTGCATCTGAGATGAGAGTGCTGTCCAGAGCGGTCACAATGAAGCACTGTGGGATAGCTCCCGGAGGCCAGTAATGTCGAATTCCGTCCACACTAGCCCAATTCCGACCCCCTAAGGTCGATTTTATCGCTAATCCCCTTGTCGAGGTGGTGTTAGGAAACCGGTTTAAAGGGCCCTTTAAGTCGACAGAAAGGGCTTCGTAGTGTAAACGTGTCCAGGCTTAAGTCGATTTAACGCTGCTAAAGTCGACCTAAACTCGTAGTGTAGACCAGGCCTAAGTTTTGAGTTAGAAATGACAACAAATGTGGTTCTTCCTTGACCTTGCTAAGTTTGGTGGAAGTAGTACCAGTGAGTAAGTGTTTGTTCCAAAGTAGTGCCACACCAACACAGGGGTGGACACTTGCGACATCAAAGCCAACATCTGACAGGACATTCCACTGAGAAGTTATAGCGAATTGTTGCATTCATGTTAGTGCTGTGGTGTGGAGAAGCAGCCAAACTTTAACACTAAATATTTTTTTAATGCTAGTTTTGACTATGCCTGCCTAGAAACAAAGTTAGAGGCTTGCAATTATCTATGTATATAAAAGTCAATACCGTTTACGGGTTCTGCAGCTATTGTATTATAAAACCCATGCAGACAGTATTTAGAGTTCCCGTATCCTTCCGCATGGAAAAGGCACACAAGTCTACATGCTCCATGAACCAGAGCTGAGCCGCTGCTTTATACCTGCATACTGAATTTTGCAAGTAAACAAATACAGTATTAACCCCGACGAAGTATTTCCTCACAAGCTGGACTTGTTCACTTTTTTTTGACAATGTACTTGGTCATATTAAGTGTACTTTTATAAACCGTCTTTAAAAGGGTTAATGATTAATATATGCTATAAGCATGTCAGACATGAGCAGTACATGTTATAGATAGCTGTAAGCATGTCAGTAGAAGGTTCAACATGGTTATAAGCAATCTGTTGGACTTTTATCTATTAACCATTAGATATCTAGTCCTTAAACCCTTTATAAGACTATATGGACCCTTAATATGAAGTGTGAATCATTGTAGCATATTTGGTAAATGTACTGAAGTCTTAGTGCAACACTGAAAGCCGTTGTCATCCTTGAGCAGTGCGGGGAGACTGATGTTTGAAAAAATTACTGGGTTTCTGAATTAGCAAGCTTGGCTTGACTGAATTACTAAGTGTTTTTGTGCAGCAGGGAAGAAGTGATAAAAACACCACCCAAGTAGCAACCACGTTTGAAACTGAGCTGTGTAACTTTAGGGCTGAATTTCCAGTCTCAGCAGTCACTAATAAGGGGGTTGCCTATGTCCTGTAAAATGGTCCTTTGCTTTAAACTCTACAGCCATTTTCTGTTACTATCTGCCTGCTGGGAACAATAGCAAAGTTTTTTGTCCTGACTTTTAGGGGTTGGGCAAATCTATACATCATACCATAACTTCACTTCAAATAAAGGCTTTGTAAAAGCCAGGACATTATCAGTGAAATGTGGATAATACCCCCCCAGCTCACCAGAACACTGAGGATTAACTAATGTCGGTATTGTGTGGAAATGTCACACTGTGGGATTGATCCTGCCAATGCTTCTGCACATGAGTAGCTTTACAGACAGGAGGGTCCCATGGAAGTCAGTGGAACTCCCCCATCTGTGACGCTGCTCCAATGCAAAAGCATTAGCAGGATCAGACCACTTCTATGGTTAAATGTTAAATATTCTGACTCTTCTGGCTGTCTCCACACGACACTCACCAGTGGGGTAAAAATGCAAAAGCCCTTGCACAAGGACTGGGCAAGGATGCTTTGCCCTTTTCACTACAACCTGACAAATGTATACTGTGTCCTTGTGTTGAAGGGCTAGAGGGCAGGCACCGGCTTTGCCGTCCCTCCCCCAGCAGGCTCCAAGCACTTGAACTGAGAGCAGGGAGAATCTCTCCTGTGCTCTCAAGGACTTCCCAACCTCCCCCCAGGCAGCATGGAGGAAGAAGCTGTTTGATTTGAATGTAGAGGGGACAAGAGCTGGACTTCGAGGGGCCGGGGGAGCAGATTGAAAGTAGGTGCCTGGGGCAGGAAAGTCTGAGACTGGGACTGGCTGGTCATAGAGACTGGAAAAAAATAGAGTAGGGGGTGGAAGATGCAGGAATGGCTGGGCAAGGATGCAGATGAGAAGGCTGAGGGGGGCAGAGACTGCTACTGGCTAGGTGACTGGGATGGGATGAGACAGCAGGGATGACATGACAGAGACAGATAGGAGGGGACGGGGCAAAAAAGGTCAAGCTTGGGGGGAACGGACAGAAGAATCTGTGCCCACTACAGCACACTTCCCTTCAGAGCCAGGAATGGAACCCAAGATCCCTGAGTCTCACCACTTCTTTGCTGTCAGCAAATATCTGTGAAACTATCTCATCCCCCTCTGGTCCATACAGAAGGTAACAACCTACTACTTCTCTCAGTTACTCCAGAACCTATAGTAGGTCCAGGGAAAGCAGTGGGCCTAAGTCCGCCTATAGCTAAAGGCCCTCCCTTGGCTGGGGGATGGGGCCAGTGGACCAGGGCTACAAGCAACTATGGAGGACAAGTGAAAAAACTGAGACAGGAATGAAGGTCACAGGGCAAAAAGCAGGTGAACACAAGGGGACATTTTGCAGAGAGCCCCTGACAGTGCCCACTGTTCATCAAAGGCATCTAGGGAGTCAGTGGACATTGCCCGGAGTAACTTTGCTCGGAGGCGTGACTGTACAAGGGAGCACTTGAGATTCTGGGGTCTGATTATTAAAAGTGCCGAGCAACTAAGTTCCCTCTAAGCTTTGCGGCCGCGCAGCAGGCTATCAAGGGCTGCGTGGGGGGAGAGGTGTCTCTCCCCCATAGCTGCCGCGGCTGGGGACAGGCACCTCTCCCCTGGCCCCAGGGCTGCTGCAGCCGGGTAGAGGCGCCTCTCCCCTGGACCCCAGCCCCAGAGCTGTACCAGCGGGGAGAGATGCTCTCCCCCGGACTAGGGCTGCTGCGGCGAAAGAGGGCTGGAGGGAGTCCTCTCTCCCTGGGGCAGCCTGCACCACAACCCACTCATCCCCAGCCCCACCCCAGAGCCCGCACTCCCAGCCAGCGCCGTCACCCCCCCCACACTCCAACCCTCTGCCCCAGCCCTGAGCCCCCTCCCACACGCCAAACCCCTCGGCCCTACCCCCACCACACATCACCTCCATATTGGTGCACATAACAAAATTCATTCCGCACATACATGTAAAACAATTAGAGGGAACATTGCTGAGCAACCGCAGTCAATGGGAGCTGTGCTTTGAACATATAAAGTGCTGTATAATGCTACGTTCTCTGAAAAATCGGGTCCTAGGCACCCAAAAGTTAGCGGATAGTTTTGACCTTAAATCGTGTCTCTGATTCCCATGTATAAAATGGGGAAGATACCCCCTCATATCACACGGATGTTTTAAAAACTGATTAATATTTATGAAGCTCTGTAGAGATGAGCACCATAGAAAAGCCCATGTGTAAATTAAGAACTGGCTTCAGAGCAATGATGATGCAATAAATTAAGGCCTGGGGCCACACGGTGAACAAGGAGAAAACAAAATAGAAAATAGTTGTGAGTGAATGCTATCTATTATGTGCTCTGAATGAGACAAGGGTCCCGTGGGATTTCCTGACTTTTGAGTGCTCGACACTGTACCCTTAAGGTTCTCTTAACAGTTTTTTGTGTGCATGTAATTTACACATATGCACCTGTCTTGGAACAGAGGTGATCAGGCAGCATGCAGGCAATCCTTTCTTCCAGGGATTTCAGCCCATGACTCAGCGGCACTGATTTCTCCTTCACTGGGGAGCTGACCTACAAGGCTTTGATGCCAACTTCCACTCAGCAGAGGGGAGACAGTGGTGGTGGAACAAAAGGCGACCGCATTCTTCCCCTCCAAGATGGTAAATGTGTCATGAGGCCCTGTCCTGCTCCTGTTGACTGCTACGGCGGCAGAGTATGGCCCTTAGTCTGCTGTAAAGCACCATATACGTTTATGGTGCCACACAAATAATTGTAGTACTGGTAAGTCAGACCTATCTGCTTCACGGGACTGTTGAGACTTACTGGAGTGTCTCAAGCCACTGTAAAAACATTAAGTACTGCACAAGGTGTCCAGTAACCTTATTAGGACAGAGGTGACCCCTGATTCTGATGGCTCACCTGCTCCATAGCAGCTTAGCTTCACTGGGGCTATGTTAACAGGAACTCCACTTGGCTGCTGCTAGCCCCAGGATGGCTGTGCAGAAAGGGTGTGGGGGCTGGGGGAATGCTGCGTGGAGCTGAGCTACGTTTCTTTTTCTGGCAAGGTCCCTACAGGGTTTGAGATGGTGCATTCCCACCCACCGCTCACTCCTCCAGTCACCTGGCCCTGACTCCAGCTGCACAGCGAGGGCTCTGCCAAGTCTAGGGCGAAGGGGCGACGAAAGGCTTGGGTCAGCAGCGTCACAGAGGCACCTGTGTGAAAGGGCTGGGGAAATCCAAGCGGAGGCGGACCCACCCAGCACCAGTTAATAGGGAAGGGTCTGAACAGCAGTGTCTGGCAGCGTTCTCAGAATGGCTCCAATCGTAAACTTTGTAGTTGGACTTTACTTCCCCAGAATTCAGGGGCGGTTTTGTTCAGGCCTCTCTCTGCTAGCAAGTACTGTAAAAAACCAACAACAACCCTGCAGCAGCTCTCAGCCATATGACTTAGTGCTTAATACCTAGCTCTCTTCCCCACCCCCCCTTTTGTCTTCGTGTTCCATGCAAGGTCATTTTTCAAACACCCCCCTCCCCATCCCTTTTACACTGACTGCTATCATACCGCTAGGAAAAGAACTCTCTCTCCCAGACAGACTGCAAGGGCTGTAAAACTACGTAACAGAAGAATATCAGAATGTTTCTTCTTAAATCGGGCCTGTACTCCTCCAATAGGAAGACAGCTTTAATGCAGACAAGTCTTTATCAGCAAACAGAATGTGACATTTTGGGAACTATTATGAATGGGAGAGATTTCTGCTAACTATGGTTGAAAACCTGAAATTGTTTTAAGCGGACTGAAGCAATTATAAAGTATATTGTAGCGTTTTTCTCTGACATTTGTGTTGTTTTTTTAAAAAGCCACAAATGCTGAACTAGACAAACGATATGTTTCACTTTTGCTTCTTCCTAAAGTAGCAATGGCTAGATGTATGGGTCAAATACCTACCTACGTTTTCACCATTACAATGTTCATTTCCTAGTATAAATATAGCCCATTGTTTACTGATGGATTACAGAAGCTCAACTGTAAAACCGCAGTCCAGTAAGTAATAATCCATTCTTGCTGTGTGGGTAAAGTAATAATCACCCCTCTAAAACCAGATCCTATCGTCAGCATGCAAGTTTCACATTTCAGATGTTAAAAGGGATCTCTAGGCATCTAAAACACAGTTGCATCAGAGGAGCCGTGGATTCTCCATCACTGACAATTTGTAAATCAAGATTGGATGCGCTTATAAAAGATATATTCGGAATTATTTGGAGGGAGTTCTATAGCATGTGTTATACAGGAGGTCAGACTGGATAATCACAATAGTCCCTTCTGGCCTTAGTATGTATAACTCTCTATGGGGTTCTGATTTTATTAATAGATGAATACGCAACAAAGGGAAGTCGACTGGTATGCTTTGCATTGGCAAGGTGAACTCACCAGGTAGTGTATAAAGTTGGGATAATCAGTAGCACTTCCCAGGAACACCAGAGGCAGGTCAGAATCATCCCTAACCCGTCCCCTCCAGAGTCCAGTTCTAAGCGCCTCCCCGCTGTCCCCTTCAGTCCAGCTGCTTCCACTTATGCATCAGATGATTATGGACCTCGGAGCTTCCTAAAAACCCACAGCTGGTGGTAACAAAACTCTCAGCAGCCCAATCACCTACTTGGCCCCAGCACCTTGGCTGAGTCAGCCAGGAGTCCAAGGAGTTGCAGCTGGACTGTGCCGAATCAACACCATTCACCTGCTTGCAGTGTGTGTGTCACTATTTGAACGACACCCAGCCCCAGATAAGCGAGTGGCTGGACTAGAGCGCCGCCCTTAGGTCATCAGAAGGGCAAGGCCCGGGCGTTATCGACCTGCTGCCAGGCCCTGGCACCCGGCGTCACCGGCTGGGTTTCCTCGCTCCCGCCCGAGAAGGGAAGAGGGCTGAGTTTTCCGAGGGATGAGCGAGGGCACCCAGACACAGAAGCCAAAAACCGGACTGTCTGGGTCAAACACCCGGGTGGCAACCGGGGGGGGGAAGAGTCCCTGCAGCTCCTCGCTGTGGCATACCAGGCAAGCCTAGTCCCACTCCCCCATAAGCGATGGGCCTGGGGGCACAGGGGAGGGGGGCACAGGTGTTGGAAATGGGGGTGCTGGAAATGGCTTGAAGTGGTTTCCATTCTAGGCAGGTGTTTGCAGTTTGGTTCAATGGCTCTCAGCCCCCCCCTAGAAATGGTACCCACAGCCCTGGCGGGGGGCAGCCCCCCCTCGCCCGCAGCCGCTCCCCGGGCAGGTGGGCACCGACCCGCGCCGCCCGGCGCCCCCTTACCTGCCGCGAGGAGGAGGAGGAGGAGGAGGGCCAGGCGAGCCGGGCAGACCATGGTCCGCGGCGGGAGAGAGGCAGAAGCGGCCGGGCGAGAGCGGGGCGCACTCAGCAGCTGCAGCCTCCGCGCGTCTGCTCCATGCCCGGCCCCTCCGGAGGCTGCTGCCGCCGGCCCCGGCAGCCAAACCCCGCCCAGCCTTCCCCGGGGAGCGGCCCGCGGCGGCCCCTGCTGGACGGTGCGGGGCGAGCCGGGCCCCTCTCCCCGCAGCGGGTCCCGTTTGCGGGCTCGGGTCGCGCAGGAGCCGCAGCGAGCCCGCTCTCCCCTCCCCCAGCACCTCGCCCCCCTGCACCCCGCGCTTCCCCCTCTCCCAGCAGCCGGGATTGGAGCAGGGCCTAGCAGGGGTGCCACAGACCGGGGGCCCCATTGCGCTCGGCGCTGTACAAATGCCGGGAGAGAGGCTGTCCCTGCCCCACAGCGTTCACAATCCAACCCCACAAGACTGGGCTGAGAACTAGCTGCGGGCACCGGCTCCCTGGACAACTTCATGGTACCACTGGCTCCAGGAAGTCACAGTGCGCCAGATGCTTAGGGTTAAATGTTTTATTAATGTATAGTAATCCTTAGCAGTCGTCCCCTGTGACCAAATGCACCCCTTAGTCACACTCCACTATTGTAATCATGATTTAAAGACTTTAAAGACTGAAAAGTGACCTGTGCTCCATGCTGCAGAGGAAGCCAACCCCACCCCCACCCCAGGGTCTCTTCCAATCTGACCCAAGGGAAAATTCTTTCCTGACCTCAAATCTAGCACTTAGTTAGACCCTCAGCATGTGAGCAAAACCCACCAGCCAGATACCTAGGAAAGAATTCTCTGTACTAACTCGGAGTCCTCCCTCTCTAGTGTCCCATCATCAGCTGTTGGAGATATTTGCTGCTAGCAGTCGCAGATTGGCTACAATCATGCTATTGTAGGTAGTCTCGTCATACCATCCCCTCCATAAACTTATGAAGTTCAATCTTGAAACAAGTTAGTTTTTTTGCCCCCACTGCTCCCCTTGATCATGAGAAAGCAGAAGTTTTATCAGAAACTTTCCGAGGGGTGAGTAAACCAAAGTGAAGTTTTCCACCATTAATTATTAAAAGATAATTAATTAAAGAGAATCATGATCTAATATGTAGTTGGAGTAAACATGAAGATGCTATACTGAATGAATGGTTTTGTATGCAAGAACTTGAGAAAGCTATTCATATAATCAAGAATACATCCCCAGGTAAAGATAAGATATGTAATATAATGTTTAAATATCTCTCCGAAAGCAGTTTGAAGGTTATCTTTGAATTATTTAATGTTACATGGGAAAAATGCATGATCCCAGTAGGATGGAAACATGCAGTAGTAATCCCAGTATGCAACCCAGGAAACTATCCACAAAAGTGGATGGCTGTAAAGTGGTAGGTACTGTCTGGGTTAAATGATGGAAAGAATGGTGTATGAACGATTCGTTGTCTAGTTGGAAAACAATGGCATTATAGACAAGGTGCAGAGTGGTTTTAGGAGAGGAAGAGGCCCCATTAATAACATTGCTAAATTAGAAAATGAAATACAAAAAAGTCTGAAGCACAAGGATTTCATGTGAGCTGCCTTTCTAGATATTGAAAAAGCATATGACATGCTATGGAGGAAAGGCATATTGCACTAGGGATAAGGAGAAGACTGTATGGCTGGCTTAGAGAATTTTTGAGTAAAAGGACCATGCAGGTCTGAGTTGGGAAAGTTATGTCGAATATATATACATACTAAAAATGGCACACCACGGGGAAGTGTTATCAGCCCAATGTTATTTAACATTATGATGATTGATCTTGCCAGGGTAGTTGTCACTGTATTTGCATATGATTGTGCTCTGTTGGTTAGGAGCAGGAATACGAGAAAGAAAGAGGAAGTTATCTGAGAAACTAGAACAGGGGTTCTGGAACTTTTTCACTGGTGACCCCTTTCACAAAGCAAGCCTCTGAGTGCAACCCCCCTTATGCATTAAAAACACTTTTTTATATATTTAACACCATTATAAATGCTGGAGGCAAAGCAGGGGGGTTGGGGTTTATACTCCAGAGGGGGGGGGGTGTGCACCTGGGAAACTGGGAGTTGCCTTAACTGTAGCATTCCTATGCAGGGGCTGATTGGAGAGCCTGCATGTAACTGCAGCTGCGTATGTCCCTACCTGTATGTGTGCTGGTGAAAGTCCAGGCTGGAGGGCTTTGCAGCAAATATAGCAATCAGTTAGACCCTCAGCTTGTGAGCAAAACCCACCAGCAGTACAGTGTGAGAGGGAGCCCAGGCTGGTCAGTCAGGGGGCTCAGTGGTACCCCAGTTCTAGGTGGCACCCTGGGGGGAACCTGTCACACTAGGTACCAAGTAGCATTTTTTTCTGGCATGGAATGGCTGGAATTTTTCATTGTGTATGCAACCAATTGGTGCATTGCAAAGATGTCTTTATTAGTGGGCTTTGCAGATGGTGGAATGCTTTAGTTACCTGCTTATGCTGGCCTATTTCCTAAGGCACTGCTTACAGAATTTTGCAATGTGCCTTTCATAGATTCCAAGGCCGGAAGGGACCGCTGTGATCATTTAGTCTGACCCCCAGAATAACACAGGTCATGAATTAATTCCTGTTTGAATTAGACCTTTTTTTTTTAAATCCAGTCTTGCTTTAAAAATTGCCAATGATGGAGAATCCATCACAACCTTGGACATTTTTTCCAATGGTTAATTATCCTCACTTTTAAAAAAACGTCACCCTATTTCCATCCTGAATTTGTCTAGCTTCGGTTCTGCTGTAAGTTCTTTTTAGGCGAATGGTTATTTTGTACTGGAAGCCAAAGAAATATTAGCCGTGGGGGGTTGCTGTGGCAAAATACCTGAGGATTTGGTTCACAGAAAGCAATCTCTAATGTTAAAAGGCAGCACACGCTCACACACAATTAGAAGAATTCAAACTTAAGGCAGATGCTCCATTGTTAAGTTTGGAGCTGCCCTTTCCTGAGCTGTTATGGAAATGTCTCTGTGTGTGTGAAGTGTGGACTATGTAGGGAATGTGGATCTTTAGCTAAAAGATTTTGCAGGGGGAAATGTGAGAGTTGGGAAAACTTTCAGCAACAGTTAACTCCCTGTTAGCAAGCCTAGAAGCTACAGGACAGTTGAGTCAAATGTAGCAGTGGTTCTTCTGCATGCATCTTATGCATTTTTGATTATAGGCTGCCATCTGCTGGTCAGTACAGTTCAGCCCAACTAAAAATAATCCCT
This sequence comes from Terrapene triunguis, assembly GCF_002925995.2. Lineage (NCBI taxonomy): Eukaryota > Metazoa > Chordata > Testudines > Emydidae > Terrapene > Terrapene triunguis. The sequence continues at coordinate 6,536,477 of NW_020664487.1, read as the reverse complement.
TTGCAAAGCCCCACTGTTTTTTATCCACTATGAACATTTAACTTGCATAAAGATTGTACGTTTCCCTGCATTGTGCTGCAGGATGTCAGGGCTGAACATCTAGCATGTTACAGGATGGCAGCAATCTCTGTGAAACATGCAACATTGAACATTCATCTAATAGCAACAGTAAAAGTGGGTTATTTTTGTATGTTTATCCTTATTTTCCAAAGTTAGGGGAGTCATTAAGACAGCGTTGCTATTTCAATTGTTGGTTGTACCCACAGCTGGATGGATCCAAACTAGTTGCCTATTCCAGAGCATCGCTACTTTGTATGGTCACACATCTGCTAAAGAGGGAAACTTTTCATGCCCCAGTGTGTTAAATGAATAGCTACAGGGTGGTTTTGTTTTATTACAATATTTTCTAAGTGAAAAAAATCATAGACACAAGAGTAGAAGACTATACTTCCTGCTAGACATTGTATTCCACATAGGACCCCTTGGCTTTATTGAAATGCTTTATTTTAAGAGATACTGTCTAAGAGAATAACATACACTTAAAGGTTGACTTTCAAAACTTTGTTCCCCTTGATCTCAATGGGGGTTTTATCATTGACTTCAATGGGAACAGAGTTAGCACAGCACTAAATGTTCTTTGAAATCCCATCCCTTATCTTCAAGATTCCCCTCTCTCCATTTTCCCCCCTCAAAACTTTTAATTTTTTCCCTCCACTCTGGAAATACTGAAATTACAAAGAAAACTGGAGGGCTGAGCGTGGACTCCAATGTCAAACGTCCAAATGAGTGCTAGACTGTGCAGAACTTATACATAATTTGATACATTTCTATGCCCTTAGGGACAGGATCTTAACTACCCAATTCCAGTAAATACCCATGTTTCAATATGTATTATCCTCTCCAGTCCTTTCCATATAGATAGCATACAAATTACATGTGCCAACGAGTTTCAAATAGTCTCCTAGTGCAACCAGTGCCGAGAACTTAAACTAGAATGTCTGGGGCACATACAAGAGATTTCTTAATGTTATCTGCTGTCACAGAGCTAAATTCTTCTTTGATTTCTTTTCTTTTTTTTCCTGCGGATCTTTTATCTGCAGCATGGGCACCACTTTTATCTGCAGCATGGGCATCTTCTTCTTTCGCCACTGAGTGGCACCATGGAAAAAGGGTTCATGGTGCAATTCCTCATGGAAAATCTTGCCTGTAATGTACACGCATAGCTTTGTCTGTTAGGACACATTTAAGATCAATAGAAAGTCAAATTTTTTCATGAGAAACAATTATCTAAAAAAAAAAACACCCATGGGGGCAAGAGGCAGAGCAGAGCAGGGCCACCCAGAGGATTCAGGGGGCCTGAGGCAAAGCAATTTTGGGGGTCCCTTCCATAAAAAAAAGTTGCAATACTATAGAATACTATATTCTCATGGGGGCCCCTGCGGGGCCGGGGTCCTGGGGCAAATTGCCCCACTTGCCCCCACCCCGGGCAGCCCTGGAGCAGAGGAATCCCAAAAGAGAGAGACAATTAAAATCAACTCTATTTCTGAGACTTTTATAAGCCGTGTAGCGTTTGTTTTAGCTTGCTTGTGCATTGCCTCCACTATACATTATTTCCTGAGGAATAGCGACATGTTCTTGGAATTACACATGCTTGGGGTTCCTATCTTTGCTGTTGTCCCCAAGGGACCTACTCCGCTTGACTCCTTCATGCTCAGTAGGAGTGTGTTGTATTACTGCATGTTGACACATCACTAGCTGATCCAGTAACCTCACAGCATGAAGACTGAGTATCGCCACCAAATAAACATGACTCTTTATTTCTTTGGAGTACCTACCTGTAATGTTCACACCGTACACACAGGGAAGTTAGATGAACACTTTTGCTGGAAGGTTGCAATGTCATACTGCTTTATTTTTTAGAATTCGGAAAGATAACACGCAGGAACCCACAACCAGAGACATTCAAAGCAGGTCGTTCCTTAAAACAGAGAAGCACAAACTACCCTACCTTACTTTAAGCTGTCTGTCTACAGAACCAATTGCTGCTAGGTTCAGATTGCACACAAGCCTGCAAGCAGGACCAGGAAACCCCCCATAGCATTTCAAGTGACCGCTTACAATTTTCATACAGTTTTCAATATACCACACTACCCATCAAAGTCAGGGCAATAACATGAACTTTGGGACAGGTGCCAGCCCTAAATTTACTTTCAAGAAATTCTTATTTATCCTCCAGTGTAAATTCTCCCCTCCCTGCATACAGCCCTCACATAACCAGAATTTTTCTGCAGCTTACGAGGACTGAAGTGTGTTCTGCTTGGACTCTTTGGCCCATGGCTTGGAGGAAGCAAGCCACTCAGCCCAGGGTTCAAACCCACGTTCACCACTTCACAGCATTATGGAACGGAGACAGCGCAAGAAAAAAATAAAAAGCCTCCTTTAGGATCACTGTTTAGGGAAGACTTAATGACCTTGCATCCTTTTTTAACTGTTTGAGAATGGAAAAACATAGATGGCAAAATATTGTTATGGCAAAATTGGGGATCTAGAGTTGCATTTGGATAATAAACAAACAAACCAACCCCTTTCCTCCCCAACTCTTTACTGGTATTTTTTTCCTCAATTTCCCCCAGGTACACCACCAGGGGGCTGTAATGAAGGTACCTCAGGGATGGTGTAACCTACTAACCTTGTTTTAAAAAATGCTCTCTAGACATGCAGTGGACCTTCCATGTATTTTAATAATAGTCACTTTCCTGATTCTTCTGCTCAATCTCCATACCGCATTAACTGTTTTGTACGAGTTTACAGCTTGGCTGGGATTTTCAGAAAATGCCAGTATGTTACTCCATCTTGCCGGGTCTCAGAGATGGGGCTTCATCCTGAGCCCAGATGGCTACAGAGCCTGAGCCCCATGAGCCCAAGTCATGTGACCCAGGCTCTGAGTTGTGCCCTGTGGGTTTTTCTTTGCAGTGTAGACATATCCTGAAGACCTAACTCAACCTCCATTGAAGTCAATAGGAATCTTTCTATTAACTTCAATGGTCCATGGTTCAGGCTCTCAGCAACCAGTGTCCTGGGCCTCAGAGCCCAATTTGCAGGCATACAGATGTGGAGCTGAGACTCTCTCACCAGCAAGAGGGGTAAAAAGCCAATCATTGGACAGTAACAGGCCTACAGAAACCACGAGACTCCTTCTGCCTTTCACCCCAGCAGAACCCTCACACACTCGCATGACGCCTTCGGAAGGGTGGGTGGCAAAACTGGCTCCTTCCGTAGCTTTGACTGAAGCAGTAGTTCGAAGTAGGGATGGGGGGATGCAGAGGAGGTAACGGCGTTGCAAGCGTCGTATCTCCTTTCAAGTGTGATGGCACTAAATACATTAGAGCTTGGCCAGGCTTCCCTGCACCTCCCCATTGATTACTCCTGCAAGTAACACTCTCTCTCTCCCTGGGTAAGGTGCCCACAACCTGGCCCTTATGTAACTCCTTACTCAGTGATCCTGTTACTATTTATAGTCAATGGGGCTCATCACCATTCACAATCTGGCCCTAGGTGGCCTGATTTTCAAAGTGCGGAGCCCACCCTGAGGCTTCCATTCACCTCAATGAGAGCAGCTGGGTGATCAGCACTATTGAAATCGGGCTTCTGAATAACTTCAGGCTCCCTTTCCTGAAACTCTTGGCCCAAATTTCTCTTCACAGTTTCCTTTAAGGGCTTGTCCGCACAGAGCAGCAATGTGCGCGAGAGCAGCGTGATTTCTAAAGTGCCCCAATGTGCTGCACGTGAACTGGCCTGGGGAAACCCGGCTGGTGTGAAGTAGAAGTTCCCAAGTGTGCACTAGCATAGTACTGTTGGGGAGCTTCTAGTCTGCACCAGCAGCGTCTTCCTGGTGAAGTGGGTTCTAGCCCACAAAAGCTTATGCTCAAATAAATGTGTTAGTCTCTAAGGTGCCACAAGGACTCCTCGTTGTTTTTGCTGATACAGACTAACACGGCTACCACTCTGATTCCTGGGTCAGTTAGTGCACAAGGTGAGGGCGTGCTTTAGAAATCACACCCTGAAGTATGCATTATTACTCCGTGTAGACAAGCCTGTAGAAACATGGGCATCTTTTTCTTTCTAAAGTGAAACTTGTACTCTGGAACCAGTGATGAAAACCAGGAATGACAAACTACTGTGCTCCTTGGGGGGGTTTTTCCCCCTCCAAGAACTTAACAAAGACCTGCTCAGCGGCCAGGTGCTTTAGAGACGCTGATGCAGCTGCTTGAGTGCAATTGAAATTAACGTTTGATGCAGAGGATGCCCTGAAAGATATGTTAAAATCAAGGGCATGGATGCCACAGAGCCAACTACAGCAAAAAATAAAATCTGACACTAGGGTCCAATGCATTCTCAGCAATAGCCCTGGTCGAACATGGTGTTATTGAAATGCGTTGTTCCGTTTGGAAAATGGCACCTGTCAGAGAAGAGAGAGACAGTTCACTTTAGTATGTTCACCTCCCTTAGATCAGAGGATTACAAAGGTAAATAAATCCCTATCACATGGCAGGGGGCCTTGTCCACTCCCTCCAGTGGTGGTTGCTGCTTCTCCAATACAAATGAAACTTAATAGAAAACCTCCACCACAAATTAAGGCAGCCAGTTAATAAAACACAGCAGTGGAGTCTAGGATGGAGACTAGGGTAGGCTACTGAGAGAGGAAAAGAGGAATTTTCTCCTTCTGGACATCAGTCTGTTACTACTCATTCTGAACCGCAATGGTTTTCTTAGCACCCGGCCACCTCTGGTTCTCAAAACAGTTCTCTCTGCCATGGCCAGGGGTGGATCCACCACTTGGAGCTGTCTATAATCCTACCTGCCATATGAGGCCACAACAGGGGTACCCCTAACTTGCCCAGCAATATCGTCAATTTATCCAGCTACACACACAACCCAGCAGAAGAGTCTGTCCTATCTCGGGGACTCTCTTTTTGACCCAGCACCCCCACGAACATGATACAGTTCTGCGGTGATCTGGAAGCCTACTTTCGCCACCTCCGACTCAAAGAATACTTTCAAGATAACACTGAACAGCGCACTGATAAACAGATACCCTCCTACCAACAACACAGGAAGAAGAACTCCACATGGACTCCTCCTGAGGGTCGAAATGACAGTCTGGACCTATACATAGAATGCTTCCGCCAACGTGCACAGGCAGAAATTGTGGAAAAACAACATCGCTTGCCTCATAACCTAAGTCGTGCAGAACACAATGCCATCCACAGCCTCAGAAACCACCCTGACATTATCATCAAAGAGGCTGATAAAGGAGGTGCTGTTGTCATCATGAACAGGTCTGACTACCAGAAGGAGGCTGCCAGACAACTCTCCAATACCAAATTCTACAGGCCACTTTCCTCAGATCCCACTGAGGAATACACTAAGAAACTGCACCATCTACTCAGGACACTCCCTACACTAACACAGGAACAAATCAACATGCCCTTAGAGCCCCGACCGGGGTTATTCTATCTACTACCCAAGATCCACAAACCTGGAAATCCTGGACGCCCCATCATCTCGGGCATTGGCACTCTCACTGAAGGACTGTCTGGATATGTGGACTCCCTACTCAGACCCTACGCCACCAGCACTCCCAGCTATCTCCGTGACACCACTGATTTCCTGAGAAAACTACAATGCATAGGTGACCTCCCAGAAAACACCATCCTAGCCACCATGGATGTAGAGGCTCTCTATACAAACATCCCACACACAGATGGAATACAAGCTGTCAGGAACAGTATCCCTGATGATGACACAGCACAACTTGTTGCTGAGCTCTGTGACTTTATCCTCACACACAATTATTTCAAATTTGGTGACAATATATACCTCCAGACCAGTGGCACCGCTATGGGCACCCGCATGGCCCCACAATATGCCAACATTTTTATGGCTGACCTGGAACAATGCTTCCTCAGCTCTCGTCCACTCACGCCCCTTCTCTACCTACGCTACATTGATGACATCTTCATCATCTGGACCCATGGGAAGGAGACCCTGGAAGAATTCCACCATGATTTCAACAGCTTCCACCCCACCATTAACCTCAGCCTGGACCAATCTACACGGGAGGTCCACTTCCTAGACACCACCGTACAAATAAGTGATGGCCACGTTAACACCACCCTATACCGAAAACCCACCGACCGCTACGCCTACCTTCATGCCTCCAGCTTCCACCCCGGACACACCACACGATCCATCGTCTACAGCCAAGCGCTGAGGTACAACCGCATCTGCTCCAACCCCTCAGACAGAGACCAACACCTACAAGATCTTCACCAAGCATTCTCAAAACTATGATACCCACACAAGGAAATAAAGAAACAAATCAACAGAGCCAGACGTGTACCCGGAAGCCTCCTGCTACAAGACAGGCCCAAAAAAGAAACCAACAGAACTCCATTGGCCATCACCTACAGTCCTCAGCTTAAACCTCTCCAACGCATCATCAGTGATCTACAACCCATCCTGGACAATGATCCCTCGCTTTCACAGACCTTGGGAGGAAGGCCAGTCCTCGCCCACAGACAACCCGCCAACCTTAAGCATATTCTCACCAGCAACCACGCACCGCACCATAACAACTCTAACTCAGGAACCAACCCATGCAACAAACCTCGATGCCAACTCTGCCCACATATCTACACCAGCAACACCATCACAGGACCTAACCAGATCAGCTACAACATCACCGGCTCATTCACCTGCATGTCCACCAATGTTATATATGCCATCATGTGCCAGCAATGCCCCTCTGCTATGTACATTGGCCAAACTGGACAGTCACTCGCAAGAGGATAAATGGACACAAGTCAGATATCAGGAATGGCAATATACAAAAACCTGTAGGAGAACACTTCAACCTCCCTGGCCACACAATAGCCACAATAGATGTAAAGGTAGCCATCTTACAGCAAAAATACTTCAGGACCAGACTCCAAAGAGAAACTGCTGAGCTCCAGTTCATTTGCAAATTTGACACCATCAGATCAGGATTAAACAAAGACTGTGAAAGGCTATCCAACTACAGAAGCAGTTTCTCCTCCCTTGGTGTTCACACCTCAACTGCTAGCAGAGCACCTCACCCTCCCTGATTGAACTAACCTCGTTATCTCCATACTGATTTATACCTGCCTCTGGAAATTTCCATTACTTGCATCTGATGAAGTGGGCATTCACCCACGAAAGCTTATGCTCCAATACTTCTGTTAGTCTTAAAGGTGCCACAGGACCCTCTGTTGCTTTTTACAGATTCAGACTAACACGGCTACCCCTCTGACACTTGACACTTGGAACTCGTTTGCTGTCATTGTCAGTAGCTGGTTGGGTGTCAGTTACTGCTCTCAGGAAAGAGAGCTGGTGTCATCCGTCAGCTTTATTTAGGTGCCTTCTGATGCTGGACTTGATGATGTATGATCTTGCTGCAATTGATACAGTTGTTACTTTGTTAGATTTTAAATAGAAAGTGTCTGGCAGCCTGCCGTTATCTCCCTCATGCAAAGGAGGTAACTGTTTAACTAGCGTATCATCATATTTGTTCCTAATCTAGTTTCCTGGCAAATAGGGGTTTTTAAAACTACTTCAGGCTTCATTGTCTTTGGCGCAATATGCTTGTTAAAAAAGCAAACAGGATGTTAGGAATCATTAAAAAAGGGATAGAGAATAAGATGGAGAATATCTTATTGCCCTTATATAAATCCGTGGTATGCCCACATCTTGAATACTGGATACAGATGTGGTCTCCTCATCTCAAAAAAGATATACTGGCATTAGAAAAGGTTCAGAAAAGGGCAACAAAAATGATTAGGGGTTTGGAACGGGTCCCATATGAGGAGAGATTAAAGAGGCTAGGACTCTTCAGCTTGGAAAAGAGGAGACTAAGGGGGGATATGATAGAGGTATATAAAATCACGAGTGATGTGGAGAAAGTGAATAAGGAAAAGTTATTTACTTGTTCCCATAATATAAGAACTAGGGGCCACCAAATGAAATTAATGGGTAGCAGGTTTAAAACAAATAAAAGGAAGTTCTTCTTCACACAGCGCATTCAACCTGTGGAACTCCTTGCCTGAGGAGGTTGTGAAGGCTAGGACTATAATAGGGTTTAAAAGAGAAGTGGATAAATTCATGGAGGTTAAGTCCATTAATGGCTATTAACCAGGATGGGTAAGGAATGGTGTCCCTAGCCTCTGTTTGTCAGAGGGTGGAGATGGACGGCAGGAGAGAGATCACTTGATCATTACCTGTTAGGTTCACTCCCTCTGGGGCACCTGGCATTGGCCACTGTTGGTAGACAGGATACTGGGCTGGATGGACCTTTGGTCTGACCCAGTATGGCCATTCTTATGTTCTTATGTTGGCACTGAAGTTTTTTGTTCTGCCATAAGTCTCTGAACTGGTGATCCTAGTGAAGCACTGCGAGGTGTATTATGAATTTCGAATAATGCTAAAGATGGATCCATTGGATCTATAAGGGCCATGTAAAAAAATAGACTTCTTTGCCCTATCTCCTCTGCTTCTCCTCGCTTTCTCGCTGACTGTGCATGTAAGGGCTTGACATTATGTGACTGAACCAGTGCATCACAACTGCTGAACTGGCTCTTGAATCGTGAGCCATTATCTGTTAACTCACTGGAAGCCCATTGTGACTAAGCTGCAAATCACACGTTGTTACTTGGTGATTCAAGGTGTCGTGCGATAGTCCAGTTCCAAAACACATGAGTAGTAATCCACTAATAAAGAGGTAATCTTATCTTTCCCTTTTTAGTTCAAAACCACGAGTCAATATTGAACCAAGGTGATCACAAATCTCACATCTTTGCAGCTGTTCTTATTGCTGCTTGTATTTACCGCAGATTTTACGCTTGGAACATCAATGGGTCTGAAATCATTTGGGCACTTTTGAAAAGGTTATCCCTTATACTCCATAACAGCACTAAGGCGTGGCCAGGAAAGACATCTCAAGCTGTCTGCCTTCCCTTCTCCGTGCCCAGATGGGCACTGAGGATAATGCTTAACATTTCTAACCTCATGCCTGTGGTACTGTCATGGAGTCGCCGGGCAATGCTCTGGAACTACTCCATACGAAGCCAGTCAGGACTCTGGGGGAGCCTCCTTTCTCTGAGCAGACTGTCTCCAGGGCAAGAAGCTTCCACAGCTTCCACCTTCCTGGGTCTGACCTTGGAGCATTTAGCATCCCCTTCCACACCGTGCGCTTCCCACAGCGAGTCCGCACAGGCGGGGCTCCTGGGGAAGCCAGTGGGTCCTGCACCCCAACTCCGTGGTCAGACGTGACTCTCAGCCAGCCAGTAAAACGGAAAGTTTATTAGAAGACAGGAACACAGTCCAAAACAGAGCTTGTAGGTACAGGAAACAGGACCCCTAAGTCAGGTCCATCTTGGGAGCAGGGAGACCAGGCCCCGGGTCTGGGCCTCCCTATTTTTCCCCAGCCAGCTCTAAACTGAAACTCTCCAGCCCCTCCTCTGGCCTTTGTCTCTTTCCTGGGCCAGGAGGCCACCTGATCTCTTTTTGCTCCAACACCTTCAGTTGGCACCTTTGCAGGGGAGGGGCCCAGGCCATCAGTTGCCAGGAGACAGGGTGTCGGCCATTTTCTGTGCAGACAGCATCACACTGGCCCTCTAGGGCTCTGCAACAATCACACACCCTTATCCCACCACCTAGCTACTTAAGAAAGGCATAGAGGAAACTGAGGCACCCACACAGTATTTGGAGAAAACATTAAGAACATTCCCACTTTGTCACAGGTACAGTGGCATGACATTCTTTGTATAAAATCCCATCATATGTGGCAATTCAGTCTCTGATCCTATTAAGCATGGAAGGACCTGGGCTTTTTCTGTTGACTGTCCATTTAGGATCACTTTCTCCAGCTGTTATAAGGTTGGTTTAATTTGCATTTCTGAGGTTGTCATGTCATTTCAGAAATGGGTAAGACAAGGGTCATATTTACTTCAAAGTCCTCTTTCATTTATTTAGAGGTGCTCTTGAAAGCATGTTGGCTATAAGAAACTGGCTAACCAAGCTTGCATTTTAATGAGTACTGTTGCAATTGCAGGGTCCTGGTTGGAAGCCCAGACTGTGCTTTACGCAACGGTTTTTGTAATATTTCTTCCAGTGGTTCGCCATCTTCCTGCCTTGATCGATTGCTGCCCAAAAAGCTAATTACTAAGACTGCGTGTATCTTAAACTGATTGCCAGCATTTCTGTTTCAACATGAGCACTACTCTGTTGGTTTAGTCAATGCATGGGAAGCACATGCCAGCACTGAACATGCTGTAGGATAGCCCCATACTCATGTGTGGTCTTGCTCGGTACACTGGCTTCCCATAGAATTTCAAATCAAGGCCAGAGTCTCAGTCCTTATCTTCAAAACGCTCCATGACCTGGGCCTAAGATGTCTAAAATATCGCCTAAAGCTCTGATGAAGAATTCAGGGTTGCCCACTCTGCTCCTCTGGCACAATTGCTCTCTCTACAGTGAAGGTAAAGCCAATCTGGGCAAGAGAAAGAACTTTCTCGGGGGCTGGTCGGAGACTGTGGAATGAACGCCCACAGGAACAAAGAACCATCACAAACCTGCCCACCTTTGGTTTCCAGTGCAGGACCTTGCCTTCTCTAACATAAATACAGAGCAAAATGTTTATTAAAAAACCCCAAACTTAGAAAAACAAAACCAGCCTCCCTCTGGTCCCCAACCGCCCCCCCTTCGAAACTCCCCCCTCTACCAAAACAAGACACTCCACTGCACTCACTTCTCTTTCTGGGGGGATGATGAGAAACCAAACCACATGTGACACATGTGTAGTCATGCTCCTTAATGCACTACTGGAAGGCGCTCAGATATCTCAGCTCTTCGGGTGATGAGCGTGGCGTGGGAATCCCCGTAAGCCGGATCTTTGGTACCTGGTAAACCGGCTTTTGCTGAGTATCTGGAGCAGAGGCCAGGAACCGGCCCTTTGAATCTGAGAGCTGCTGCTGCTTCGTCTGCAGCTGGAAAACATTGACTGGAGTAGAAGTGGAAGCTACAGTGGCAGTCGGACCAGGGCTGTGCTTCATGTTTGCAAAGGACTTCGCTGTTTGCTGTTCCATGTTTGCACCCAAAGTTCCTTCACTATCTGGGTAGTGCCAGTCTTTTTAGAGGAGTCCAGGGGTGTTCTACCTTGGGAATATTATTTGTAAACATTTATCATGTGGTGCCGATCAAAAGTAAAAATGTGCATTGACTTCATGAGCAAAAAATAAGTCTTTGTTGGCGGGGATAAAATTAGCAGCATGCAGAGAGGGGTTCTCCGATACGGTGGTGATGGAGGAGGCATATAAGAAACTACATCAAAATGGATACGTTGGGAGAATTCCGTCAAAAGCAAGGGGCTCTCCTTTATTAATTCAGACCCTAGAATGGGTGTCTGGATATACTAGAGATGGGTTCAGGCAGTAACCGTGTGTTGCTTTTGGCAAAACCTCAGTCACTGGGCCAGATCCTCCTTTGGTATATATCTGCATCGCTTCAGTGGAGTTGGCAATTTACATCAGCTGAGGATCTGGCCCATTGTGTTTTGTTTATGGCAAGAACAAACCACCGTGGTTTTGGATCCTATGGGGAAGGGAAAGTATGTATTTTCTAAGTTCCAAGCTTGCTTATGATATAATCATAGAGGAAATCATTTGCTTCCCTTTTTGAAATAATTCCTGCGCTGTTTCCAGGAGGGGAATCCAATAGACACTATGCAAACTCAGGCTCAAGATGACTAATCAACATACCGTATAAGAGCATGTAACATACCAGCCTCCAGCACAACAGTATGAATGGTTTACAGATATGTTACAGAGGGGATTTTCAAAAGCACTAAACATCAGTTTAACTCTGCTCCCAAGTGAGAGTTTTACTATTGACGTCAGTGAACTGCTGTTGGAGCAGTGATGAGGCATCTGAAAAACTCACCCATAATATATAAAGTCACCAATGTACACCAGCCCCGAGACCAGCAAACACACACAGGTGCATATGGTTAAAACAGCCCCTAGAGTACGCAAGAATGTGTCTTTGCTTTGTGGGGGCTGTGTTTCTGGACGCTCTTATACCAGAAATGCATAGATCAGTCTGTAAGAAACCAGCCCCGAACACAGTGAAAATCCACAGTCTTGGAGTGTGTTTCAGCTGATAAATAGCCAGACGTTCAGCTGCTTCTCCAAATTTTCCCAGCTTGTTACCAAGCCTATACCGCAGCAATGCAAGAATGAGAGAAAACATGCAACAGATTGGCCCCGCCAGTGTTTTGTGAATTGTCCTTCTCTGTATTGGATGTGTTCAGATTCTAATGTAGCTAGGCCCAAACCCAGCCAATGCAGGGCCCTTCCTCAGTCACATTCGTTCCTGCAAATTCTGACCCCGGAGAGGGCTTCCACGGGTTCCTGGAAAGGAGCAGATGTTGCCTTGGTAGTGACTGACATCCCATTCAGCATAGGCAGTGAGAGATCGTCATGCAGGGGTCTCCTCCACACACAGATCATGGATAGGAAGATTCCCAACCTGCCGCCTCAGTAATTTGCACTTTAACCCAGGAAGGAAATAAAAGTTCAGGCAGGAAGTACCCTTGTTTTGCCATGCTTAGATAGAATGCAAGTAGGGTGACCAGACAGCAAATGTGAAAAATCGGGTCGGGGGGTAATAGGAGCCTATATAAGAAAAAGACCCCAAAATCGGGACTGTCCCTATAAAATTGGGACATCTGGTCACCCTAAATGCAAGCCCACGTGAACTCAGATCAATGGCCCACGTTCACACTGCAGAAGATTTTAGTGAGAGTATTTTTTTTTCTTCAAAAATGCATCGTCCTTCTGTAGTACACAATTCATCTGTGGAACTCATTGCCACAAGGTATAGGCCAAGAGCTTGCAAGAATAAAATAGAGTAGACCTTTATATGATAAGTGTATTCAGAATCGGAACACTAAGTATTAAATAAACAAGCACTTTCGAGGAGATGCAGCCCCTCCTACTTCAGGGCACAAACCAATCTCTAACTATTGGGGTTAGGAAGTAATTTTCCCTAGGAATAGGTTACCCCGAAACTGCCTACTGTAGGGCTGCTTCCTCTGAAGCATCAGGTAGGTGACTAGATGGGCCACTGGTCTGATTCAGTGCATCAGGCTCAGATCCACAAAGGTATTTTGGCTCCTAATTTGTCTTGATTTCAATGGAAATGGGGAGCCTAAATACCTTTGTGGATCTGGGCCACGGGGTGTAATCCCCAAAGCAGTCAAATGGAGAAGCGTGTACGGGTGTGAAAGGGAGGCGCCAGATTAGGGAGCAGCGTTTGAGAACAGACTATAGCTGGGATTCGGCATGCTATTTAAGCATGTGCTGAACTTCGAGCAAGTGAGTCCCACTGAAGTCGAGGGGCTACTCACCACAGGCCCCCATTCGGGGGACTTGCTCAAAGTTCCCTAGGCTGTGGAGTGGGGGTGGGGGGCATGGCCCGACCACTGGTAAGCAGTGGGCCTGTTATAAATCAGTTTGGCCGCTGTTGGAGTGGTCCGGCTGCAGGGTTGCGATGCCACTCTAATATGATACGGCTGCCCCTCCGTTCAGAGAGTGGGGCAAGCAGGCATGGGGAACAGGTTCCTCCCCCCGCCCCAGAAATATCTGAACTGGCATGGCATCACTGCTACTCCCACCCTTGCAGTTAAGCATGTACCTAAGTACCTCGCTTGGATCAAGCTCGGTGAGAGGACAGGAATTTAATTATAACAGCTGGAAAATGACTGCAGAGCAAAATGTTAGCTGTACTGTCCAGAAAACCTCCTGGGAGCAGAGCACGTCTCTGAGCTCTCGGCAGCAAGCTAGACCTAAATGCCGCTGCAGGAACCTCTGGGAGCTGCAGCAGACTTGAAATGGTGTGACTGCTTCATCTGTAGTAGTGCACATAGGATTTGATTGCATGTCACCTGGAATTCAATAAGGCAATCCCTGCAGCAGGGCCTGTGTTTGATGCTAAATTGCGGGAGGAGCCTATCAAGAGGAGGGAGGAGAAGTGAGGCGAGCGTGTACAGGCTGTGACCTGTCGGACGGGTTACCCTCCTGCCTTGATGAAGCCGCAGCACATGGGTGGCCCGACATCACTGTGGCTTCCATTAGTCACCCTGGGTGTGAGCTGGCACCCTTGCAATGTTGTGAAAGGCGGCGTTTCCAATTGCAAAGCTTTTCCCGTGTCCTGGGCGTTAGCAGCAAGCGTGTGGGGAGGGCAGATGTGGTCGATCAATCCGATGAAGCTGGGATAGGGAGAAACAAAACATTAAAAGTACTGTGTTTGCCAGCAGTCCCCCCCGCAAACCCTGGGGAAGCCTCAAAAGTTGTTTCTCGCCCCCCCGCCCCCGGAACTGGAATAGTCTCAGGTTACCTCCCTCCTAGGGTGACCAGATGGCCTGATTTTTATGGGACAGTCCCACTATTCGGGGATTTGTCAGATATAGGTGCCTATTAACCCCCCCCTCCAGTCCCAATTTTTCACACTTGCTATCTGGTCACCTTACCCCCTGAATAGCTTTCTGGGGCATTCCTATATCTCATATTGATCCCTGCTGTGGTGCAGAGGGTTTTAGGATAGCCCTCCATACCCTAATGAAGATCAGCCCGAATGGGCAGACTACGGTGCCTAGTGGAGTGGTGGGGAGGGGGCTCCCTGTGCCTCAGTTTCCCCATCTGTGACATGGGGATGATTCATAGATTCTAGGACTGGAAGGGACCTTGAGAGGTCATCGAGTCCAGTCCCCTGCCTGCATGGCAGACCAAATACTGTCTAGACCATCCCTGATAGACATTTATCTAACCTACTCTTAAATATCTCCAGAGATGGAGATTCCACAACCTCCCTAGATGATGATACTGACCTGCTTTGCAAAGTGCTTTGTGATTGATGCATGAAAAATGCGATATAAGAGCTGGATATTATTATGATGTGACTCCGTTTAATTAGCCCCAAATGAGAAAGCTAACAGATAAAACTCAACTGGAGCAGGGGGTTGTCTTATTGTTGTTTGTATGTATGTATGTATGTATGGTGCCCTGCACATTGGGGCCCTGGTCTCTAATTGCGGCTTCTAGACGTGACTGTAATACAAATAATTTAAAAGACTAGCTTCAAATTTCAGATACACATTTTTAAAGACAAATTTCCTCTGGTTGTAATTGGTAAAACGAACAAACTACCTTTGCTGCTGTTGTTCTCGAAACACTCATAGGGTTTTAATTAGCAGTTTGCCATGAATAAATCACCCACTTCCTAATGCTCTGGCGCAGGAGAAATGGCTTTTGGGGAGGTGTGGTTCGGCATTGGTCACTTTAATTACAGTCAAAATGATTTACTCCCAGGAGTCCCCCATTGTGACCCGATCTGACAGTAATTCGCAGTCCAGATGGTCAGGCGGTTGAAGCAGTGACGGCGTTGCAGAAATGCCTGGCGCAGATGTAGAGGTGTCGTCAGTTCGCTGCTTTATCCCTGCCCAACAGGGGGAGGTAACTCTCCTTGGAAAATGTACCTGTGTTCCACGGTCTGTATTCCATTTCTCAATAACCGCGTGTACTCTACCACTGCTGATCCATCTTCTGGAGCACACTCTGCCACAGAGCAGATGCTGATTTATTTAGGGAGGGGGAAAATCTCAGTAGAGAGAAAGTCCAGATTGTAATTAAGAATTTATACAATTTGGATTTTTTTTTTGCCACCCTATTCCCCCGCCACCCCGCCCGCCATGCATTACAAATCTCCACTGACACTAATGAAGCTCACACAGGGCTCTGGAGGCTGGCGAATTGACGCAGCTCGCTCCCCACATCTGAGCATCACATTCTGGCAAGGATGCGACCGCAAAAGGAATTGATACGTTTTGTTCGAAGCCCTGTAACCAAATAGTAAATGCCTCAAATAGTTCCTTTTTCCAAGCCCCACACCGGTGTAGGACAGACTTACAGTGGAGAAGGGAACAGTCCCCAACCCCGTTATGTTATCCTCAGTGGGTAGAAATCAACATCCTGGGCCTGCCCCTGCCCCGTTGCCATACAAGGGAGTTTTGACACTGACTGCAGGGTGAGCAGGACCAAACCCTGTCTACATTAGCAGGCAGGGTAGATCGGTCCATTGCAGAATCTGAATCAAATACATGGCGGGGGGTGGGGGGGTGACTTATTCACACCTTGGCATGGCTATGCTGGTAGCCACTTGAAGCCTCCCTATGCTGCCCCAGTGGTGTAAGAGACAATGGTATAAATGTGCCTGAGGCCTATTGGTTCACTGCAGCAGATGACCATGGTAAGTTAAAGGGTGTGATTTGCATTGTCTTGCCCCTTGGGGGATCACTTTGACACCCATGCCAAATGAACAGAACATCGCCCACATCAGACCTGTAGTGGCGTATGCTCGCTTCACACAAGTGTAAGTGATTACACAGGGGGCCAGGGCAGCAGAGAATCAGAGCCCAGAGATTGCTGAATAGGTTTCCGATTGCAAATTGACACATAACGGACCCCAGCTGTCCTTACGTCTCCCACTTTTACGCTGGTGCAGCTCCACTGGCTTGAGTGGAGTTGCTCCTTCTTTAGACTGGGGTAAGAGAGAGGGGACGTGAGCCAGGTACGGTATTTGTAGTCTCTTTTTCCACCTGTTGGCAGAAGAACTGATTGAAAATGACTTTTGCATGGGAACCCTCTGGAATGAATTCAGCTCTGCTCTGACGAGGGGGAAATCAAAAGCAATATTAATCACCAAGGAACCACAAGAGTTAACTAATGAAGTGTCACAGGCCTTGGGTAGCATGTGTCACCCCATCCCCAGGTAGCGGGAGAGACAGCCTGGAAGTAGGCTTGAGTGGGTGTCAGGGCGGGGAGATAATGCCCTAAGAAGGAGGACACCGGCTAATTATATCAGACAAGAAAATATTGCGGGCTACTAGTGCCCAGAGAGGTCAATCACTGATTTCTGCAGTAGGGAAAGGGGTGTGGGATCATCTCGGAGTGCCGATTAACCTGCTTGTTCATAACAGCCCATGGTAAATGTAGATAGACAGGCCCTGACTATACTGGAGAATTTTGCACTCATGTAAACTCTGCAGTATCGTTGTGTTGCATGAGGACAAAACGGGCTTGGAAGGCATTAATGAGTTATGAAGGGGATCTGCACTGGTGCATGCAGCACTGGTGCACACTGGGGCAGTGTGTTTACATTAGCAGTAATTGCACAAGACAACAGTTGCCAAACAGGTACCATTGTTCTGTGGGTGAGGCGACTCGATGGGGAGCAGCTGGCCTGGGTTCGATTCTCAGCTCTGCTTGCTGTGCCTGGCTTTCCCCGTTGACATAATGGTGATGATCGTGCTTATGCACCTTTCGAAAGTGCTTTGACATCTATGGATGAAAAATACTGGAGAAAATCTGTGTAGTTCCACTGACTTCAATGACAATGCCTATTTACACCAGCTCAGCATCTGGCCCAATACCATTATTATAGAGCAAGATTCACTGCACATCCCTTGAGTGCATCTATCTAAATGTCCTCGCACACTTTAGGGTAACCGGTTTGATCAGCTGCAGCTGCATTTGGTTTAGAGGGCCACACCCCATTACATGGTTAAAAATGTAGTGGAACATTGCATCTTGCTTCTAGGTTATGATTCCAGTTTTATTACCTCCAAGCCAAACATCTTGCTACATCTCCTCCTCCCCAAACAAGCCATTTTTGAGTGACTGCATTTGTAAAAAAAAAAAAAAAGATGAGAATTTCTTAATGTGTGGAAAACATTGTATTCCTTGCACCTAGGCGATTCCAAGTAACCCAAAACTGATTTCACCAAACTTTATTGAAAGACAGCACCTCTAGTGTGAGATCAAGCAGGAAAAACATCATTTCAAATCCTCAATTTCCTCCCAGGTTTGTGCCAAAAAACCAGTGTTTTATAATGAAAATGCTTCCCCAGTTATCTCTCCAGGGACTTGAATGGCACCTATCACCATTGTAGTTGAGAACCTCACAATCATTAAGGGATCTTAGCCTCAGACAAGGAAAATAGTAGTGTCCCCATTGTACAGATGGGGAACTGAGGCACTAAAAAATTAAGTGACTTGCCCAAACTCCCAGAGAGGGACTGGGGTTGAGCCAGGCGTGAGACTCTTTTGAATCCAAGTGTTCTGTCCCAGCCGCTGCACGTTCCCAGCTAGAACATTAGTGTGGCTACTCTAAGGACTGTCTGTGAGGGGATTGAGGACAGATGTGGTGCTCTGTTAAGCCCAGTCCTGCAAACTGCTCAGTGTGGCCAGACCCCTGCACCTGTTCAGGGCCCCTCTGAAGTCAACGGGGCTCTGCAAAGCACAGTGGTCAATCCGCAGCGTCACTTCCAGGATGGGGGACTTGAAGGAGAACAGGAACAGGTTGTTTTTTGTTTTTTAAAGAAGTCAACTCTCATTTCTGGCACTAATCTTTGTTACCAGTACTTGGCACTTACTAAACCATTTTTAGAGGTGGGATTTCAAAAGCACTCAGGCCTGGCCTGACTCTGCTCCCTTTGAAGTCAAGAGGCAATTTCCCGTGGACTTTGCACACTTCATCCTCAAAGTGCCTAACAAATAATTAAACTGTCTACCAGCTCAGTGGGGGCAACAGAAAGAAATGATGGGCTCTGGGCATGTCTAATGCTGGAAAAATTAGGTTCCAACTTCCACCAACTGTACAGCTGCAATGGTGCTAGGTCATGCATGAAGACAATTTTCAGGTGTTTTACCACTATATGTCATGAAAACATGCTCTGTTGTAAAATTACCCTCACCTCATCAATGCAACACTGACACCATTGCTACCTAGTGCAGGTGCAGGGTTGTGAGAATTTCCTTAATGTAGACTGTGACCTGAAAGCACTCTAATGCCAGAGGGCAAGGGCTTCCCGATATCAGTGCATCTCAGCTGGTCTGACCAGCTGGGTGTACCTCAACTCACTGTTGTAATAATCTGTATCTAAAAGGTATCATGCAAGGGATCAGATGCAAACTGGTAACCTGCTGCTCATTAATATTATTGTGTGGTATATGCAGAGTTGATATATGAAAAATTATAAATATATGATGAAACTATGTCCTTAGCATGTGTTTGGCAAGTAAGGTGGAAGTCACCCTGCCCTAGACAAAGGAATGTGGTCCTACCCGCTTGAATGTGTCCAGTATAAATTGAGCAGGGAGAGACAATGCAAGTACATTTACATAAAAGGTCAACAAAGCCATCGAACTACCACATGGGGGAGATAGTTAAGAAGCATTCTTGACCAGGGGAGGAGACTGCACAAATTAACATGTCATCAGCTTGCTGGTGGACCTCCCAGAAGGGCTTCTTGCCTTTGAAAACAAAGATAAAACTTGGAGGGTATAAGCAAAGAGAAAAAGCCATTTTGGCATTGTGATGTTGTCTAATTAAAATGTAACCATGCAAATCATTATTGCTACCACTGTTATATAATTGCAATGAATCTTATACAAAGTATAATGCATGGCCAGAAAGGGTTAAACAGCTTGCAGGCTGAATGACCCAAAGCCAACCTTTAAAGTCATGTTAGAATGGTAATGAGGGCCATTCAATGCTAGATAGGCTAGAACTTTGAAATGCAAACCTATGTTGTTAGAAGTTAGAAGTAATACTAATTGTCTCTGTGTACTCATAAACGTTAGCCATGTAAACAGACAGTTCCTGTCTGTCACAATAACTATTAATTCAAGGATCAAAAGGAAATATTAACGTTTAGATTAGTGGTTCCCAAACTTGGTTCGTGGCTTGTTCAGGGTAAGCCCCTGGTGGGCCACGAGACGTTTTGTTTACCTGAGCGTCCGCAGGTACAGCCGCTCCCAGCTCCCAGTGGCCGCGGTAGCCAACTTAGGGAACCACTGATTTAGATGAATCTTGGGTGAAATAATGTCATTGTCTGTATGTCCTTTGAAATTAGTGATAGACTGCCTAATGGATAAATTACCCTATGTTAATTTGTGTAACTAATTACTGGTGGTGCTTAGGAAACAAAAGGCTACATCAAAAGCCTATTGTTCACCCAGGACTGTGTGGTCAAGTGGCTGCTAGAAAACTGTATAAAAGATCCTTGGGTCCTGATCCTGTCATCTCAGATCTGCTTAAGCTTCACCAGGGGAAGTTTGAGTTGCAAGATTGAGATCCCAGTTAAGCTGGAACACCCTGAATTTGATATTGACCACTGGACTATAACCTATGGACTAAATTCTAAAAGAACTCTTTGCAACTACAAAGCTCACCAACTCGGCTAGGAATCTGAACCTCAAGAATTGAACTCATATCTGTACGTATACTGATCTTTTAACCATTCTCTCTCTCTTTTCTTTTTTAAAATAAATTTTAGTTTAGTTAATAAGAATTGGCTGTAAGCATGTATTTGGGTAAGATCTGGAATATTCATTAATGTGGGAGGTAATGTGTCCGATCCTTTGGGATTGGAAGAACCTTTTCTTTTATATGATGAAAAAGATTTTCAGTAATCTTCATCATTCTTGACTTGGGTATCTGGGTGGAGGCCTGAGGCTGGGTTACTTTAATGGAACTGTGTTGTTGGCTTCTGGGCAACCAATGAGGTAATAAAGAAACTGTTTTGTGCTGGCTTGGTAAATCTAAGTATTGGAATATCCACCAGCTTTGGGGATTGTCTGCCCCATTCTTTGCAGTTCACCCTAATTGAGTGATCTCGGCTGGCTCTCCGGGGATCTTGGTCACAGGCATCCTTCTCTTGAGGAGTCAAAGAAACCAAGTGCTTTGAGCTCCGTATGTTGGGTCCTGGCTAAAGAATGGGCCAGCCATGCTGCAAGAATGACTGTGGTGGCAAAAACGTCTTTGGACTCTAAGTTGTGCTTTAGTCTCAGAAGCATATTTTTACTTTTTTCGTTTGTAACCATTTCTATCCTTATTCCTCGTGTGTGGTGTTGTGGAAAAAGTTATTGCGTGGGTAACTTTTTCCACAACAGTGGTATCCCTTAAACCTACATCCTTTTGGTAATAAACTGGTTTTCCTTTTGCCATAAGCCAACGTGGTGCTTTGATGGAAGTGGCGGATTTGTCAAGCCCCGTTAGTCGGTTTCTGTGCAGTCCCTGTAAAGGAGAAGCAAACTTGAGCTGGTTTTGTGGGTGCCACAGTCTGAGGGGCTGAGCACTGCAGAGCAAGATGGTTTGGGGGAGAACTGGGGCCTGGGAGGGTGTTAGTGTCACCCTGCCTGGTGTAACCAGGCCTGTGCTGTGCGCACCCTGCTGGCATCAGGGCTCTGAACCAAAGCTGCACAGACACCCAGAGTTACAGGGCAGGCGGTAACAAACCCCCTGACTGGGCTGAACTTCAGAGCGTCACATACATCCCCTCCCCTCCTCCCCAATCCCTTTTTCTCTATTTGGGGGTGAGTTCTCTTTCCATTTATCAGGTTGGCATTCGCTATACAAGAGGGCCTACTGCAAACTCACTCCCTGCTCTGGATCGATGCCAAACCATTGACGTTCTCTTCCCCGTTCCCAAGGGTCTGTTTTATTGCATCCCATTGACATAACAGAGATTGTATTAGGGAGTAATTAGTTGGTCAACACAGCAAACACAGAACAGTGTCAACCCCGAATAGTGAAAAGTCCAGAGTCATCCCCCCACAACTCAAAAAATGGTTTAAAAGCATGACTTAACCCCTCCCAATTTTTTTAATTTGCCTTCTGGTTTTTTAGCCTTCAGAGTTCACTTGCTTTGTGTTTTAAACAGTTCTCTGTAACCAGGAGAGCTAGAAGTGTACTGTTTTAGCTGAGATTCTCATGCTATCTCTTCTCTTGGCGCCAGCAGCTGGGACTTAAAAAACAAAACAAAACACCAAATCCCGCAAGACGGGGTAAAATCATGACGGCTGGCAACTCTGACAAAGAGAAGCAGAATTAAAAAGGAGGAGGATGCCATGTCCTCATTACTAATATCCATGAGGTGTGTATGCAATCCAACCCCCCTCTTTAGGGGCTCTAGGGTATAAAGCCATATCCGCACACAGACGTGCCCCAGTTGAGCTAAAGGTGGGATTTCAAACCAGTTCTGTTTTACACGCACACACCCACACCCTGTGTCCACACTCTTATTGGTGTCTTTCATCAGCTTAGCTTGCAGGGTGCATGTTAAACCGATGTGAT
>NW_020664487.1:6468912-6514198 GCF_002925995.2 Terrapene triunguis | reverse complement strand
CCCGGCGCGTGGATGGACACAAGGGTCTTTCACCAGCTTAGCTTGCAAGCTGCGTGTTCACCCCCGCCCTGGGCGTTGTGTCCACCACACGTCCTTGCCCCCGCTGCCCAGCGCTCCCTCGTGCCTGCAGCGCAGCGCTGGGGGCGCGAGGCGGGCGGAGAATGGCCATAAGGCCCCGGGGCGCGCGACTCCCGGCCCGCTCCAGAGCCAATGGGAAGCGGCGCGCGCTCTGCGCCCCGGGCCGCCGGCAGGGGGCGGGCTGCGCCGGTTCGATCCCTGCCGCGGCCGGGTTTATTCGCGCTGCGGGGCGCGCGCTGCCCGGGTGCTGCCGCTGGAGCCGGCTGCTCCCCCCGCCCCGGGGCTCGGATGGACGCGGTGGTCCTGGGCAGCGGCCCCGGGCTGCTGCTGGCGCTGGCGCTGGGTAAGGAGAGGACGGGCTGGGGGGGGGGCAAAGGGCAGCTCCCACCTGCTGCTGCAATGGGAGCGGGGTGGCTCCGGGGGCGCTGCCGGGAGAGGGGCGTCGCTGCTGCGGTTGCGGGGGGAGGGAGAGCCCCGCTGCCTGCCCTGCCCGCTGTTTGCACCCGGCGGGGGAAAGCCCCCAACTCAAAGGTGGCAGATGGGCCGATTCGGCCCTTCCTGGGGGGCCCAGGGGCTCGGCAGCCTGGCTGTTTGCAGGGTGACCTCGCTGGCCCCCACCCTGGCTCCAGGGGGTTCTGGGTCCCCGGGCTTTCCAAATCCGCCCCGAGCAAGAGCGGGGGAGCTGGGGGTAGCTGCAGAAAACACAGCGCTGCGCGGTGTAGCGAGGGGCTTTGCCCTCCCTCCCATGCTCCTGGCCCTGAAAACTGGGTTGTTTCTTACATCCTGGCACGGTGCGGTCCTGGAGCCAGAGATCGGGGTTAGAGCATTGAGTGTATCTGGCTACAAAACACCTGGTGTGCCCTGTTTGAAAGCTGCAGTTTTCTGCATAGGCCCTTTGAGGTATTTTCAGTTAAAAACCTCATCAGGTGGTGGGGGGGGGGGGGGGGGGGGGGGGGATGGCTGCTGGAAGGATGTGGTCAGAGCCATTAGCCCTCTAAGCAGGAGACACCAATAGACTATTGGGCTCCTTGACCAAAGTAACTGAAGAATCAGTCACCCTGTAGATTAAGGGGGCATTTATCAATGGCACGTGAAAGGTTAATAAGTGATTAATAGCTGTCTTGCAAATGGTTGATCAGTTGGTATAGTCCACACCTGGGTTATAACAATCAAGAACAGCTTTGACTGATGCACTTATAACCATGTAGAACACAGTACTGGTGTTGGTAACAGGTATATAGTATCTCTTAATCCTTATTAGCGATTTAGATTGAAGATATACTTTATAAAGTGTGGCCCCAAAATCTTCTATGCTCAAAACATGTCCTGTTTAAAGCTTTCAGAAAACAAAAAGAACCCCAAACCCCTTTAGATGTTGGATGGCTCTTAACATCTGAGAATAAATAGTAAAGGGTTTTTTGGCTAGCGTGTAAGTTGGTAAGCCATGTGCAGTTTTTAACAAAATACATGTTTATCAGTTAATGGTTGAATTGCTGCTTATTAGCCTAAAATGCATGCCTGAAACATCACAGCTGTTCCAGGCTCCTCTGCATGGTCCTTATTCCATCTCTCAACGGAGTCATTTAAATGATTGTTTAAAAAAAAACACCAAGAAAAATCTCATGGAAGGGGAAGAGAAAACCCAACCTAAAATAACATGGGAGAAGCCTGGTAACTTTGAGATTAAACCTGTCAGAATGGGCTCTATGGTAATTCTGAGCCGCTGACTTCTAATGGGAGTGCCTTGCAAGTATTTGAGGGATGGACAGATTTAATGAGTTGTTAGCAAAAGTGGTGGTTTCTTGGCTCCCCCACCCTGCCCCACCCCGATATAATATCAGCCCTAAAGATGAACTGTAAAGGATTTTTACAAGATTTAGGCTTATCTCATATTTTAATCCTTTAAGATGTATAAAGAGGGTCCAAAAGTCTTTTTTTTTTTTTTAATAATTTTGTTTTTCAGTCTTAGGCTTTGTCTAAGCTTAAAAGCACTCTTCCACTGGTGTAACTATGTCACACTAGGATTTTCTTTGCTGCTTTAACTATACTGGTATGGTTAGAGCAGCAACACTGCCTAGAGTAGACAAGGCCATCGACACGGTAGGAATGTCAAGTCTTGCTTTCAATGGCGGAGCCGGTGGAGGCCTGGTGATGTGTGCTGCCACCCCTTCGCTGAATCTTGTAACAAGCCCAGCTCTTTTCTAATGTGCAGCAGAGTTATTGGAGTTACAACTGGCTAATAATCACTTTCCTTCACAATTGCTCCACTTTGCCTTTGTGCTGTCGTTTCACTGCTTGTCCGGTCAGGACACTGTCTTCCAGGGGCATTGGGACCTGAGGTGGGAGAGGAAATAAATTTCCAACAACAAGCCCTTCAAGCCATCTTGTACATGATAAAGAAGCTAGAAAGGGCACAAGTTCGTAATATTTCCCCTGTGTATGTTCCCTTCGGTGGGTTGGGTTGCCCTCACTGTTTGCAGAGGTGCGGTTTTCAATTTGATTCGTGTGGGGCTTTAAACCTGCCATTCAGTCCAGCATTAGTATGAGGTGTGGGGTTTCAATGCTTATCTGTCCCATCAGGCTGAAGGTCTGTTCTCCGAGTGCATGTAGTGATACCAGGGGAAGCTCCCCTGCGTCGTCATGAGGCTGTACTCCACGTGTGTTGTTAGATATGTATTTCTGTGGGCACTCGGGATGGAATTAATCCTCCCTTTCCAATCTTCTGAGGTCTCCCATTCACAGGATCCCCAAGACTTCAGATGATCCAGGTTGGTTGTTTTGAGAATGCCTGTGCTGTTTCCTCTCAGTGTGCGTCTATAACAATCAGTATCAATGGGAATGGAGCATGCGGCTAGAAAAATAGACCCATCTCACCTGTGTTTTCACGGCAGGGTCTCCATTTTAAAGGCTTTGCTTTACCTAAGGCTGGATTGAAATGTTCTCGCCATCTTGGGGGGTGGTGGTGAAGTAATCTTTAAAGGTCCTGTTTTGTTTTATTTTTTTTAAAAACCCTTTTTAGAAGTATACAACCCTGATGAAAGTTGCCCTATAAAATGTTTTACCAACTTTCAGAGAAGTGCTGGGTTCCTGCCGGCTTTATGGAGCATGTGAACGCCGCACAGCACAGTTCACTATCCAGAATTCTGGGCTTTTTACAGGCGTATGAAAACCAACAGCAGAACAGGACACTGTTCCTAATCCCTTCTTAGTAACTCCATTTAAATAAACAACGATGGCCTTTTATATGTACATCAGCAGGGCGTGACGAATCCACTTAGCCAGAGTGAGTTGGTGGTTTTATCAGGTGAGAGATCCTGCTGATGGCAAAGGTTTCATTGGGGGAGGGCTGGGTGTGTGTGGGAATTCATGGTTGGATTTTCAAAAGGACTTCATGCCTAGCAGCTGCCAAATCCATCCACCGCGTATAGGTGTCTTCATGTCAGCTGAGTTCTTTCTGGCCATACGTCTCCAGTCCTTGGGGTTGCCGAGAGAACCTTCAGATACAAGCGCAGTGCAAACCGATGCAGGCATGTCTGCCTGAGCCGGCAGAGAGACTGCTGCCCTAGCTGGGGGGCTGCTATTGTAGAGTGGGGTGTGGAGGCAGCTGGGGAAGGGACCTGGCCCCCATTGTTTACAATAGGATGCTGCAGAGTGGGGCTGCTACCACTTCTTCATGGAGGGGGGTGCACGTCAGCAGAGGGCTCTGTGTGTAGGGGACCCTACGAGTTGAAACTGCTGTCACCCCAGCGCATACAGATTTATTGGCAAGGGTGGGGCTGCCCAGTATTAAGTGACTTGGAGGGGGGGCAGCATTCAGCTGGTGGGAGAGCAAGGTCTTCGGGGCCGGGGGACTGAGCAGGATAAGGTGTGAGTTGGGATTTGGGGGGATGGGGGGGACGTGGCCCTTGGGGGATTTGGGATTGTGTGTCTGGGGTACCAGTGTGTCTTTGCCTGATGATTACGCTTAGTCCGGGGGCTAGTAGACACTGAGTAACTTTTCCAAGTCCTATATACAAGTGGTAACTTACTTTCTTTTGACATAGGGTGACCAGATGTTCCGATTTTTATAGGGACAGTCCCGATTTTGGGGGCTTTTTCTTATATAGGCTCCTATTACCCCCCACCCCCTGTCCCAGTTTTTTACACTTGCTATCTGGTTACCCTATTTTGACATACTGTGTGCAGTGTTGTCTGTAGTTGGCTCTGATTTCTGTCTGAACACACACTGCCCCTGTCCTGGGCAGGGGGTCAGAAATGATTATTTCCAGGTATTCCTGCAGTGACAGTCTGCCAAGATTGCCACACAAACCTGTGAATTTGGATCTGGGTCCTAGGCATTCTCGGTAGCCTTAAAACCCATAGAAACTAATGCCTGATGATAAGCAGGGCATTCTCTTTTTGTGTTGCAGTGTTTTAGTGAAATCAGGGCAACAAATATTTTAATATTCTGCGGGCTTCGGGCTGCTTTCGTCCCTACCCTGATATGCTAGATTTCAGCTCACCCATTTTAAATAAGACTTGTAAGTTGAAAGTCCATTGTTTGTACAGAGAGGAGGCACGCGTTATTCCGTCTACCTTTGAGTGGAAGGGACTTGGGCCTGGCAGATCTGGGTCTTTGGGGAATGCATAGCAGAGGGGAGTACTGCCTTCCCAGCATCAACCTGCTTCACTCCATATGTGCCCTTTCATTACTGGTCCATGGGGTTTGGGCTGCATGGGTGGGGAGGGGCTGGGCACAAAAGTGCCTGTGCTTTTGTGGAGTCCACTAGGACCTTTAACATGCCAGTTGGGGTATAAGATGTGCTCCCAGGGGTTTCTGCACATTCAGAGATTTGTTACTTCCCAGTGTAGTGTAATTGAATAGAATTTGCGCTACTCTGGGCTGTAGCTGTCCTGCAGCGTGGGGATTTTTGGACTGGCAAGCTCTGAGTACTCTTGTGTCAATAAAATTAGTGTGCGCGCAGACACTGTCATTAAGAAATTATGCATAATGTACAATATCGTTTTCTTATTGACTGGCCAGCTAAGGGGGTTCTTATGGGGTTTGGCAGGAAAATGTTTGTTATTGTTGCTGGAAGGCTCAAAAGAGTTGATGACAAACTCAGTTGCTTTGGGGAGCCCACACGATCCTGCTAAAGTTTGTGGGGAGCTACCTGTCCTGGACTCCATTCATAGAT
Organism: Terrapene triunguis; assembly: GCF_002925995.2. Lineage (NCBI taxonomy): Eukaryota > Metazoa > Chordata > Testudines > Emydidae > Terrapene > Terrapene triunguis. The sequence goes on along the minus strand of NW_020664487.1, from coordinate 6,508,943 downwards.
GTTAAGGCCAGAAGAGACCACTATGTTTAATCATCTAGTCCAGGGGTAGGCAACCTATGGCATGCGTGCCAAAGGTGGCACGCAAGCTGATTTTCAGTGGCACTCACGCTGCCCGGGTCCTGGCCACTGGTCCAGGGGGCTCTGCATTTTAATTTAATTTTAAATGAAGCTTCTTAAACATTTTAAAAACCTTATTTACTTGACATACAACAATAGTTTAGTTATATATTATAGACTTATAGAAAGAGACCTTCTAAAAACGTTAAAATGTATGACTGGCATGCGAAACCTTAAATTAGAGTGAATAAATGAAGACTCGGCACAGCACTTCTGAAAGGTTGCCGACCCCTGATTCAAGTCTGATCTCCTGGATAACCCAGTAATTTGTGTGGCAGACGGAATTATTCTTTTCTTCTAAGTAGGTGAACGCCACTGAGTCCAATAACTTGTGATTGGACGACAGTCCTATGAAACCTGGAGCCATGACCCCCTGTAATTAGCCTTTTAGAGCCCCAGTCCCTTCATGTTTACTCTGGACAGCCCTCCCACTGGCTTCTGAACAGAGGGGAAATGTCTTGCCCAAGGTGTCCCAGCAGGTCAGTGGGAGAGAGTCAGCATCCCCTCTCTCTCACCCAGACTGAATTTAATCCAGCCAGCGGTCATCCAGGTCCTTATCTCTGCCAACCACTGGGAGAGCAAGGGAATTTTGTCATCCTAGCCAGGTTACTCAGGGCGGGTAGGCATGTGCAGGATTGGACCCTAAGCATGGAACTAAAATGAAGTTAGTTAAACCGAAAGCTTTAAAACAGCAGTGCCTTGGTATAGACTGAGTGCGAAATACTTGGCGGGAAAGGCTTCCTGACATGGGACTGGCTCTATATTTAACACGTGGGATAGATCCTTTGTCCCATTTCCTAGAATGTGATGGCGCTTGATTGCTGCCGTATTAACAATTCAGGAGAGAAGGGAGTTCTGTCCAGCTACAATTACACTGGTTTTGCAGTAGCTTTATTTTGCTATTCTACAGTTCCTGAATTTGAGTCATATTAGACATTTAAGCCAAGATTTTCATAAGCGACTGACAATTTTGGCTGCCTCCAGTTGTAGAGACCCAATCTGAAAGGGGCCTGATTTTCAGAAAATGCTAAAGGTATGTCTACACTACGGGATTACTCTAATTTTACAGAATTCGATTTTTGGCAACAGATTGTATAAAGTCGAGTGCATGCGGCCACACTAAGCACATTAATTCGGCGGTGTGCGTCCATGTCCCAAGGCTACCGTCAACTTCCGGAGTGTTGCACTGTGGGTAGCTATCCCATAGCTCCCGTGGTCTCCCCCGCCCATTGGAATTATGGGTTGAGCTCCCAATGCCTGATGGGGCCAAAAATTTGTCTCAGGTGGTTATGGGTAAATGTCATCAGTCAATCCTCCCTCCGTGAAAGCAACGGCAGACAATCATTTTGCGCCCTTTTCCCTGGATTGCCCGGGCAGACGCCATAGCACGGCAACCATGGAGCCCGTTCTGCCTTTTTTCACTGTCACCGTATGTCTACTGGATGCTGCTGACAGACGCGGTACTGCAGCACTACACAGCAGCATCCCCTTGCCTTTGCAAGATGGCAAAGACGGTTACCAGTCATACTGTACCGTCTGCTGCTGTCATGGGTGCTCCTGGCCGGCCTCGGTGAGGTCGGTCGGGGGCACCTGGACAAAAATGGGAATGACTCCCCAGGTCATTCTCTTCTTTAAGTTTTGTCTAATGGAGAGTCAGTCCTGCCTAGAATATCAGGCAAGCCTACTAAAGAACCAGAGAGGCAAACGGCCGCTCCGGGTCAGAGCCCCAGACATGCCACTTCTATGATGAGCTGCATGCCATTCTAGGAGGTGCCCCTTCGACAACCCCACCCATTGCTTCCCTCCTCCCCCACCCCCCCGGGCTACCTTGGCAGTTATCCCCCCATTTGTGTGATGAAGTAATAAAGAATGCATGAATTTGAAACAACACTGACTTTATTGCCTCTGCAAGCAGCGATCAAAGGGGGGGAGGGGAGAGGAGGGTGGTTGCCTTACAGCGAAGTCGAGTGAACCACCATTCTGCACTTGCTCAGCCTATAGCTGAAAATGGGAATCTGTGATCAGCACTAGGATAGAAGCACAGGCAGGACTGAATCTCCATTTGTGTGTGGGCCTTTGGTTGACATTGGTAAAATACAAAATGTCCCAGGATATGTACGTTGGGGGACAGTTTTAAACGGCAGCTTAATTTTTTTATTTGCAGCAAAATGTAGAGGTCTAAGTATCTGATTGTGAGCCCTGGAAGCAAGGGGTAGGCTGGGGAGGTGCGACCGCGCGGTGCTGCCGACTGGGAGAGCAGCCTGAGGCAGAAGCCTCCAGCTGGCATGATATTCCAGGCAGGACTGAATCTCCATTACACAAAACTTAAAGAAGAGAATGACCTGGAGTCATTCCCATTTTTGTCCAGGCGCCCCCGACCGACCTCACCGAGGCCGGCCAGGAGCACCCACGGGACGACGATGATGACATACTGCACCGTCTGCCGTCCACAAGGCAAGGCAAGGGGATGCTGCTGTGTAGCGCTGCCGCACCACGTCTGCCAGCAGCATCCAGTAGACATACGGTGACACTGAAAAAAGGCGAGAAACGATTTTTTTCCCTTTGCTTTCACGGAGGGAGGGAGGGAGAGGGGGAACCTGATGACGTATACCCTGAACCACCCGCGACAATGTTTTTGACCCTTCAGGCATTGGGAGCTCAACCCAGAATTCAAATGGTTTTTGGAGAGCGCGGGAACTGTGGGATAGCTACAGTCGTCAGTCGCCCCTCCCTCCGTGAGTGTCCATTTGATTCTTTGGCTTTCTGGTACGCTTGTCTCAGCTCCTTAAGTTTCATGCAGCACTGTGTCGAGTCCCTGTGTGGCCTCTGTCCATCATGGCCTTGGAGATTTTTTTTCAAATGTTTTGGCATTTCGTCTTTTGGAACGGAGTTCTGATAGAACAGATTCACCTCCCCATACAGAGATCAGATTCTGTATCTCCCGTAGGGTCCATGCTGGAGCTCTTTTTTGATTCTGGGACTGCATGGTCACCTGTGCTGATCAGCGCTCCACGCTGGGCAAACAGGAAATGAAATTCAAAAGTTCGCGGGGCTTTTCCTGTCTACCTGGCCAGTGCATCCGAGTTCAGATTGCTGTCCAGAGCGGTCACAATGGTGCACTGTGGGATAGCTCCCGGAGGCCAATAGCGTCGAATTGCGGCCACACTAACCCTAATTCGAAATGGCAATGTCGATTTCGGCGCTACTCCCCTCGTCGGGGAGGAGTACAGAAATCGATTTTAAGAGCCCTTTATGTCGAAGTAAATGGCTTCGTTGTGTGGACGGGTGCAGGGTTAATTCGGTTTAACGCTGCTAAATTCGAACTAAACTCGTAGTGTAGACCAGGCCTAAGTGCTCACTCTTTGAAAATCAGGTCGCTTTAAGGTGTCTGAAAGTAGGCACCCCAGATCTGTACTCATTTGGCCTTTTAGGGCTGCAGGTGCATCTAAGGTAATGATTTAGGCCCTGATCCTGCTGTCGCTTAGACTTATGCTGAACGTCACCCATGAGTAGTCTGATGTCAATGGAACTGCTCCCATGCTTGCATTCAGCAGGTGGGCAAATGTCAGGGGATTGAGGCCTTAGCTTCTGTGTGGATACACTGTCCAGCTGTGAGACTGAATGATCCCGGGGTGAGTGTGGGATAGTTCTGCCCCTGTGGTTCGAGCGGCTCCGTTGTCTGTGGGATGGGGGAGCCGTGCCTGCAATTTGCAGTGCCTCCATGAAGCTTGGCTTTGTGTGCCAGTGAGCAGGTGCTGGAGGCAGGCGGGGCTGTGAGGAGCCAGAAGGTATCTACTGTTGTGCTGATCCATCCACCTCTTCCCCCCCCCCCCCACTCCTGCCCCGGCGGAAGGGGTGTGGGGATGCAGAAGCTACTGCAGTCTTCCCATGGGCTGAGAAGCAGCTCTGCCGGTTGAGAGGTGATTCTCTCCCCACCCATGTCCCTCAAAAGCAGGCGTGTGTTGCTGCCGCCTTCGGTGCGGTCTGTGTTGCTCTGGCCGTGGGTGTGGTGGTGCGGAGTAGGTGCATGTGCTCAGAGCAGACGCTGCTTTGCGGCCTCCTGCTTCCATGACCCGCCACCTCTCTCCCTGCTCGACTGCATTCATTCATGAGAGGCATGCCTGGAGAGGGTGCGGCCTGTTCCCAGGGAGACTGAAATACACACAGAACCGCCCTCCCCACCACCTGCAAAGCAGTAACCCTGCCCTCTGTGCAACAAGCTGGTTGGCAGAATAGCCCACCAGAACGTTTACACGCAGTCGAGACTTTGCTCTGTGGACACAGTGCTGAGGAAGGGGAGGGAGCTCTTTCTTCTCATAACAGGTGTAACTTGCCGCTTCTCACCTGTTTCCCCTCGACTGCCCCTGGACGCTATTATGGCAGGCTTAAAATAAGGAGAAGAATTGTTTTGCTTGCCCTTCCCCTGCAATTATCCTAGATCAGTGACTGAGAACAGCAAGCCAGGCAGAAAACTCAGCAAGGCATGTATGTGAAATATGCGATATGTTAACTATCTGGGTACTGTATTCTGTATTTCCAGGGTCGTGCAGTTGATCTGATGGATCGCTTCTGTTTCTAACTGTGGTGATCTAGGTGTGACACCCATGCTAAGTAAAATGGAAAACAGATCTATGATTGTCTTGACTGACCTTTAAACAGTGGTATAAAACTATGCATAAGGATAACCTACTATGGGCAAGGAGCTCTGGAGTTGGATTCTTCAAAGGCACTCACTGGTGATCTATCGCTGGTAAAATTCCCATTGACATCAATAGGAGCAGAGTTAGAAATACACGTAAGGGTAGGATTTTAAAAGTGACTAGTGACTTTTGGATGTCTCCGTTTTTAGGAATCCAACTTTTTGAGATGCTTTGAAATGGCGTCATTGTCAGAGGGTTGGCGCTCAACATTTTCTGAAGATCAGGCCTTCAGGTGTCTTGAATTGAGGTACCAAAATCACTGGTCACTTGCAAAAAGCCCACCATATACAATCTCGCCTCATGACTTCGTTAAGGATCCGCGGCACTCCACTCCCACATCTGTTCCTCTGTGGAGAGGAGAGAAGGTTGTTTCAGTCTTGTCCTTAATTTTACAAGATGTTCAAATGAAGCAATTAGGTCCATTGACCCAGCAGATCGTCAAGCATCTCTGAGGATAAAGCTTGATGCACAACCAAAGGCAATTGCTGTGTTTGAAAAGCCTCGAGAGCAGTCATGTAGCAATCCTAGTTCTGACTCAGCTGTTAATGGGGGATCTGACCCCCTTTTGGGTGGGACCCCTAGTTTGAGAAATGCTGATTTGGGGCACCTGGCATTGCCCACTGTTGGAAGACAGGATACTGGGCTAGATGGACCTTTGGTCTGACCCAGTATGGCCGTTCTTATGCTCTTAAGGGCTTTACGTGTTTATTTTCCATTTTTAAATCCCTGTAGTTTTTGTTACAACCCTGTGAAATTTCAGATTTAAATATCTGAAACCCTGAAATTCAAGATGTTTAAAATGTGGAAATTTACAAAAATGGACCGTGAAGTTAGCAGGGCCATGGTAATAAGTAGTGGCGCCCTGCAATGCTGTCCTCTCTCTCCTTGACTTTCGGTCCCTGATCCCGCCCCGGACGCGGGTAGGGTGCGAAAGGAGCCTCTTGTGGGTTTCCCCACAGCGGCGAAGGGTGGGTCGAGGGAGAAGGGAAAGGCGGCTGGGCTTGCCTGCTCAGGAGAGGAGGTGAGAAAGAAAAGGCTCTGCCTAGAGGTGCTAGGGGCTCTGGTTCCAGTAATGAAGTGCTGCTTCTTCCCAGCCTTCTGCCTGCTTCCCTGCCCCATGCAGCATTGTGAGGAGCAGCGCGAATGAGTATCTGCTGCTGCATGCTGCTCTCCCTCTGAGCAGGGCAGGAGAGGGCGTGCTGGCTAGGACCTCCAGGGGGCCAGTAGCTGGAAGTGGGATGAAAGGGGGAGACACTAGGATGGGGGAAAGGGGAGAGTTGGCAGAGGCGGCAGCAGTGGTACCCACAGGTGCTGTGCATTTGCCCTTCGGCTGTTTCCGTCCTGTGCGGTGCTGGAAGCAGCACAGACCTGTACTGAGCACCAGTCCCGTAACTTCCTGCCTTTCCCATGGGCGCCAATGAGAATGCCACTGTGGCCCCATGTTATCACAGGGCCCAACCCCCTCCCTTAACGGGGCAGTTCAGCCTGCCCCACAGAGAGAGCCTGACCCCCTGCTTTCTGAGCTCAGGCCCCTCTCTCCTATCCTATGTCCTTGCCTCTTGCTGGCCTTTCTGGGAGCCCGCCGCCCCGTGCCATCTCCCTGCCAGCTGAGGGGGCAGGCGTGCCAAGACCGCTCCGACCACGGCTTTCCTGTGTGATAGTGCGGGACCCTGCCCGATTGCTGCTGGGCTGGGTGTGGTAAGGCTTAAAATGTTAATGACGAGGTATTTGCCAGAGTGAGCCAGGCACACTTTCTCTTGCTTGTGCAGGGGAGGGAGGCCGTGTTGTGCAGTTCCAAGATCACCTTGCTTCACTCAGCGCGTGTGTGTTGATTGCTAGAGTTTTGGCCTAATAGGAATTACGTGGCCAAGGAATCCATCAGACGGCATGAGCCTTAAAGAGTAGTGATCTTCCCTCTAACCCAGTCGTTACTTTCCCTTCACTCATTGGCATATCGTTGTCCCATGTTTCAAAGTGATAAAAGTAGGGGACATTGGTCAGGTTAGGTCCCTAATGAAACGTGCGGTGACGTTGCTTGGCGCTCCATTCCACTCCACAGGTGAGCAGAGGCGACGCACAGGGGTGTGGCCGGGAATGTGCACCAGATTTGTAAATTAGGCTCAGGCCTTTCTAATTCCCAGCTAGCTATCGGTGGTAGCGTCTACCCCGCACCTAGCCAGAGCAAACAGAGTCCTTTGAAGATCCTGGTGTAACCTCTTTTTGTTTTAATTGAAGGCCTAGCCGTTTTCAACGGTGTGGGTGCCAGCTGGAACGTGACTGCTGACTACGGAGTGAAGAGGCCCATATGCAGTTCTCCGGAGGACTGTGCAGGTAATTCTGCGTTATAACAAGATACTGATTCAGGTTAAAAGCAAACCAATGAGTTGAAATGGTACAGTCAGTATAGGTCTCAGTGGTGCTTTCTGGCCTGGTGCTGCAAACAGCCAAGGCATTTTCAATGCTCCAGTGTCCATCCTGGGGTAGACAGGCCTGCAAGGTGCATACTGATTCTGCAACAGTATTTTAATAACTGTGTCTTTGCAGCCTGAAAATGAAAGATAATGTTAACGAGCCCCTAGGTGTCTGCCTCGGGGATGTGGCAGCACTGCATGCAACTCCTGAAATAAAACTCTTTACACTGCAAACTGTTCTGGATTCAGTTTTGCAAACCATTTATCCCGTGCCTCATCAAAGAGCTAATTGTCCTGTTCCTGGTGCACACTGACAAGGTTAACGCTGGCCATGGTTCCACTAGACTTCCTTATGATCATGCTGTTTATTGCTGCATCATAAGAGGGAGAATTCAAAAGCCCTTACCCCGAGCTGTCACTGGGCAGTGGTTATGGAATGTGCTGCTGGCGTTTCAGGCCTTCTCAGCTGCATTTAGACTCCACTCACGTGGATGCAGCTCATGTTATCCAGTAAGGGAATTCCCCCCCTCCCCCCCGATCTGGTTGCCAGGACTGCAGTGTGCCAGCGATACTTTCTTATGCTTTCTGCATGTCCTTCATCCCAGGTTTTTTTAGCCTTCGGATATGCACACCTGGGACCCATTGACCCCAGTGTAATTTATACATCGGACCCAGATGGTCTTAAAGAAGCATCAGAACTGCCATTGCCCAAATGTGGGTCTATTGCTTCCCTGACATGCGCGTGCCTATCTCTTGTGAGCATGTATCGTAGCAACGTGGGTATAGCATCATGCTCTGAAAAGAGCAGGAGACTTGAGGGAAAATCCCTTAGGGAGTTGTCACTGCTCCCCAACTCATAGTCTGACTCCCTTAGACTTCTATCTAATATGGGCAAAATCAGACGTAGGAATTAATTGAATTTTGGTGGCTTCCTGCCACCCATAAAATAGCAGAAGGCTACTTTCTGCTGGGATCAGGTCAGACGGGTACATCTTGATATAATGTACCAATTATTTTCTTTAGGCTCAGTTTTGTGCCCTTGTTCCCCACCTGTTTGAAACAAAGCCCCCAAATGAAATTAACCAAGATCTCCCCAGTGCAACAGTGGTGCTGCGTGAAGATCTTGTTAACTTTGCTTTACCTGGTGTGGAAACAAGGGATTAGGAAGGGGTATCACTGACTGTCATCCTGGCCGATGGTAGGAAATGGGATACTTACGGGCCACACTTGTATGGCAGCAAGATGACAAAGTATCAGCCACTCGCACAAAAAGGATCAATGCAGCAAAAATTCGGTATCTACTGAAAAGAGACTTTAAAGAATAAAACATTTTAAATCCTATTTGTATTTTAAAAAATAACAATATAAAGGTGGGATTTTTCTAAAGCACTCAGCATGGGCCTTACTCAGCTGTCATCAAAGTCAGTGGGAGTCTTACCTTTGATTTCGGTGAGAGCCGAGTTAGGCCAAGGAGATGTGAAAATCCCTCCTACAGTTGTATCGTTACAATTTGAAGAAAGAGAAACTAAAGCAGCGTGCACACTTGCGACTTTGTCAGTGGGCCACACTTATTTTTATTGGTAACATGTAGGAAGAATTTAGAATGGCCTTCCTTAAAGAAATACTACAAACCGAGAGCAGCAGTATGTTAGAGAGGTAAGTTAGATTCATTTCAGCCTTCTAACCGGTGAATTGCGATGCCAGGAAACTCTGACCGTACGGAATGCATTGATAATGGGAGCCTTAATGAGCTGGGGAAACTCAGTGCATTGCCTGTAATGGAATGATTTTCGGAACTGATTTTCAGCCAGTTTGCCATGCCCACGCTAGAACGTTTTCCCCTGGCAGCATGGGATTTCCACTTCGGACACCTGTTTTCCCTCCTCCAATCCTGCACTCATCGCAAGATCTGGCTGCGGCTGCGGTACTGTCCTCTCTTTCAGGGAGACATAGACATGGGGCTGCCGTTCGGGCTGCTGTTTTGTAGGCTGGTATTACAACTTAAATGAGAGCAGCGTCCATCAGCTGCTGCTTGCAAGGCAAACAAACTCATTTCTTTATGATACACCCAACAGTTTAAAATCCCCCCCTTAGGCCATTCCTGATGTAATTGGGATCTATGATCTAGTGGTGACACATTCGAGTCCAGTAGCCAAATGCAAGCGCTGGGTGTGTGTGAGACTTCTGAATTTCAAGACCCTAAATTCAAAGAAACTGCCTGATCACACCGTGTCACTGTTGAGCATTTTGAAATCGGAGTACTTATTACCACCTCCTCCTGCTTTAGGAACCAGATGACAGTGAAACCACTTTCATTGAATTTCAATTATTTTTAATGAAAACTTCAGTAATATTTTGTCATGGAACATAATTAGCTAGGAGGTAACATGTAATGTCTGTATCAGTATACTTTGCTAATACAGCCCCTTCCTCCCCACTCGAACTCGGGCAGAAGGCATATTTCTGTACTCTGAGCGTGCTCACTTAACAAATTCTTACATATTCACTCATGAGAATTATTTTTCCACTCTTGAACAGTTATAGACGCTAACATATTATAAACCAAGCACACATCAAATACAATACAAGAGATCCCTAAAGAAGAAATGAAGCCTAGGATTGTTGCAGATGCAATGAACAGAGAAGTCATTGTTAAGAAGCTAGAGGTATGCATCAGTCCCTTAAGCCCATCTAAGCACACAGAGGCAATAGTAGTGTGGCACCAGTCAATGCCGATGATGCACTTACAACTGGAATTTGCTAAATACAAGAATTTGAACGTAACTGGCCTGCCGGGGGCTGTGACACAATACCGAGGATAGAAGAGATGCTGGTGGTGACCAAAAAGCATGTACAGGTTGGTCCAACAAAGGTATTTGACACCAACCTTATCTATTCAAGAGCGATAGGCCTACAATCAAGTTCATGAGAGGTTGACCTCAAGAATATTTTGTCACAAGCATTCACTCCTGTACCAACGTCAACGTTCACTGCCTCTGGTGACATGAGGATTGCCAGGCTAAATCTAACCTAAAGAAGCAGCTGCTGACAGAGGTGTCAACTAGACATACTTCAGAAGAAGTCACTTTCGCAGCAAATGATGTATGACTTGTCTTTGACAGGGGCAAAGACTTCAGCACAAAGAGTGTCACAGGATCTAACAGAGCTACAGAAGCAAGCAGAGTGCATCAGTTGAGTACAAGTAGACAGCTGCCTCCACTGAAAATTGTCTTGACAGTAACTGAAAATAAGAAACAGTTGATTGACATCATTTTGTGCAGAACTCATTCAAGACAAGACGTTTCACCAGCGACGCACTAGCTGGTTATTGCAGGCAGACACAACATCCTCCCAGTTGAAATAAACCAGGCAGGTGTGGTGATCAACAGAGAAGATCTATGGCCAGCTTGGATGAGGAAGCCAACGACATCCTTGCACAACAAACGGTGCGGGTTGCAAAAGAGCAACCATTGGGAAGTTGGCGTTATCAGGTGATGCTGATGTACTTGCCCTACCTCTTGCACCATTAGCTTGAAGAGTGCGTAACGTTTTTAGTGATCACGGAACCCCCAGTCTGAGAGAGCTGTAATGGACAGCTGTACTACTGCTGGGCAACACCGGAACATTGTACCAGGACTCCTAGCTGCCCGCGCACTCTTAGACTATGGTACAGGAACTTCCTATTTTGGCCTTGTGGTGAAGATCCTGCAAGCTACGTGTTTCCTTCTCTGCTGGGCAGCCAAATTCATGACTGCATGCTACAGACACTCAAATTGTGCCACCGTGTCTGAAGCACGGTAGAAATCATCTGCCGCATAAATTGGCAAAGGTACCATGTAAACACCAAAGCGCTCAGTTCCTTATCACCAGCTGTGAAGCATTTATAGAAAAACGTCAAACAAGCACATCTTCAGATGTGTGTGGGAAAATGTTTTGGCTCCCCGTGCATCAGCACTCGATCCACTTCAGTATGGGTGGATATGCAATGACCGTTCCAAATCTGTTTCCAAAAATTGTACCAGACAATGTCTCACTTGATAAGCTTCAGAATATCTGGAGGAGCAAGTGCTCTTGTGGGAGTGTGGTACCATGTAAATCTGTGAAATGTGGATATAACAGTGCCAAATGGCCTTGTACCATATTCTGTGCAGGACATGGAGGTGAAGAGTGGTGTGTGTGTGTGTGTGTGTGTGTGTGTGTGTTTTGCAATGACCTGACAAAATCAGCTTTAACATTTGCAGATGAGAACGTTGATTGACAAATAGTGACCAGTATTGGAATGAATTCCCTAGGGAGGTTGTAGAATCTCCATCATTGGAGATTTTTAAGAGCAGGTTGGACAAACACCTGTCAGGGATGGTTGAGATAATACTTAGTCCTGCCATGAGTGCAGGGGACTGGGCTAGAGGAGGCCAAATAATTCACACTGAATAGCATTCAACATGTTTGTGGAGTCCCGTTAGAGGCCAGAATTGAAGCTGGCTTGACTCGAACTGCGGTGACCGGGAACTTACAGCACTGAAGAGCTCTGCCCAGGGAAGAGCTGCTAGTCTGGGGAGCCCGGCAGGTTCTGCTGGGAAAGCTGGTAACCTCCCCAGGCAGGTAGCCAAGATTATTTCCCTCTTCCTCCTTTCTGTGACATGCCCGGGACATCTCTCTCACACAGAACAAAGGCTGCATTATCAGGCCTTCCAGAGTCAGGAAATCCCACTCATCATATGGGGTCCATAAAGCCATGTTGTGCCTATGTGATAATGTCTACTTCTGGTTTTTACACGTAACCTTTAGAATATTAATGCTGCGAGTGTTGTCTGTGGGAGAAGTAGGATGTTCATTGCAGCCGTTGCTGTGATTGGAGCAACTTGGACAGCTGGGATTTCCTGACTTGAGGGTCATGATTGTTAATGCCCCGTCACAACTGTACACTTACTTTTTCTTTTTTGCAAGTCATTTTTATTATTCACTTTGTGCTGGGTGGTGCTATGAGACCCTACCCTCCTGGGCGAGAGGAGCCATGCCATAGACAAGGGGAACATCTGCTCATGTGTGTGACGGCTCCTTGGCTCACACAGCAATATGGCTTTGAGTAGGAATACCTCTCCGATACCCTACTCGGTGTATAGAGCTGTGCTCAAATACGGGCCAGAAGAGCTCGCTTACCCTACCCACCGCCCCCAAGTACCCACCCAGGGTTCCAGTGACAGCCATGTCCAGGGACCCTGTTGTAACATGGTTCGTAGGGTTAACCATGTTCAATCAATTCTAGGGTTAACTGCCCCCCCTCCAGGGTACCCCTGTGGGTCTCAAGTCTCCAGCCATCTATGGGTGGATATCGTCATGCTGTCTGGAGTGGTTCACGACTGAGTGCGCCAACCACAGGGTGCACACACCAACCTGGTGGTATGTTCTATACCTAGATTTCACCAACTCTGTAACAAATGTGAACTCCCGGATCCCTGTGACAGTCTTGCCATGGAGTCACGGACAGTCCCTGTGGGCTCTCCAGTCTATCTTGTCACCCAGGCAAAAGCTGGACTTTGTGATAAATGGTCACTTACCCCAAAAATCAGAAAATAGTCAGGTTTCTCCCAGTTCCAAGAGACCAGTCACTTATGCCAGGTCAGTTTGTACCTTAAATCTCACACCGAAGACAACATTGGTAGCCAATCCTATAGGAAACTAATGAATCATTTATTAACTAGGAAAAAGAAATGAGTTATTTATAGGTTAATACAGGTATCCTATATGCACAAATGAGTTCAGTCTCTGGTTCCAAAAGGTGACATTGAATGTCTTTTTCAGGGCTAACCCAGGTTGACCCTGGGGATCTCTGCTTTTTGTTGCATAACTCCAGCCGTTGTAAGAGTTCAAACAGCAAAGAGATGAACAATCTTCATGTCTACTGTCTTTATTTCCCTCTTCCTACATTCCAACCAATGGGACGAGTCCTTCTGCATGTTCTTCTCCATGGATAGATGGGGCAATCAAAAAAGCTTTTGTCCTACAATGGCCCACTTAATTTTAATAGTCCTCCTGGATGGGCAGGGGAAGCTACTCTTCCCGTCTGTAGTCACAAGTTCAGGGCTGGCATTTTTACAATTATAATACACGTATATTGTACTTTGTAGCATGGAATATAGATGTTACAAGTAAGATTAATGCAGCAACTTACAAGCATTTTCTAGAGTATAAACACATCCTTACAAGTCTAACACCTGCCTTGAACGATATTAACATATAGGTGAGCTGGACTGGTTTCCAGCTATGAATTTGTCAGTGCTCAGCTGACACCTACAGGCTTGGCAAGAGTTGGCACCTGCTTTACTAGCGTGTCCGGGATCCACATCCCTCTCCCTCCAGATGGTGGTTTTAGGGTTGCATCTCCCTGCCATTCACTGTGCTTTTCACCCAACAGGCCTGACCTCAGTCCAGCACATGCAATTCTGCTCTCTCCCCTGTGTGTGACAGCGTTACCAGCAACCTGCCAGCATTTACAGAGCACAGTCTGTTTACTTAGGACAAAAACAACTAGAGAAAACGTCACACAACAGTAAACAGTTGACACACATGCTAAGCTTACCACGTGTCACCCATCTTCCACTTGGAGAGGCTGGCAAGTTCCAGTCCTTCCAACCCTTCTAACAGGGTTTTGCTCTCTCTGTTAGCCCGACGTCAATTTGAGGATCAAACGGGGGTCCCTGAGTCAGTTCACACTGCTCCTTTATACCAACAGCCCATTCTTTTCTTGAACCCAGTCTATGCAGTTCTGCCTAGGGGCAGTACTTCAGTGGAGCTGGTTACCTGTCTGAAAACTTGTAGTAATTGCCCCCTGCTGATTTTTAGTTCCTGGAGGAAACAGTAACCTTCTCCCAGGGAGCTAGAATACAATCCCTCGCTCACACAAATACATGTAACATTTATCGCTGCACAAGTCTCTGGGTATTCTCTGTGCCTGTAGTGCACCTCCCACTATACTAGCCTTTTGAAGCTTCCACGCTTCGGAGGTCTACCTCTGGCACAGTAGTAGTTATTTGCATTACTGTAGTGCCTGGGAACCCTAGTTGTGGATCGGAGCCCCACTGGCTTAGGTGCTGCAAAAACCCAGAACAAAAATTTGATCCCTTCCAGAAGACAATAGACAAGTGGTTACGGAAACGGTCAGTCAGTAGTGTTTGGTGTCCTTGGCCGTGGTTTCGGCACGTCAGCTGCCTAGCTATTGCCAAGTTTTTTGTAGCGATCGCAGCAAAGGAGCGTTGGAAGGAAGGACAATGAGGTGGCTCTGCAGATGTTTGTTAGGAGCACCTCCCAAGCATAAGGGGCAGCTTGGGTGAATGCACTGAGGGATTTGTTTGAACAAGTGGGCAGTGGAGACTGGCATCCTTGGAGAGCAGGGGTGGGAGTCAACATTTTGATAGTAAATGAGATGGTAAGTAGCATGGGGATAGACCAGGAAAGGCCAGCAGTTGTTTGGCCCAATTTTACAACAGGAGACACTGTTTTCAGCCATGTAGAGACGTAGCTGTGTCCCAGAAGTGATCTTCAGATTCTCTCTTAGCCATCATCATTTTAGCTTCTATTTTTTCTGCCGTAGCTGGATGTGTTTCTTTAGGGCTGTGAATATCTGCTGTGATGTTTATCGTGGCCATGTTAGTAGCCTCTATCCTAAGATTTTAATTTCCTTCTTCCCTTTTGACTTTGGGGTTTCTGACTGGCTCTTTGAATCATTTTCCACCGTTTAGTGTCACTGAGCTACTTAGTTCGCAGGATTCCCCCCTGAAAGATCTGGAACTTAGTTATGTGGCTGTCACTGTAGCCTAACGACTCAACTAGAGTTACTTATTGAACCAAGTCCTGTGTTACTTAGGGCTCCGTAGATAATAGCCTCTTCTTTTGCACGCTCGAGAACTAGCTGTTGTTACCAGTGTTGAGAAATAGCTTCAGGAAGCTTTGCCCTGGTATGACATTGGAACAGTTTCTTTGAGAAGTTGAAGTCACCCATTATAACATTCTCTCCTGATCTGGAGATCTATTAGCATATGTGTATTCCTATAACTTGGGATTTGCATCCATAAACGTTCTACTGCATGATCCCATGCAACCAGAATTTCCCCCTGTAGATTCTGTAGACTCCTTTAGCTACATTGCTACTCCCCCACCTCTGACCTAATCTGTCCCATCGCCAGGTATTGTATCCCATTGACTCTTGCCATCTGACCATGTTCCTATAATGTCTGCTGGATCAAATCCCTCTTCAGTTGCCAAGTCTTCTAGCTCGCCGATCTTTGCTTTGAATTTTCTTGCAGTGGTTTAGACGCTTATCCGATGAGGGGGTTGGCCGTGTGCTTATTTTGAATTAACTCCTTCAACTGACACCTTATAGCTTCTCTGGAATTTTCCCTTTGGGGTTCGGGCCAGCATTTTATCCACCTACATAACATACAGAATGGAAATGTTTTGTGAGGAGCTTGGCAGTGAAGTTGATCGTCCGTAGCTTAAACCTGGTTTTGTGTCCTTTTGAAAACTCGCTCTTGTTTTTTGCAGATAATAACCCACAGTTGAGGCGGAGAGGGCACTTTTCTAAGTGCCCCGAGGAATACAAGCATTACTGTGTCAAAGGGCGATGTCGGTATGTCATGGCAGAAGAGACGCCAGCTTGCGTGTAAGTAAAACTTCCAAACCACGGGGAAGGACATAAAATTGCACTAACCGGGGCTTGAAACAGTGGAAACATTTAGCTATCGCACACCGACTCCTAACTAACTTGATCCACGTAACCCCCACTTGCTTTCTCGGCACTGGGGGGCTGTTCCAAAGTGTCAGGAGCTTTTTGAAAGAGTGACGCAGATGCTCCTACTGAAACGTGAGAGCATGGAAGTCTTGAATCTGGTTCAAGTTTGGAACCTTTCCCAGGCCGGCTGAAAGTACGCAAGCAAAACCTTCTGTGTCAAATAGTATTTAGGTTTTCCAGTAACACAGAGGCACACAGGTGATGATAGTGGGAAGGAGCCTTTTGTGAAACCTTTCTTCTCATGGAAAATGTAAATAGAAAGCTTGGCTAGTTGTCTTCCTAGGTATTTTGAGTACAAGTCTGGGGTAAACAAATTTTTAACTAGAGATCAAAAATATTCATAAAGGGCCTGATCTTGCTCATATTGCAGTTAATGGCAAAGCTCTCTCTGTCTTCAACAGCAGCACGATCTGTTTCCTGAAGCAGCTTGGAGAAGGGCTAAGATTGCATGCTGTAGCAGCCCGAAGGGTTTGATCTTTCCCCTGCAATTCTAGCTAAGCTGCTGTTAAATTCCATTAAAATATTGTCAGCCTGCTGCTTTCCAGCAAAGCTGCCCTTCTCTTCTTTGCCGGGAAGGGACACTGGATCAGCTTGCTCTGAATTGGAGTGGTCAAAGATGTGTCCAGGTTGTGACGGGTTGGACCCCACCCTTTTTGGGGTGCCACCTGATGTGCTGGGGTCCCACTGAGCCCGCCTGTCGCATCAGCCTGGGCTTCCCTCGTTCTGTGTTGCTGTCAAGCCCCTTTTCTTTCAGCCCACACACAAATAGGGACGTGCCCAACTGTAGAATCACACAGAGGCCTTGGCTACACTTGCGAGTTACAGTGCAATAAAGCCGCCCACAGCGCTGTACCTCACTCCCCGTCCACACTGGCAAGGCACGTACAGCGCTGTATCTCCGTGGCTACAGCGCTGCAGGTACTCCACCTCCCCGAGAGGAATACGTAGTGACTACAACTCCCGGGTGTCAATGTGAACGAGGAGTTAACTTGCTGCGCTGTGATAATCCCCTTATCAAGTGGCCACTCTTCTCATTGTTGTGATCGGCTCCAGGAACACGGAAGTGCCGTTTCAAAGCTCTGTAGCAGAGAGAAAAAGCAAACATTTGGCTGTTTGCTTTGAGTGAGTGAATGAGAAGCAGGGAGGGCAGGGGGGTCGGAATTGCAAGGCAGCGTGCTCAGCACCCCAAAAACCACTCTCTCTCCCCCCACGCTCCCTGTCACACTCCACCCCACCCCTTTTGAAAAGCACGTTGCAGCCACATGAATGCTGGGATAGCTGCCCATAATGCACCGCTCCCAATGCCGCTGCAAATGTGGCCACGCCAGTGCGCTGGCAGCTGTCGTTGTGGACAGACTGCAGCGCTTTCCCTACTCAGCTGTACGAAGGCGGGTTTAACTCACAGCGCTGTACAGCTGCAAGTGTAGCCATACCCAAGGTCTGCGATCAGCTCTCCATGGGAGGACTCAGCTAGGGGAATGGGCAGCACTCCAGTGCACACACCCTCTGGGGTGTAAACCCAAAATAATATTATCTTGCACAGTATGGAAAGATCTGCACAGCGCAAGCTCCTAAAAATTGCCCCCTCCCTGAATGTGGAAGGAGATAGGCACAGCTTTTTGCTCCCTCCCCCCCCCCCCCATATGAATTGAACAAACTGGGTTTTGAAATAAACAAAAAATACGTTTATTATCTACAAAAGGTAAATGTTAAGTGATTAGAAGGGATAGCAAACAGAACGAAGGAGATTACTGAGCAAATAAAACACAACATACAAACTAAGCTTAATACACCAAAGAAACAGGTTACAAATAGTCATTTCTCACCCTACATGTTGTTTTAGGCGGGTTGCCGGGTTTTTGCAGCTCAGAGTTCCAGTTATGTCTCTTTACAGGTTAGACCCCGGTCTCAGCCTGGACTCAGCCCTTGCCTTTCTCCAGGGGTTTTTAGCAATCTTCCTTCCTGGGTGGGGAAGCAGTGGAGAAGAGCCAGGGTTGACTTACTTCCCAGCCTTAAATAGAATGTACAAAAGGCGGGAATCCTTTGTTTCCAGTGGAAAAATACCAGCAGTGCCCAAGGTGACATCATCACATGACCCTGCAGTGCCAAAGCAACATCTCAGGATGGTGGGAGATTGGTATCTTCAAAGTCTTGTTCTTCTTCTTAATGGCTCATCCAGGCTGATTGCCGACTGTCTGGTGGGCGTTCCCCCAAATACACACACACTTGTAATTGTTACATAGCCAATATTCCTAACTTCAGATGTAGAAATGTATACAAACTGGGGAAACACATTCCATAGATCATAACCATTCCAATGATACCTCACAGGACCTATCTTGCATAAAACATAGCTTAGTTATGCCATATTCATATCCTAACAATATTTCTATGAGGAATATGGGCGTGATGTGACACCGGTATCTTGTGTGTTTTTCTAACCACAGTTTTGGCCTTCATTCAGTGTTATCACACAGTGCAATATATTTCTCCATTTGCTGTAATTACCTGGAGTGAATTGTCCATGATGAAGATGAACAAAAATATCTTACAACGAGGAGTCTGGTGGCACCTTAAAGACTAACAGATTTATTAGGGCAAAAACTTTCATGGGTAAAAAACCCACTTCTTCAGGTGCATGGAGTGAAAATCCTCGTGTTTTTGTTTTTTTTTTAAATATCTTAAAATCTGTTGGTGGTTTTTTTTTTTTGTTTAGTTTTTTTGCATTTTAAGAATTGGACGGGAGAGAGGTGGAAATATTGGGCATTGCACTCTTCAAAATGTGTCCTCATTTTATATCCACTGCCTGCTGGGAAAACGTGGCCCATAACGCTCCAGTTTTACTCGTTAGGTCTCCTGCACATGACGACTCTTCCTTGCTGGGTTAAAGTCTTTCAACAGACAGTCCCATTGCACTGAGAGTGCCGTAAGGAGCAGTAATGATATCCGGGAGAAGCTTGTGACTGACTCTATAATCTCAGCTTACATCTTACACAGAAAGAAAAGTAGCTTCCAAAACGGATGTCTAGGTACTTATCTGGCCCCATTGCCGTGGTATGAGCGCTTCACGTTCTTTAGTGCCCGTCTCTTCGTGGCCCGCAGGAGTCTGTGTGGCGCAGGGACCTGAACCCGAGGTCTCCCAAGGCCTAGTCTGTGGAAGCTGATCGCTGTGCATTTGCCCTGGTGATTTTGGAAAGTAGGGGAAAGGCTTTCCACTGTCCAAACCAAGCCGCTCCTATTCAGGACTTCCTCAGCAAGAGGGAGGGATAGCTCAGTGGTTTGAGCATTGGCGTGCTAAACCCAGGGTTGTGAGTTCAATCCTTGAGGGGGCCATTTAGGGATCGGGGGGGAACCCACC
Organism: Terrapene triunguis; assembly: GCF_002925995.2. Lineage (NCBI taxonomy): Eukaryota > Metazoa > Chordata > Testudines > Emydidae > Terrapene > Terrapene triunguis. The sequence goes on along the minus strand of NW_020664487.1, from coordinate 6,489,569 downwards.
ACAACTGTCAGGGACAGTTCTTGGCCCTGCTAGTGAAGGCAGGGGACTGGACTCAATGACCTTCAAGGTCCCTTCCAGTTCTACGAGATAGATATATCTCCATATATTAAGAGAACACATGGTTAGCCTTAAGGACGTGACTAATTCCACTGATTTAGTGGAGCAACTTGTGCTTAAAGTGAGGGCATAAGAACCTGGCTGAAGTGGGGGCTAGAGATCCTGCTTGCCCTCACTCTTATGTGTGCACACTGAGGCCTGGTCTGCACTGCAGTGCTAGGTCGACGCAAGGCAGCTTACGTCCACCTAACTATGGAAGTGTCTATGCTTCAGTTTCGCTCCCGCCGATGTAACTGCCCCACTACGCTGACTTAACTCCACCTCCACGAGCAGCGTGGAGTCAAGGTCAATGTAGGTAGGTCACCGCAGTGTCTGTGTAGACACTGCATTGTTTCTGTCGACTGTTAATGGCGTTCAGGAGTCGTACCACGCTGACAGGACAATCGAGGCACGCGGCTCTGGTGAGGACGCACACTGCCGACACAAGGAGCAAAAGTACGCGCGCAAGCGATGCGATTACTGCGGCAGTGGTAGTGTAGACATGGCCTCGCACACCTGGTGGCAGGAAGTCAGCGGCTGCCCCATGAAGATTTTGGGGGTAGGAACAAAGGTCACTGTTCTTCCCCCTTGCAAGCCCTCCCCCCAAGTGTTCCAAGAAGGCAGCTGCACAGGTACATGGCGAAGGTGGGCTGCAAGGTTTGAACAACCTTTTACCCTCCGTTCATGAATGTAGGGCCAGGATATGTATGAGTCTCAGCTTTTGGCCTCAAACATTCGCACAGCCCCTCGCCTGCTGAGCTTTGGCGAACTGGCTGGGCTTTGCACTGGAATGGCTGTTAGAATGACGGCTGCACGCTTCATGTCGGTGCCTCGGTGCTTGTGGTTTGGGGGAATAGTGAGCGTTAGATAATGCTAATTACCGTAATCCACACTAACGTTCCTCTGATGGTGACTGTGCATTTGTTCAGTGTTCGCCGTTTGCTCTGCCCTGTGCCGGGTGCCAAAATCTAGTCCCTCCCCAGGGACGATACAGCCAGACGCGCCTGCCGTGTGTGTGCATCTGACTTTTCACGCTGTTGCTCTAGCACTTGCACCAGTACGAACCGTGGGAGAGCGAGTGTAGATGGGCCACTGGTGTTTATACTGCTAGGATCAGCTAACCCTGTTTGAACACATCTAGGTAACTCGGTGATAAGATGCGGCTCCCTGGGAAAGGCGGAGGTGACTTAGTGTGCTGTATTGCGATTCCTGATGGGAAATGCAAATCTCCGGCAGCAGGCCGAAAGGTGCAGCATTTCTCGCATGCTCACGCTGCGTGGGGTTTTCAGTAGGAAAGGGGGGCAGAGGTGGGAGGAAGACCCAGTGTGAGCAGGGATGGTTTTTGTATTGCCCCAATGTAGCTAGACCATTTGCTGTGGCACTGGTTCAACCCCGGGCGGTATGCAGGCCACTTATACCCAGTGCTGCCGCTAGTCTAGTGCAATCCCCCCAGTGTAGACAGGCCCTTTCAGATCAATCTCCCACTGATGCTCGCCTTCCTGTGGGCAGGAGTGTGTGGGGGGCACTGCTGGTGATGGAGGGATGTTACAGTGGATTGACCCCACAATGCCTAAGGCCTGGTCTACACTACGACTTTAATTCGGATTTAGCAGCGTTAATCCGAATTAACCCTTCACCCGTCCACACTACAGAGCCAGTTAATTCGAATTAAAGGGCACTTAAAATCGATTTCTGTACTCCACCTCGACGAGTGGAGTAGCGCCAAAATCGATTTTGTTAATTCGAATTAGGGTTAGTGTGGCCGCACACCACCGAATTAATGTGGTTAAATTAATGGGGTAGTGTGGACGCACACCACCGAATTAATGTGGTTAAAAACCGAATTAATGTGCTTAGTGTGGCCGCGCACAATCGAATTTATACAACCTGTTTCCCAAATTCGAATTATCTAAATTCGGATTAATCCCGTAGTGTAGACATACCCTAAGGGAGGAAAGGAGAGAGATTCAGGATGAAGATTTTTGCCCTGAGTCCCTCTCCCTGTGTGTGCTCTCTTCACGTCTGTACCTTACGTACTGTGGATTTCATTTGCCCTTCTGAACAGAAGGCATGGAATCGGTTTCACCAGACAGCTGGGGAGGTGTTTACATTCAGTCCACTCTTGGAGAGCACTTCATCGGGGGGACTGGGACTTGGCTTGTAGTGGCTGGCTCACAAGTCAGCTGATGAGGTTCCATTTCTGCAGCAAAAAGATTTTCAAGGCCCAGGGTGATTTTTGGCAGCTGTGCCGTTTCACACCGGTGGAAAGTGACTCCCCACGTTCCAAGCCGAGGGTAACTCCGCACCCTTGCGAATGCTGCAGTTAACCTTGAGAAATTTGAAAATACAGTGAAATCTGCCCAAGATAATGAGCCTTTACTAGTCAGTCTCTTTCCCAGAATAAACTGGGTGCCCTGCTGCTGTAATAGGAGGTCGTCTCTGGTTGGTATCGATTTGTGTTGGCGCGTGAGTGGTCTCCAGGCAGGTTTGCGCTCTCCCTGCCTGCTGTGAGTGACGCTGGCAGCAAGTGTTCTTAGTGGGACACTCCTTGGAGAGCCAAAGCCCAAGACCCTGCAGGAAAAACCAAACCATCCGTCTCTGATCACCGGCCCGTGTCCCTCCCTGATGAGTTCCAGGGTCCAAGGGGCACCCTGCGCTCAGGGGTGGCGTATTAACACTTTGGGTGGTACCTGCTCCACCAGGCATATATGAGCAAGCGTGAAGCTGAAAAAGGTTATGCTTGGCTTTAACCCATCCCTGACAAGAGCTGCAGCAGCCTGGTGGCAGGGTTCACCCAAAGGGTCCTCTGGGCCCCGGGTTTTGATGCAATGGATAGTAACTTGGGGCCCGATCCTGCAAAGCCTTGCTCATATAGGGCTGGATTGTCACAGCCCTGCCTCAGGGAGGCAGGACCCCTCTCTTGCTCCCTGCTGAGACTGTGACTCCAGGTGCATGGCCCCTGCTCCGCCTGATCCCCACCGCCTGTGAGCCAGGTGGTGGAACCCTGGTTGCCGTAAGAAAGGAAGTGAAGTAACGTAGTCATTCCCCAGAGCGAGGGGGAGGGACGGTGCGGGAGCCACACTTCATGCTGGGCTCTGTTCCTGGGGCAGCATGACTATGTGCTGCCCCTTGCACAGGGCAGCTGGCGGAGTTACGATGCAGCTCTCGACGATTGTGTCCGTGTGCACGTTCGAAGGACCTGGCCTTTGATTCCCGTTCCTGTGACCGTTGGGTGTTCTCGTCGGAGTGCCAAGTCTTTATGTTGTCCCGCTTTCCCTCCCTCTTGCAGCTGCGAGAAAGGCTACACGGGCGCAAGATGTGAGCGAGTGGACATCTTCTACCTGAGAGGAGATCAAGGCCAGATTGCAGTGATTTGCTTGATCGTTGCCATGGTGGCGCTGATCGGCCTGATAATATGCATCTGCACGTGCAGTCAGTAAGTATGCTTGTGTGTTTTGCATCTCTGTGTTGTGCAAGTGCCTATGAACACTAGCGAGGTCTGTCTAACTCCTCCACCGCTTCTACAACAGGGGGGGGTTGGCCTGGAAAGGAAACCTCAGGCATTACTAGTAGCCTTTTGAGGAATGCGTCAAGGGAGGCGCTCACGATGGTTCTCATCGTGGCTTTGCAATACAATTGATTTCTCATTGCTCCTAATAACCCCAGGGTACATCAGCACAGCAATAAAAGACCCGTGGCACAGAGTCCAGCTGATCCGGCCTCCTGGGGCTTGGGCTGTGAGGCTAAAAATAGCAGGGTAGGCGTTTGGGCTAGAGCCTGGGCTCTGAAATCCAGCGGGCGGGGCAGATCTCAGAGTCCGGGCTCCAGCCCAAGCCTGGACGTTTGCGCTGTTCTTTTTAGCCCCCACACCTCAAGCCCAAGCCGGCTGATGCTGGCCCTGTCCCCTTTCAAGACCCAATCCTGCAGCACTGCACTGCAGTGGCTAGGAGCTTTGCCATTGATTTCAAGGGATGCAAGACCCAACCTGAGAGATGAAAACGATTGTTGGGTTCCTGCCAGCATTGGGTTTTTCTGCAGGGCAGCCATTGGTAGTGTGGTAGTGTCTACGAGCCCCAGTCATGGTCCAGGGCCTCATTCTGCTGGGCGCCGTGCAGGCAAACAATAGGACTGTTCTTGCCCCAAAGATCTCACACATTTAGTTTTGAGGATGGTGGACTCCCTCTTCACCAAGAACCTCTGACTGATGCAAATGCCTGCTGCAAAAGGAGTAGCCCCTATACCGGGCCTGCTAATCCCTGGAACAAGCACTGAACAGGACAGAAGTTACCCATTGATTTGGTAGACAAGCAAGTGGCAATGAGAAATGGGGCCCACGAATGCCTCCCAAGAGTGACCGATGAATTGAAGGTGGAGGTAGTGGGTCTGAGTACATGGGTTAGAACTCCAGTCTAGCTCTTCCCTGGACTCCCGCTGTGGACAATTCACTTGACCGCTGGAAGGGCTGGTCTAGGCACCGTTTTTGTACCGATTTAATTACAGCCGTTTCTAGGAAGGCCTGAGGCTTCAGTGCTTTGCTGAGTTGGAGCCCCAGGGCCCTTTTCAACCTCCACTGAAGTCAGTGGGAGTCTGCATGGATTTTTAATAGGGGTTGGAGGAGAGCTGACCTCAAGTTTGTTCATCTGTAAATTGTGGAGACGAGTTAATGATCTCCTAGGTGTGCTGGGAGGGTTGATCATGGTTTATACAGGGCTCTGAGAAGTGCTCTATGGGTCTTAAAATATTATCTTTAAGTGGTGGGGGGGGAAAGTACGTCTGATTTGAAAGAGGCAGTGAATTTCTGCTACTAACCAAGCTAGCTTGGGTTAATCGCTGACTTTGCTTTGCAAGTCACTGTCGGAAGCGCCGCAGGAGGAGAAAGGAAGAAGAAATGGAAACGCTAGAGAAAGAGTTGCCTACCAAACAGGAGGATGTCCTAGAGACGGACATTGCATGAAGGTGAGTTAGGCTGGGGGTTGGGGGGGATGCAGAAAACGAAGCCCTGTCGATGTCCGGTTTAAACTCCACATGCAGCAGCTGGGTTAGGAGTGACTCTGTAAAAACGGCCCTAGGGGCATCTCTCTGTTTGCCTCCCGGTGACGCCGTACCAGAGTTGCTCAGTCTAAAATTAAAAACTAGATCCTTTTGAAGAGCCAGCCCTGCCAACCCAAGCTGGGCTGTGAAAACCAAGCGGTGTTCTTTGCAGCTCCTGCCCTGTCCCACATGGGGCTTCTGCAGGCCAGAGTCATCCCTCGGGTTCCCCTCTGCAGCTCCATTCGGGGGCTGGGGATGGACAGGAAGGAGGGTGGGGTTGGAACCCAATGAAAGGTCTGCAGAGGGGTGAGTAGGGCTGGATCCCCTGTGCTCTCCTGCAGCTGTGCCAGGGCAGAGGGGAGTGAAAGGAGGGACATGTGCTGGCAGTAGAGTGAGGAAATACGACTGACTAGAGACGCTCCCCCCACGGCACCAAGAAGAACCACAGGAGGTACCATTGGCACCCCATTCATTAGAGCAGAGCCAAGCTTCAAACACGCTTGTCGTTAGCAGGTTCCAGCATGGCTTCCCTGGCTGCGACACAGACACACACACACACACACTCACTCACACTCTCTCTCTCTCTCTGACTCAGAGAGGAGTGTAAAAGCCCCCTGACATAGGGAACGAAGGGGAGCGATGGCCCAGGCTCTGTGGAGGGGCACTGCGTACTTGGGGAAGCGCCAGGGTTGGGGGTCAGGAAGGTGTCCACTGAAAATCCCTGTGGCACTTAGTGCTGGCAGAAATTCCTCTAATTGCAGCCCCCCTCGGAGGTGAGGGTTTATAATAATAATTGTCTGGGTTAGCGAGGTCCCCGTTGTACTGGGCACCCTAATTAGAGACCGTTCCTGGTCTGAAGAGTGTGTGTGTTCAGTCTGTTACTCGAGCGAGATGAGCCAAAAGCCGCTCGGTTCCTACAGACGTGCCGCTAGTGGGAGCAGGGCCCAGTGACTCGTGGCCAGGGGGGTCCTTCACTAGTGTGAGCCAGGCTCTGTGTGGGCTTCCCCCTGGCTCCCAAGGTTCCCTGGCTTCATCCCTGGCCTCCTTCCCCTTCTGGGCAGGCCTGAACTCCTCCTCTCCCCAAGCACTCAACATTGGCCTAACTCCGCTCCTGTGGAAGCGTTATTGCCAACTCCAATGGAAGCAGAGTTCGGCCAGCACTGAGGGATTTGAAAAATCCTACACAAAAGACACATCTTCCCCCTCCTTTAAAGCCTAAGTGCTCTTGCACTGAGTTCTGAGTGCCTGTTTTACCTTCTTACGGGCTTCCCTGTGGCAGAGTCGCATTGCGATAGGGGGGTGGTTCTCCCAAAGTCTGTGTAGAATCCAGATGCTATTCACACATTCCTCCCCTCACACCAGCCCATTTCACATGTTTTGGCCCTACGCAGGTTGACCTGCCCCCGCCCACATAGAAACTTTTGGATGTTTTTTAACTCAGAAGTAACACAATTCTAACAAGCCAGGTCTTCATGCTGCTGTTAATACATCTCTCTCTCTCTTTTCACCTCTACAGGTTACTGAAGGCACCTGCAGGCAGGTTCCAAACAGCACAACGTCTTGCTCTATTGGAGAGGGACACAGAAGGGCTATTGCCCGGATAATAAAGGCAGATGAATAACAGGTGTTTTTACATTGTTTATTTGTAGCTATGTCTTGTGAAAACAAAGGGCACAAGCGCCATTGAAAGTCTTCTCCTAAATCTCTGAGCTTTCATACGTTTGAGCAAGTGTAGCTAACGTTTATCAGGATAACCGATAGGTTTTTAGTAGCAAATTAATGAGTTATGGTTCTGGCATATGTAATAAATAGTTTGTGTCAGGGGTTCCCAGCCCATGTTACTGTTTGATCACATGCCATTGCTTTCACAGGACCCTGCCTCATTCAGTGCGCAGGATGGACTGTGCACTAGGAGAGAAACACGGTTATGTAGTGAAGGGGGCTGTTGTCTGTCGGGCCCCTGTCTCCCTTGTTGCAGTTGAAAGGTGTGTAGTGGATGAGGCAGGAATTACAGGGAGAGAAGGAAGGGGCTCCTGGTTAAGGCAGATGCTGCCCCGGAGAATTGGATTCTAGCCCTTCCTTTGCCACAGAGTTCCTATGTGATGCTGGGCAAGTCACTTACACCAAAATGTTCAGTTGGCCATGAATTGTGTTCCTCGTTTTCTGGGTGCCCTGTTTGAGATACCTGGGACCAGAGTTGCAGATGTGCTTTCAACATCTCCAATGCTGTATAATAAGTTCTCTGGAAGATCAGGTGGTAGGCCTCTCAAACTGGGCACCCAAAATTAGTGGACACTTGATAATGACCTTAATCTCTCTGCCTTGGATCCCCAGCTGTAAAACTGTAGTCCCCGCCCCGAAGCACGGAGGCACTAGAGCATGTCAATTTAACAGCTGTAAGAATTTTTTTAACTTGGGCAAAACAAAATTTTTCCTAATCTTGTCATCAGAAACAGCTGATCCATTTTAGCTGAAACTTTCCAAAATAGAAACGCCCAGCATGGAAAGTCTCAGACCAAACAGTTTGTTTTCAGTTGCTTGTAACTTCGTAAGACTATCATATAATGGAAAGTCGGAGGCACCCTTAACTATAGGTAGGCACGACAGTGTTAGACTTTTATTTTTATGATTTTGACAGGTAATAAATGTTTATTTTAAAGATTTTTTCCTATTTTTCTTTTTTTTGAAATTATGGGAAGGCCAGACGATAGGAGGGGCCAGACAATCAATATTTAATCAATAGACATTGAGATTCAAAAAGCTAGTTTTATCACCATTAAAATACACAGTGTCAACATCACATGCCAAAATATACAAAGTAAATATCCTTGCATTAAACTCCAAGTTCTCAAGCAGTGTTTTTCTTTCTTGCCTATCTGTACATTTAGATGATCATCAATGGATATATTTTTTTCGACCGTTTGAGTGTGTACAATCATGGGCGGTGGGTATTGTCGGCAGGGGAAGGCTGTGCCTCCCCAAACAGCCTGGCATGGCCCCGCCCACACTCCACCAGGCTCCCTCCTGCCTGCTGTTCCCTTCTGTGGCCGAGAGGCTGGGCAGGCCGGCTGGGGGTCGTGGTGCACAAGGCCACGACATGCCGCGAAACCCGTCCTCCTGACTTTGGGACGACGCTGGGGCTGGAGGCACTCCTGTGGGGCTGCCTGCCTGCCCGCCCAGCACTGGAACCACGCTTGGGCCGGGGGCACGTGGGGGTGTGTGTGGTGTGCTCCGGCGGGGGAGCAGAAGGGATGGGGCAGAGGGGGAGGGGCCGGTGGCTAGCCTCCCCCAAGGTCGCGTTCACCCGCTGCCCACGTGTACAAGGTAATCCATGTTTACCCACCGTTACCGGCAAAAAATCTCATCCTTCCAAGCTTAACAATAGGTGGCCGGGATCAAATCCACCTGCAATTTATTTTAACTTGGCAAGATCTCATTGATATGAACGGGACACTTGCACTTTTGACCCCTCAGTGGTTGTCTGCCTATTGAGTAACACACAGGAATATTGCCTAGAAAATAGCCAAAAGAATGCAGTCGATTGGGGCACCTATGAAAGTGGCTCATCGACGGAAGAGAATTCGGCTATTGGCTAGTGGGCCGTTGCAGCGCTGTAAACTCTCCGGCAAAGAAAATGTGTTTTGAAGCATGGGTGAGCGGATGCAGTCGTAGAGCTGTCTGCCGCAGCTACGTTCACAGCGCATTAGAGACCAGCCTCTGTGTAAACACACAGGGTTGCTTCTCCCTGGCACCGTCCCGGTGAAGCCCGTTACCCTGGGGATGAATTGGTGCCATCGCTTTGAAAAGACGTTCTGTGGAGGAGCTCTCGCAGGTCGGACGGAGCTCATTGGGCTTACGGGCGCTGTGTGGTGACTCATCTTCCGGAGCGGGATTTCCCTGCTGTCGCTCGAGGGTACGTATGCACTGAAAGCAGAGTCTGTTAGGGAATAGTGGCATTAACCTATGTCAAGACGCCGTCACCAGGGCAGAGTGCCATACAGGATGGCTTCCGTCCCACAGAGAGGTTTTGGTTTCAAAATGCTTAAAAATAGGTGCCCCAAGGAACCGAGCAGTGACCACGTCCAGAGCAACTGTGGGGACCCTCTCCTCTGAGGGGAACAATTGATGGCTGCGGTGTGGGTGCTGCTGCCACTCTTAAAGCTTCCAGTGCTGCTTTGAGAGTTTGCTAGCGGCCGGTGAGGGTCACTGCGCTCACACAGGAGCTACAGTACATAGTAGGGCAAAGCTCTCACGGACACCAGGTATCAGTCCACAAAAACAGGAGCTGCCTTTTGCATGCAGTAGGCAACAGAGTAGTAAAAACAGACTCCTTTTTCATCGAGAGAGGCAGCATGGCCTAGTGGCTAGAACCCTGGCCTGGGAATCCAGAGACAAGGCTTCTGTTCCCAGCTCTGTCACTGGCCTGGTGAGTGAGCTCCAGCAAATCGCTTCCCTGCCCCGTGCCTCAGTCCCCCCATCAGTAAAATGGGAAGAACAATGCTTAATTCCCTTGAAAAGTGTTTTAAGATCTATGGATGAAAAATGCTGTATAAAAGGTATTATTAAAGCCAAGGGAAAACTTTACACTGTACATTGTCTAAAGTAACTTTTTATTTCTGGAGTAACTGTGTATCTGTTAATACAGCTTTAAACACAGGCTTAAGTCCTTTGCTGAACAGGAGCTTTGCATTGTTGTCCTTTGATCCATGTTCAGTAGATGATCTCGGCGCTGTTGGGATATTCCTCATGACCCTGAGCCCAAAGCATAGATGGGCTTTAACTTTCAGCAGCCGTGCCTAGGAGGTGGTGATACTAGTGCAACATGTGTTTTAAAGTTTGCCTTTATTTTCATTATTCTGTGAGCCAGCGATACGTGTGCGCAGACAGAGTGCGCCTTGATAGATCTGCTCTAGAGGGTAATGGAAATAGACTGGTGAGCAATAGCGTTTAATAGAGCTCTGTGCTCCCTACTCCGAGAAAACCAGAAGTCTTTACTGACTAAACTCTGCTCTGAAGGATCACAGGCAATACCCTTCTCTTGTTAGTATTTTGCTGCCTGGTGGATCTTAACTAGCATTTTGCGAAGTGTTCTGTATGTTCTGTGGCTGAGTTTTAGAATTCTCCCAAGGCATCTCTTCTAGTTGGGAATCTCTCCTTCACTCTGTCAAGCGTCTACTGCGCAATTGCACCAAATCCTGTTTTGAAAGGAGAACGCTGCCATTGCTACGGTGAAACCTTTCCTGGTGCTAGCGCTGAAAGCGTTACCAGCTGTTAACATGCTGTTTGGACGTACTGTTAGGCAAATATAGTGTGTTATAACTTACCCCAAAGCGGTACATACTTTATTCAGTGCATTCTTGCCTTAAAGGGTAGAACTGTGGAAACTGAACAAGTTCATCTTCTGTGTGCGATGGCGTCTTCAAATCTCTATATTAGGAAAGTAAAGCTGCAAGTGCAGTATTACAGTTTATCTTAACAGGTAAATTATACTGAAGTCCATCAGCAATTGGGCAGTTCAGATTGTTTATCTCTGTGTGCAGTCTGCTTTAAATATCAGTGTCATGTAGTCACTGTAGAAGACCAAAGATGTACGTAATCGTCTATGCTAATTTAAATAGCATTTTGGTATCCTGTTCTTATGCAAGATTTGTATTAAAGTGTGTGTGTGTGTGTGTGTGTGTGTGTGTGTTGGGGGGGGGGAATGAACCTGCATCCCTCCCCCCAATTCTTTGAATATTCGTTTTTCTGTTCAGCACCTTCTGCAAAAGCTGGAGCTATGTGATTCGTGCTTGTAGCGGACAAGCAGGGCCCTTACAAGCAGTTCCTTATAAATGAACTGAGTGTGCCAGTTAGTGAAGGGGCTTTGAAGAGTGACGGACTGTCTGCTCGTGTTTAAACTTACCTGTCTTAGGAAAAACACGAAAGGCAGAAATCTCATGTTTAAAATACTTTCCAAATATATGTCGTGCTGTGGAACTCTTTGAATACCCCTGTCTGTAGCACAATCGCATAACGCCTAATAAGTGTTGTTCGCATATGGAGCCAGGAACCCTGCCTGTTCAATCCAGGGTCTGAAATCAGTGTGACTGCCTCCTCTGGTGAGCCACAATCAGCTGTATGGAAGGAGCGGGCCCCTACTCGGAAGATTCCAGAAAGCAGCTGTGGTTAATCTCAACTAGATGAATGTAAGAAGTCCGTCCTGAACACCCACTTCTAAAGCAGGCTTTGGCTTTGGCTTTCTGTTAAATTCAATAGCTACATCTAACAGGATCATTTTTGGGCAAAGGATGGTGTACGCAAGCAGCTGCCTCATTATAAACCCGAGTTGGTTTTTAAAGGTACTGTCAGGTAAAGCCATTTTCCTTCTGTCCCGGATTCTCCTCACCTCCCCCCCCCCAAAATTCATTTGGCAGTGGAAGAGGTGTCATCGCAATACTGTCTTCATCATATCGGTGCTGGCAAGTTCAAAGAATGCACACAATACAATCTGCACTAAATGCAGATTTATGTACCATCTTACATATGCTCTTAGCTAGATTGCTTAAGTAAAAGCTTTATTGAATTTAACTCAACAGGAGGGAAATCAGCCAGTCCTGGTGGTTTAACTGATTCATGGCTGCAAAATGTACCTGAAACGCACTGAATGACCCACTGATTACGTTCCATTTCAGAGCAGCAATACAGGACTATGCATAGGCTGGCATCCTGTGGTACATGGTTAGGACTAAGAGGAACTCAAGCAAAGATCTGTTTAAGCAGGTGTCTCTTATTAAGGTAGGGAAATGGGGCAACTCTCTGTAAGGCAATTAGTTAACTGGAACAGCTGTGGGAGTGGTATGTTACTAATTGCAATAGGCACTGCAAGTGACTGAATTGGTGCTGCACATGGCTTGGCTTATCTCCACTTGCAGCTGCAGCATGGTTCACTAGCCATTGCTGACCTGGTATGTACAGGTAGGGGTTTTATATTGGTGTGATCAAGGCCCAAATTTGGAGGACCTAAGAAGAAGAAACCCACAAGACTTGCACCGTTTGTGCTATTCATTTGGGGGAAATCTTCCACTGTTTCTCAATCACTGGCAGTAGCAGGGATGGAAGTGGTAGTGTCCGTGTTCCTGGTGAGTTTATCCCCTATTATTGAGGATAGCTGTATCTCAATTTGGGTTATTGTGCAAAGTACTTTCACAGAAATGTGTGGCATTCCTGATCGATCATGCACAGAAGTACAAAATGCTACACATAAGGTAAGGTTATAGGGAAAACTGTTGTGCTGTGAGAGATACTTTGTGGTAATACATACATGCACAGGGCAGGTAGGGTGACCAGATGTCCCGGTTTTATAGGGACAGTCACGATTTTGGGGGCTTTTTCTTATATAGGCTCCTATTACCCCCCCCTCCCGATTTTTCACACTTGCCCTCTGGTCACCCTAAGGGCAGGCAACGTGCAATTTGCCATTTCTTGATTCTCTGGGGTGCTTCCCTTTGTAACCTTTAGTTGTTGTTTGTTTCCCCTGTGGGATATTTTAAAATAGTCATTTTTGTCATGTTTCACACTGCAACAACTGATTCCATTATGCAGCCTGTTCCAGCACAGAGAGATTCTATCTGAGCAGACTCCATGCAAGACAAGCCCGGGTGTATTTTTTTTTTTTCTCCATGCATTTAAAAAATCTTCAGGAAGGAGCTGTTGAGTTTATGCTGCTAGAGTTTCCCATGGTTAAATTCTGTGTATATGTTCTTAGATAAGCAGTTCCAGGCTCCTTAAAAGAACTTACTTTGTGCCCCATGCTGAATCCATTCTTCTGAGCGGTCTGCAATAAACAATGTGTCATTTCTTCAGACAGAAGAATGTCTGCTGTAATGCCTCTTACTTCCCTTAGTGTTTCCTTTGCTTCAAACACCCTCAATCTCTTTTCTAACAGCCGTCGAAAGCTTCCTGAAGTAAATTCAGGGTTTGGTGGAAAGCCTGACAAGTGAGGGCCATATTGTGTCACTCCAGTGATGACAACTTGTCTGTGGGCCTGACATCCAAATGTTGGAGCCTCTCCCAGTTTTGGGGCTGGGTTCTGAACCACCCCTGCTGACTCTAGCTCCGCCTTTGCAGTGGCGGATCGAGAGAACTGCTGTGTGCTAGCTCTTAGGAAAACCTTTTTTTTGCCCTGATGGGGAACGGTGATGCCCTCTCATGAATTCAAAGCAGGTCTGCAGCCCTTGCCCGGCCCAGTTTTCTAGGTTGCCCTCAGGTGCTGTGGGCCTCTTAGCTCTGTCTCCTCAGCCTCTTCCCACAGCCCTTCTTCATAGTAGTGCGGTGCCAGAGAACAATTTCTTCTAGCCAGTGACTTCCTGCCAGAATCTCAACATCCTCCCTCAGGACTGGACGCTGTTACTTGAGTGTTATTGACTATTACCTTACTTCTCCAGTGGGCCCACTGGGTTAAATGAGGCTACTTAGAGTAACATGATACCGAAAAATAAGAGATTTTAATCTACCCCTGCACGCAGGAGCCTTTGTAACCAGTACCTCAGGTATCAGTTGGGCAAATCTCAGGTCTAAGACCTGTAGTTATAGAGAATCTGATGCATTGTCCATAATCTAAGTGTCTAATCTCCAGCACCAGGCCGTCACGAAGTTGTAATTACAAGTTATGACTGAGTGATGCATATAATAAAAAAGAATGTTGCCCCTAGTTCTGTACCTGGGGCATGTTAATTACACTCTGCATAAGGCACTGGGCACTCGGTTAACGGAGCAAGAATGGAAAATAAGAATGGCAGCTTCCATCTGTTTCTTACCAAAGGAAAATGTCGCCAGGATTATGCCAGTTGGCAACACCAATGAATGAGGCTGCTGCAGAGGCTCCTCCCTAAGTCAGGAGTGAGTGTGGCAAATGTACCATCTGAAAAATGCCTGGATGTGCTATTACCGTGACAGGTCACCTTTGGCCACTGGCTCCAGCTCGCCACTGTGACTAGTTTAGTAATATTGACATTGGAGTGCTACTGGGAGGAGAACCTTTTCCTCCGGATTCTCACTGAGTGGTGAGCTCTTCTCTTTCAGTTCTTCACCCCATGAATGCTGTAATGGCTAAATCCTAAAGCAAGATCTGATTCTAGAACGTGGATTTATATTTTTGTATGTGGCCTGGGGAGGTGCCCCAAACCTAGCACTGGAAAGGTTGGACCACCCTGAATGGGCATCCATTGCTGCAGGTTGTTAGACGTGAAGAAATTGCTTGTAACCACCCGAACACCAATCACTGGGCTTATAATCTATAATGGACACTATTCATGCCTGTAACATGCTGATCAAATTTGCTAACCCTTTATATTAAGGTTCTGCTTCTATGTGGTTCCCAGAGTGTAATTCATGGTTCATTATACGAAGGTATGAAGAACAGTAGGTTTAATATGCTGGCCCCAGGGCTTTATTTGTTCTAAATAATATTTAGAACACGGTGTCTGGTTAGAGGGCCGGTCAGCAGTTTGGACTAAAAGTGGCTTGTAATGTTCCCAAGAACCAAGGTGTCCCTTCAAATGATCAGTCTCGTGGCTTAAGTTTGCTGGCTTAAGTTTGCAATTACTGGCTTAAGTTTGCAAGAGAGAATGGCTCTGGGAGTCCACCTTGAAACTGTCAGAAGGAGATGAGCACCCGGGTTCTGAAAGTCAGCCTCCTGCCAGGTGCAGGAAGGTTCGCACGCTTTGAGGCACTAGCTACCCATCTGCATCAGGCCCCTGCAGCTGCCAAAAGGGCAGTGGAGCTGGGCCATTCCCTTTAAAAGAGACTCGCAGCATCAAAGTTTCTTCTCAAAGCAGGATGTTAGAGTTGCCACCTAGTGGCCAGATTGGCACCTCACGCTGTGCACTAATTCTGTAGCAAGGTGTCGTGCAGCAGGAGTAAGGATGGCAGAATCTAGCCTCAGGGCCAGTAATAAAACCTATTTTTAACATATTTTGTATCGTGCCTGTTTGAAAAATGAGACTCAAATACTTGATTCCGGTTTCATTATTCAGTGGTCACTGTTTAAATCACGAACACTGTTTCTACAACACTCCTCCTGCAAGTCTTGGATTGCTGTGTCTAATCATATGGCATGAATCAACCTCCTTATTCAACCCTACCTTCCTGTAGTTTTTGTAGCCTCCCCACCTGGAGTTCTGATATGGCGTCATGTCCTCCTGAAGTGCCATCTGGTGGTTCATTCGTGATAAGACACTGGTTTAATACTTTGGATTGAAGAAGGCTTCAATCCAGCAAATTAGGCCTGAATAAAGACTGGGAGTGGATGGGTCACTACAAAAAGTAATTTTCCCTCTGCTGATACTCACACCTTCTTATCGACTGTTGGAAATGGCTGATGTCCACCTTGATTGCATTGGCCTCGTTAGCACTACAAAAGTAATTTCCCCTCTCTTGATATTCACCCCTTCTTGTCAACTGTTGAGAATAGGCTGCTTCCACATTAATTGAATTGGCCTCGTTAGCACTGACCCCCCACGTGGTAAGGCAATTCCATCTTTTCATGTGCTGTGATATATATACTGCTTACTGCATTTTTCACTCCATGCATCTGATGAAGTGGGTTTTAGCCCACGAAAGCTTATGCCCAATTAAATTTGTTCATCTCTAAGGTGCCACAAGGACTCCTCGTTGTTTTTGCTAATCCAGCAAATGTTGACCTTCATGCAAATGAGTGGTCTTGCTGCCTGCAATAGAGTACTCACACTTCGTAGCAGAGGGCCTACCACTGTTCACACTAGCACTTAAGATTTCACCAAGCAGTCCCCTTATGGGTAGCGTAGATTGGCAACCAGCATTTTAACCAGTGCTGTCCAAGCGTGCTCAGAGCAGATGGAGATAGCAGTGGTCTAAACACCAGCAACAGCCTCCATGAGTACTCCCGCTCATGCTACATATAAGTGGGAAGCTGTCCGGAAATCCAAAGTGTAGACAAGGCCTAAACAAACACGGGGATTTTTTTGAGTGCATTCCCTGAGCTTTCACTCTTTTTGAGAGGCATGGTAAAGAAGTGTAATCAGTCCAGTAAGTGCAGGTTCTACAGTATTATACTCTTTAGTTCTATGTATTTTTGCTTTTCATACGAAGATCGGAGTATGTTTTGCATATACATGACCCTTCACAGCCTATGAGCTATACACAACTATGGCTTAGTAGAAATATAATTTATGGACCACATAACATTGCAGAAATGAAAAACTAGCCTGGATATAGACCTGACTCTCTCATCCCATGTAGTTCAGACAATAATCGAATGATGAGGCCATTTTTTATAAAACATTTCCTGGGAGGGGGGAAAAAAGATGGATCCTGTTTCTTAAATGAAATGGACTAATGCCTCTCAGGCTGAGGTTGATAGTGAAGTGGACGGAGGTTGAAAATATCATTGTGGTGCTTGGCTCTTAAAATTCTTAGTTGATGGAAGTGGAGACAGCATCAGGCTATTAATATTTCTAAATGCAGCTTGTGATTCACTGGAAATTATAAGAGGCTCTGGAATGCTCAGGCTTCATTGCTCGGTGGGCAAAATGCCACCTCCTGCAATGGGATGTCCAGCAGGCCCCTGGTACAGCTGCTGGGAATGGCAAATTTATATACTAAGATGTCATTGCAAATGTCCCCTATTAGTATCATAGTAGCACCCGGAGACCCCAACTGAGATTGAGTGCAAGGTGCTGTACGGACTCACGGTAAGAGAGTGTCTAAAGAAGCCAGTGCATGGAATTATTGGCAGCTTTGGCTCAGAGGCCTGCTCCCAGCACCATGGCCTGATGCTGGCTCCCACCAGCCAGCTTACTCCTTGCGGCGTGACACCAGCAGCCCTTCCAGTCCCAAGTCTCCCCAAAACTGCCTCCTCTGCAGTGGTCAGGCCCTCCCTGGGCCCTCACAGAAGCTCTCAAGTTCACTGCCCCTAGAGCGACAGAGCACACCCCCCAACCGGGCTGAAGACCCACCACTCAGTTTCATATGCTGCACTGAGGTGGGTTGGTAATAAAACAAGACTAAGTTTACTATCAAGACCAGAGGTTGAAGTGATCACCAGTAAGAGTGAAAGAGAGAGGAAAGATTACAAACCAAACACACTTTCTAGTGACTAAAATGTAATTCTAACAAGTTACAAGCTTTGCCTCCATGTTTCCTTACTTACATTGAGTTCTCAGCATCCCCTGTCCTCCAGACCAGAGGACCCAACGATGCTAGGCTCAAAGGGTGCTGTACCCTCTTTGTCCCCTCACTGACAGATCCCCAAATGTCTTTTTGCTTGTCTTTATATGCCCCCAAATTCATTGTCTCTCTCTCCAAGAGGCAGGCTGACCTCTTGCTGTTCTTCCCTTCCTGTTGATTTCCCATCCCCCTGCTGATCATTCTGTATATAGGGCTTCCAGTTTTATGATTCCATAGTGCTTAATTTAGATTGAAGACAGGTAGCTAGCTACCTTCCCTCTTGTCTGGGAGAAAACCTGCTTCTCCTTTTGTTTGGGCACAGACTTCAACGCCTTAATATCAGTGAGCATCCATAACTCCTCACATAGTGTTTAATACGTGCATTTCCCCATGATACTGATCACCAGAGTGGCACCAGCTTTCATAAGCGATGTTACTCAATACACATTTATAGTACAGTAGTAGTCTATACAATCAGTTGATTCAATTGGACATTCTTTGGGGTTCACCTCTTAGAATTTTTTGCGGATGTCAAAGTAGTGGTTAAAGGAGAACCAGATGCCGTAATTAATTAGGATTTCCAAAGGGCCTCTGCCTGAGTCCCTTAAAAAAGGCTACTGGGGAAAAAAAAGCGATGTCTTCACCGGCAAAAACGTTGGCTTCTACTGTGGGGTCACTAACTCTCTAGTGCTGACGTTGCCAAGCTGCCTTGTGGCAAAAACGACACATGCTGTGTCCCCATTTAGGATTTTACAATGAGATAACCTCGTGCTGTGTTAGTGAAGACCAAGCCTAAATAGTCCTACTGTGTGAGGCCAAAATATTGTCCTGGATCAGAAACTAGCTTTTCTGCTTCAATCAATCAATAAAGGGCCAATTTGTATCCTAGCCCAAGTTCAAGTGTGGTTGCCACGAGGGTCGATGCTAGGACTGTGTTTTGTTTTGTTTAATATATTTAATGATTTGGAAGGGGGGGTGATGATTGCAGTGATGAAATATGCAGATGATGAACCTAACTAATTGTCTCGAGACCTAGTTAGACTCCGCAATTTCAGAGTGACCTAACCAAGGTAGTGAATGCAAAGTAATGCACGTTGGAGGGGATTATGCGAGCTACTCCTACGCCAGGCTAGATTCTGAGTTAACTGTAACCACCTGGGACCGGGGATCTCTGTGGGCAGCTCCACCAATGCCTTTCCTCAATGTGCAGCATCAGTCCAAAAAAAAAAATTTATTGGATGTATCTGGGATGGGATAAAGAGAACAGAAATTATACACACCAGTAGCCTGCCTTCATTTGAAAAACAGGTGACTAGAACGGAACATAGTAACAGGTAATGCCTTTAAGGTGAGAGGAGGAAGCTTTGGAGGCCAGTTATCCTATTCCACGTGTCCTGGGAAAACAGATGAAGGCTGGAAAAATAATTGAAACAGTCTTTGGGAGAGAGTCCTGGGGAATGGTTAGGCTCAGATCCTCAAAGGCATATAGGCTCCTAACTTTGATTTCAATGGGAGTTAAGCACCTAAATACCATCTGAGGGTCTGGGCCTTTCTGTCCGAGCGACCGTTGTTCCTCTAAGTGCCTGGGACTGTGAAAAGTGGTTGGGGCAAAGCTCCTCTCTCTCCCAGCCAGCACAGACAGATGTTTGAGGTTATTAGACTCTCCGGGGGAGGATGAAGGGGTTGGTTGGCTGGGAAGCTGGTTCAAAAGGAAGTTCTGAGTCCAAGCCAGGGGGAATGCAGTGGAAGGAGTGGGCTGACAGGAGGACTCTGCCAGGATACAGTCCTCAGCAGGCAGGTTATGGAAACCCTCATCTAAAGAGGTGAGTTTCCAGGCCGCAGAGGCCATACTTAAAAGATACAGTCCCAGCAGGAGGAAACCCAGAACTATGGGAAGGGTTTTCAGGTCGGGGAGGACAGGACTTGAACCACACAGTCCTAGGAAGGAGGGCTGTGGAAAGCCTGAACCTGAGGTGGATGAAAGAGGGCTCACTTTGGGACCTAGCTATGCTGAATAAATCACACCCCAAGAGAGGGGGAATATTGTTGTAAAGACTCTTTGAGTGGGTCATTTCCAGAAACCTGCCAGGGTGTCTGCAGGGCCATCCCAGGCCATGATGGGGCACTCAGGAGCATCACTCATCTTCAGCACCCATCTCAAAACCATGCAGAAACAAGGTATTCAGGGTTTCTGGGCGGCACTGTGGTAAATGTAAATATGGGCAATGAGTGATTAGGGGAATGGAAGCACACTTGTGAAAAGACAGTGCTCACTTTACAGGTGAGGGCACATGCTAGAGAGAGATGCAAAATGATGACGGGTGTGGAGAAGGTAGATGAGGGACTCTTAGTCACCCTGTCTCAGAAGAAGAAGGGGACATTCAGTGGAACTGAAAGATGGCAGATTTGAAATGATACAAAGAAACCCTTTTACATGACGAACAATTAGCTTTTGGAGCTCACTGTCCCAAGGTGGTATTGAGCCAAGAGCTTAGCTGGCTTCAAAAGGAGGCTCAGCTGTTTATGTGAATAACTACTGTTGTAACTCTGGCTCTCCTTGGGTGTTCTGGAAGGGATGTAATATAACCTCTCCTGTCCCTGCCAACCTCTAACTAGTGGGGCTTTAGGAGGAAGCTTTCCCAGGTTATCCCTTAACTGCCTATTGCACTTTCTGAAACATCTGGTACATGTCACTGCTAGAGTCGGGATATGTGAGTTGGATCATTAGTCTGGTGTTTTGTGGCAATGCCTTTGTTATGTTTGGTCATGTGACCATCATTCCTCCACTAGCTGTGGTTTACAGGAGCTGCCTACGGGGTGTGTGCCCTGCAGAGCTAGATGTGTAGGGTGAGTCTTCGCTGCACAGTGAACTTGGGTGATCAGCACCCATTTGAGAGCAGCCATACTGGAGTTACTGGTGCTGCATCTCCCAGGTGTGCTGCTGGGGCCTCTGGGGGCATAGCTCATGGTGCTTTGTGCTTGTGCACAATTCTATATGGTGCAAGGACTTGTGGGAGAACTTGTCTGTCCTCCTAGGTGCACAGTAGGGAGGGTGTGACCGAATGCACCCCTATATTCACACCCTACACACTAGTGTAATTATCTTTGTGCAAAATATGCCTTGTGAGTAATCATCTGAAAACTAATAACTCGCTGGCCAATAATGTCCTGATGAAATGTATGACACAACATTATATGTAATGTTATGAATTCCCTCTGTATGGTACTGGTAGCACAGGTTCAAACCCACATAGACCTGCGTAACCCCTCCTGCCTAACCAGGGCTCTCTTAAACAAAGGGTGTGTGTGTGTGTGTGTGTGTGTGTGTGTGTGTGTGTGTGTGTGTG
>NW_020664487.1:6456382-6468902 GCF_002925995.2 Terrapene triunguis | reverse complement strand
TGTGTGTGTGTGTGTGTGTGTGTGTGTGTGTGTGTGTGTGTGTGTGTACCTAAATTTACATATATGTAGCAAACAAGGTTGTTGAGACATCGAGAGGGAGACAAGGCAAATCTGCATTTAGGTGTACACAGGGAAGAAGAAAAAGAACATGGGGTAACCATTATCCCCAGATGCCATGTTGCTTTCTTTCCTGAATAAACTTTGCTTTGAATGGTGATCCTCAGAAGGATCCACTTTAAAGGGGGACTGGACTATAAAAGTGAGAGGCAAAAATGCCTCAGGTATTGCTCTCTTTCGCCGAAGACGAAGGACCCAGACTTTGGGAAGCATCCTGACCTGAGAATTTGGTCAGATCTGTTGCTGGGAACATGTGGGAAGGATTTTACCTTGAGCCAAGTCCAGTTTAAGTTTTAGTTACTAGAAAGCATTTTATCTTTTTCTCTTGTAACCATTTCTGACTTAAATACCTTATACTTGTACACACTTAAGACCACCTTCTTTGGAGTTAAATGAACTTTTTTTTATTCATTTTATCAAAACTAATCCACTGTGGTGTGTAAACTGAATTGTTTGGTAACTCCAATTAAAGTAGCAAGCTGTTGTATGTTGACCCCTACAGGGCCACTGGACCTCTGATATCTGCACTCTCCCGGAGAGGGCTGGACGGGGCAGAACACATTTGTGGGGAATGTGTTGGGGTCACCCTGCAGGTGGTAAGCAAAGCTGCTGGAAGCTGGACTGTGGCTGGTGTGTGGCTGGCAGGTTGTGGCTATACGCAGACACTCAAGGTGTGACCTGCATGCTGGCAGGCTGTTTGTGAGCAGCCCAGGTTGGGAGCTGCAGCAGCAAAGCATTGGGAGGCACCCAGGATTGCAGGCCAGGTGGTAACACAACCCCTCACTGGTCTGGATTGCCCCCCAGAACGCGATAGAGGGTTTTGGAGGAATTTCAGCACTCGAGTGGGTGAGCCCAGTTCCTCACTGCAAAGTTTACCCGAGTGAAAGGGGAACCTGGGCTCTAACTTGCCCCCACCTGGTGCCAAAAGCACCAACCCATTCAGGTGCGAGGGTTTTGTGTGGGCAGGATGGGGGGGGTTAGGCAATACCCAAGTAAGAGCCTGACTTCACATTGCAGTGACGGCAGACCCCTGCAGCCTGATTTGGGGGGTTCCGAATGCCCACAGCTCCCACTGAAGTCAATGATCACTGGTGGGGCAGAGGGCCATAACATGAGACCCTTGGCGCCTGCCCCCATTCCCATTAAAATCAATGGTAGAAGCTCTTTCAGCTGACCTTAGCTGGAGCAGGCCTTTAGCACTCGCCAGTTGGAGCCTTCCCTGCCTCGCGTTTGGTGTAGGCGAGTGTCTGGTTTTTGACTGGAACACCCGGTCGAAAAGGGACCCTGGCGGCGCCGGTCAGCACCGCCGATCCGGCCTTTAAAAGTGCGGTCAGTGGTGCAGCAGGGCTAAGGCAGGCTAGTCCCTACCTGTCCTGGCACGTGCTGTGCCCCAGAAGCGGCCGGCAGGTCCAGCTTCTAGGAGGGTGGGGCCAAAGGGCTCAGCATGCTGCCCCGGGCACTGGCTCCACACTGCCATTGGCCAGGAATCGCAGCCAATGGGAGCTGTGCGGGAGGGGCAAGAGGAGCGCTGACCAGGAGCTGTCCGAGGTAAGCCCGTGCCCCAACCCTGAGCCCCCCAAACATGGATCCCCCTCCTGCACCCCAAACCCCTGCCTCAACCTGCAGCCCCCTCCTGCACCCCAAGCCCCTCATCCCCAGAGCCTGGAGCCCTCACCCCCTGCCACACCCAATTCCCTGCCCCAACCCAGAGCCTCCTCCCACACCCCAAATCCATCATCCTGTACCCCCTCCCACACCGCAACCCCCTGCCTAAACCTGAAGTCCCCTCCCACATTCCGAATCCCTCAGCCCCACCCCCGAGCCTGTAGTCCCCTCCTGCACCCCAACTCCATGCCCCAGCCTGGAGCCTTCTGCCTCCTGAACCCCTCATTTCTGGCCCCACTCTGCACCCCAAACCCTTCCCTCAGTGAAAGTGAGTGAGGGTGGGGGAGAGTGAGCCACCGAGGCAGGGGGAATGTAGGAAGTGGTGGGCAGGGCCTCACAAAGGGGCGGGACTAGGGTGTTTGGTTTTGTGCGATTAGAACGTTGGCAACCCTAATGCTACCCGGGGTACCCTGGACTGTGAGGCCCCTTGCTGCCATGTACCCTGGGTGTAATGAAACCACCGTCAACACAAGCCCTCCCCTCTAGGCCTTGCAGGCCCCACTGTGTCTAGAGGCTAATGGGTGTCTCCCTGGAGTGTCTAGCCCCTGGTCCACTGGAGACTCTCAGTATTCACAGGTTTATTGCTCCCAAAGAAATGGTACACCCCAGCTTACCAGTTCCACCTCCAATCACTGCTCTGCTGGACACACAGCACTTAGACGTGTTTATAGTAAGATCAGCTATAAGGTTATTTCTCAGAGAACTGAGATTCAAGTAGAAGTGCTGGAAACAAATGGTTACGTATAAAATTAAATCATAACACACGTTCTAGAGTCTGGACTTAATTAACTAGTTCCTCTCATGGCTTGTAGAGTATTGTTGGCTCCAAATCTTTGAAGCACAGTACGGCCAGGCTGGCTGTGATCCTCCTTTCATGAGACAAGCTGGCTGTCCGCTTACTGCCTCGGTGTAGGATTCAGTGTGTCGCTTGGCACTCCAAGATAGACCAGAGCAATACCTTGTCTTTACTCGTAAACAGGCCACCCCCTGCTGTTAGTTTCATCCTGTGAATTGCCTCTCATCTGTTTGTTTTTCAATATCTTCTTTTGCCTGCGCTCAATATGCAAATGAGCATAGTGTGAGGCACCCAATGCACCAATGACCAGACAGAGAGTAGTGTCTTTTCCACCTGCCTCACAGGAACACGTTGCCTCCCAGTGACTTGCTTTAACTCCAAGCGCTTATGAACATAATTGTAGGTATCGATACATAATACCTTTAAATATGATCTGTATGTACGTTTTACAATGATTATGAAGACCAGTGGGCTATTGGCGCTAAGAGGGGACTTCATGTGCCACCTTTTTCGTGCTATATTATGCACAGAGCTGACCTAGAGGATTCCAGTAAAATGCTATGCATCCCTTATGGCCTCTGGGCCCAATCGTCAGGAGGTCGCTGGGTCACAGTGAGTTATGCAGCTGTAGTTGAAAGCTTGCTTGAAGAAGCGTGTGCTTGCTATGCTCTTAGGTGCCAGGAGTGGGCCTAACGCTGCACCCTTACTCACATGAGTAGTGTTATCGACTGGGGGCTGCAGATTTGGGCCCAGAAGTTGTACATCAGCCAACTGCTGCACTCTCCTCGTCAATGCATGTGCACGTAGGGACGTAAAAGTCCCTTTTATTAGTTGTGTTCGCACTGCGTGAATGGCTGTCTAACAACTGCTCACCTCACTGAGCAGCTGCCTCCTTGGTTTGCATCATGATCCGAAATCCAGATCAGGTAAGAGCGGTGTCCTCTCTACTCCAGCCTCTTGTACGGGGGACACAAATGTTTGAATTCTCTTCTATACATCCACCCACGTGCATTTAGCACCTACACAATATTTATAAAATTTTATCCTCGGCCATAATAGCTGTGAAGTTATATGTATTGAAGAAGTACCTAAAAGTCCCAATCAAGCCTGTTCAGACTTGCAGAGAGATAGTCTCTGCTCGGGAGACTTCCTTTGTCTTGTTTATTTAATGTGTAATGACCTCCATTTTTTTAGATAAGGATCTAGGGCAGAAAGATGAAATAAAAGTTGAAGTTGCTTCTAAAATCTGTGGCAAAACCAGGAACTGCACTCAGATCTGAGTCCTACAGCAACGTCTTCGTTCCAAGCCTCTTTTCCCTCTCTAATCTCAAGGAGCTGTAATAGGATATAAAACTGTAATTCTTGTCAGTGTTAATAGTTAAATCATTGATTTCCATTTGGTATCCTCGCTCCAGTCTTGCTTGTGAGAATTAACAATCTGCTCTGAATAAACCAACTTCACGTCCAATGCTAAAAATATTCCAGTCTGGCATTTGCTCAAGAGAGAGACATGGCCGGAATCCGTCACATTGGCAGCAGTGCTGTAGGGCATGGCTTACTGTGCCAGTCTCTTACAGTAGCCATCAGAGATGTTGCGTAGCCCACGTATGGCTTATTTTTCATGAAATAAAAATAAGAGTTCAGTAAATTCCAATTTAAAGTGACATTGACGTGGAAAAAAAAATGGCCAAACTTTGGGGGACATTAGGCCCCCAAATGCATATTAAGGCACCTATATGTGGCCTGATTTCTCCTCCCCCCAGAGATGCTGAACGCCCACTAGCTCCTGTTGAAGTGAATTGCAGTGATAAGTAGTAATAATAAGTGACATTTTTGTTACTAAGCATTTTCAGTAGCACTTGCAGCTCACTCGAGTGGGTTCTATGGGGTTCAAAGAATATCAGGGTTGGAAGGGACCTCAGGAGGTCATCTAGTTCCACCCCCTGCTCAAAGCAGGACCTAATCCCAACTAAATCATCCATTCTAAGTGTCTCTGCAGATCAAGTCACTCGTAGGTGCCTAAACAATGGCGTTTTGGGGGAGGAGGGGACAGACCCAAGTCTTAAAATTTTGGCCCATGTATTTTCACAAAGTCTTTACCCCATTGTTAATAACTCTTAGATTATTAACACTGAATAACTTCTGCAGGTGCAGTCTACTTCTCACCGAACACATAGTTCGGACATCCCTTAGGGGAGGATCTATAAATGGAGATTCCCTATGTCCTAATAAGGAGGAGAGGATGGAAGATGATAAAATACAGGTAGGATCTGATGAGAAACAGTCAAATGAAGAAAATTCCCATTCAATTACATCATGTAATGGCAGGCAGCTAAACAGTGACAAGTTTTTCAAGTGCTTATATACCAATACTAGGAGTCTAAATAATAAGATGGGTGATCTAGAGTGCCTCGTATTAAATGAGGATATTGATAGAATAGGCATCACAGAAACTTGGTGGAATGAGGATAATCAATGGGACACGGTAATACCAGGGTACAAAATATATTGGAAGGACAGAACAGGTCGTGCTGGTGGGGGAGTGGTACTATATGTGAAAGAAAGCATAGAATCAAATGAAGAAAAAATCTTAAATGAACCAAACGGTACCATAGAATCTCTATGGATAGTAATTCCATGCTTGAATAATAAGAATCTAGCAGTAGGGATATATTACAGACCACCTGACCAGGATGGTGATAGTGACTGTGAAATGCTCAGGGAGATTAGAGAGGCTATTAAAAGAAAAAACTCAATAATAATAATAATTAATTTAATAGTGGGGGATTTCAACTATCCCCATATTGACTGGGTACATCTCACCTCAGGAAGGGATGTAGAGATAACGTTTCTTGACACCTTAAAGGACTGCTTCTTGGAGCAGCTGGTCCTGGAACCCACAAGAGGAGAGGCAATTCCTGATTTAGTCCTAAGTGGAGCACAGGATCAGGTCCAAGAGGTGAATATAGCTGGACCGCTTGGGAATAGTGACCATAATAGAATTAAATTTAACATCCATGTGGTGGGAAAAACACCCCAGTGGTCCAACACTGTAGCATTTCATTTCAGAAAGGGGAACTACACAAAAATGAGGAGGCCAGTTAAACAGAAATTAAAAGGTACAGCACTAAAAGTAAAATCCCTGCAAGCTGCATGGAAACTTTTTAAAGACACCATAATGGAGGCTCAACTTAAATGTATACCCCAAATTAAAAAACATAGAGAGCCATCGTGGCTAAACAACAAAGTAAAAGAAGCAGTGAGAGGCAAAAAGGCATCCTGTAAAAAGTGGACGTTAAATCCTAATGAGGAAAATAGAAAGGAGCACAAACTCTGTCAAATGAAGTGTAAAAATACAATTAGGAAGGCCAAAAAAGAATTTGAAGAACAGCTAGCCAAAGACTCAAAAAGTAATAGCAAATTTTTTTAAAGTACATCCGAAGCAGGAAGCCTGCTAAACAACCAGTGGGGCCACTGGACGATCGAGATGCTAAAGGAGCACTGAAGGACGATAAGGCCATTGTGGAGAAACTAAATGAATTCTTTGCATCAGTCTTCACGGTTGAGGATGTGAGGGAGATTCCCAAACCTGAGCCATTCTTTTTAGGTGACAAATCTGAGGAACTATGCTAGATTGAGGTGTCGTTGGAGGAGGTTTTGGAACAAATTGATAAACTAAACAGTAATAAGTCACCAGGACCAGATGGGATTCACCCAAGAGTTCTGAAGGAACTCAAAAGTGAAATTACAGGACTACTAACTGTCGTCTGTAACCTATCATTTAAATCAGCTTCTGTACCAGATAACTGGAGGATAGCTAATGTGATGCCAATTTTTAAAAAGGGTTCCAGAGGAGACCCTGGCAACTACAGGCCAGTAAGCCTGACTTCAGTACCAGGCAAACTGGTTGAAACGATAGTAAAGAACAAAATTATCAGACGCATAGATGAACATAATTTGTTGGGGGAATAGTCAGTATGGTTTTTGTAAAGGGAAATCATGCCTCACAAATCTATTAGAATTCTTTGAGGGGGTCAACAAGCATGAGGAAAAGGGGGATCCAGTGGATACAGTGTATTTAGATTTTCAGAAAGCCTTTGACAAGGTCCCTCACCAAAGGTTCTTAAGCAAAGTAAGCTGTCATGGGATAAGTCATGGATTGGTAACTGGTTAAAAGATAGGAAACAAAGGGTAGGAATAAATGGTCAGTTTTCAGAATGGAGAGAGGTAAATAGTGGTGTCCCCCAGGGATCTGTACTGGGACCAGTCTAATTGAACATATTCATAAATGATCTGGAAAAAGGGGTAAACAGTGAGGTGGCAAAATTTGCAGATGATACAAAACTACTCAAGACACTTAAGTCCCAGGCAGACTGCGAAGGACTACAAAAGGATCTCTCAAAACGGTGACTGGGCAACAAAATGGCAGATGAAATTCAATGTTGATAAATGCAAAGTAATGCACATTGGAAAACATAATCTTAACTATACATATAAAATGATGGGGTCTAAATTAGCTGTTACCACTCAAGAAAGAGATCTTGGAGTCATTGTGGATAGTTCTCTGAAAACATCCACTCCATGTGCAGCGGCAGTCAAAAAAGCGAACAGAATGTTGGAAATCATTAAGAAAGGTATAGATAATAAGACAGAAAATATCATATTGACACTCTATAAATCCATGGTACGCCCACATCTTGAATACTGCATGCAGGTGTGGTCACCACATCTCAAAAAAGATACATTGGACTTGGAAAAGGTTCAGAAAAAGGCAACAAAAATTATTAGGGGTATGGGCCGGCTGCCCATATGAGAAGAGATTAATAAGACTGGGATTCTTCAGCTTGGAAAAGAGACTAAGGGAGGATATGATAGAGGTCTATAAAATCATGACTCGTGTGGAGTTAGTAAATAACACTTCCTTATTTACTCCTTCTCATAACACAAGAACTAGGGGCCACCAAATGAAATTAATAGGCAGCAGGTTTAAAACAAACAAAGGAAGTATTTTTTTCACACAACGCACAGTCAACCTGTGGAACAACTTGCCAGAGGATGTTGTGAAGGCCAAGACTATAACAGAGTTCAAAAAAGAACTAGATACGTTCATGGAGGATAGGTCCATCAATGGCTATTAACCAGGATGGGCAGGGATGGTGTCCCTAGCCTCTGTTTGCCAGAAGCTGGGAATAGGTAACGGGATGGACCACTTGATTCCCTGTTCTGTTCATTCCCTCTGGGGCACCTGGCACTGGCCACTGTCGGAAGACAGGATACTGGGCTAGATGGACCTCTGGTCTGACCCCGTATGGCCCTTCTTGTGTTCAAGGTACATAGTTTTATTTTCCCATTTTGCAAAGTGAAAATAGCCTTTTTACACCTGGCTGCTTTGTGATGCAGTTATGGGCCGGCTTCTTGCACAGTGCTTGAAGTGTGAGTCTTCGTCAGCAAAACCTTTTTACATAACGTTAAATGGTGTTTTCATTTTGCAAGTTCCCAACTGCAATTTTAGGTTAACAGAAAAAGTGACCTTTTAGATCCCATTTCTTGATTCACAGCCCCCAGGGCCGGATCCAGGGTTTTGGCCGCCCCAACCAGCCAAACAAAACAAAACAAAACAAAAAAAGCCGCGATCGCGATTGCGATCTGCGGCGGCAATTCGGCGGGAGGTCCTTAGCTCCGAGCAGGAGTGAGGGACCGTCCGCCGAATTGCCGCCGAACAGCTGGACGTGCCGCCCCTCTCCGAAGTGGCTGCCCCAAGCACCTGCTTGGTAATCTGGTGCCTGGAGCCGGCCCTGTCTGGAAGCCCTATTTCCTAGTAATGTGGCTATTTTGGTACTAGATTTCTAGAATTCTTTACCTTATCAATGTGAAAAATTAAAACCCATGTGCGCACACACACACACACTCATTTCAATTTTCCTGTTTGGACTAATCA
The DNA here is from genome assembly GCF_002925995.2 of Terrapene triunguis. NCBI lineage: Eukaryota > Metazoa > Chordata > Testudines > Emydidae > Terrapene > Terrapene triunguis. Next base: position 6,460,386 of record NW_020664487.1, on the reverse strand, counting down.
CATTTCACCATAATAGGAAACCACCAGAAAACATCAAGAGAAAAAAACATTATATTAAACAAACTATTGAAAAATAAAGGATTTTTTCCACAAACTGTAATATTAATATATGATTCTACCTTTAGCATTTCCAGGTTTCAGAACTGATCCTAAAACATCATCAACTCTTACCTTGTTATAACAACGCAATATCCAGAACACTTTCAAATGCCGTGTTCCCTGTTAACTGTGATGTAATGTGGGATAGAAAATAAATTAATTCAAGGATCATTTTCAGGTCGAAAGAGCCAAAATTGCTAGTAAAGTAAAAAAAAAAATCTAATTTCTAAGTGAATCCCACTAATACTGTAGCTATGTAGAGAAAGTGAACTGAAAGACAACGGCCGAAAAAAAGAATGACTTTAAAAAGAAGGAGGTGAGCATTTTGGAATTTCAAAAGTCTCCTTGCTTCGAAGCAATTGACAATTGCAAATGTTTTTTTTTTCCAAGTCAGCATTTTAGACATGCCAACAACAAACAATGCAAAGTTGGCAATTGCAAATATAACTTTCTTATTATGAAACTAAAAGGCCAGGTGTCACCACAGCTGCCTGATCTATGGCAGGGAGGTGCTTGGAGTGGTAGATTTAAGCCTCATATTAGCACTCTAGCAGCTTTTCCTAATTCAAACAGGAGCTATGCTATTTATAATAAGTCAATTAAAACCACAAACTAGGAATAAACTCGGATTAAGTTCAATTAACAGCATTCTTGTTGAAATCAATAAGATTATGTTCACAATGGTTCACTGTATATTAACCGAGGAGATATGAATGAAGAGCAAAGTTAAGCAAAGGGAGCTGAATTAAAACTATGGGTGAGACCCTCACGCTGGCTCTGGCTCCTTGCACAGCCTAAAACTGGAGTTCTGCAGTGGGGAAGCAGAGGCAGCAAGTGAGTTTGGAAAAGCTTCCACCTCAAGAGGAAAGGACCCTACTGAATACTAAGTAAAACATCTCTCTCCCGTGCTCACATGCAGTATCTTATCTTCCTGTACAACCTCCGGCTACAAATCTCTATAATTTACCATGAGTGACTGGAGACGGTGGGAGGACCAGCCTGTCCTTCTCAGAAGATATTTCTTTAGCAGAGTCATAAAGCAGCTTCATAGAGAATACCCACTGATGTCCACCTAAAGGGCCACGATGAATTGCATGTCAAACAGCATCAAGAAAGATGGTTCCCTTGGAAGCTACATGGGTCCAGATGTTCCTGTTCCTTCTCCCGCTTCAAACTAAGAAGAAAACTCAACTATGCAAGAGATATTTCATTCCATTATCGGTGTGTATCCACCCAGAGCCCATGAGACCTTCCATAGGGGCAGAGAATGGTGCACTGGGAAAGCCAATGCTGCCCATTCCATGCTTTCCGTCTTTTTTCACAATCTTCTCTCTCCAGGGCTCTCGACTGGGAATATTTCACCAGCACAAAACCTAATCTGGGAAATTTTAAATGAAAATGTTTGATATTCAAATAAACGAAGCACATTTTTAGGAAAAAAACAACAACCCTCCATTAAACAAGATTCTGTGAAACCAAGGGGTAATTTTAAACAGACTATTTTCATCTTCATTTGCACAGAGTATGAAATCTTTTCACTCGGTACAGCACAATGGACCAGACACTCAGTTGGTATCAATCACCGTAGCTCTGCTGATGCTGATAGATCCGTGACAACTGATGCCAGGTGATGATCTATCCTGATATTCCCAAACTCTGACATGCAGCGTTCAGGATAGTTTAGGCAGTTGGTCCCATTTCACTGCAAGTTATGTTGTGAGAGAAAATGAAGACAATATTTTGGGGTCAAAAGCAACAGCACTTTGAGAACAGAAGAACAACCTTTTCTCTTAGTAGATAGAATGGATTTTGGAGATTTCCCTCAGTATTAGAACTGAAAGAAAAATAGACCACTCACCTTAGTCTTTGCCCTGTAAAACTTGTTGCAAGAGAGAAATCTCTCTCTCTCGAACTCAAATGGATTGTGTAAGGGGTAATTGGAAGCAGGGTTTATTTGTTTTGCCAACACAAGGGGACAGAATTCCTCAGAGCTCTGAATCTCAGATCAGGCACAGGCGTGTGTGTCATTAAAATACCAGTTGCGTCTCCCGGCAGCAGCGGGTAGTTAGACACCAATATCTGGTCTTCAAATATTGTTCAAGTTCTTAGACATGTTGATGCTTCTCTTTGTCTTTCCCTCTGTTTTATGCAGTTCATATATCTGAAAATCCCCCCTAGCAAGAAGCACGTCCAATCACAAATACACTTCGAGGAGCACGGCAAGATTTTAATCAATATGTGCCAGGATTAGAGCTGTGAATGCCGTTTCTTTCAGAGCAGCAGGACTAGACATCTGTATGTCGCACAGCCAAAGGGCAATGAGCATTCTGCTGCTCAGCACTGAGAGAGAAGGAAACATTTGAAGCAGCAGCATGAGAGGGTCCAGGACTCCAGTAAAAAGTCAGGAAATGCACCGGCACGTGCCCGTCCGATTCAGAGCTCGATTGGGCGCTGTCAAGGGCCCTCAGCAAAGAGCCTGTCATGACACATGCCATTTAGATGAGCCCTGGCGGGATCCTTATCAGGCAGCAGCTGGGAACAGTGAAGATCCTACCAATGTCCCTAAAGGCCAGGATGTGACCTCAGATTATCTCAGGAGGACCAGTTTGGATAAGGTATCAGTGAAAACCCTGGAGAGGGGGATGTGCCTGGCCAGAGACTGGAAGTCCAGGTGGTTACTGCAACTCTCTAACCCCTCCCTCCCATTGTTTTCTAGATACATGGTACTTTCAACACTGAGGATTTTGTAGGTTATGGCCAAATCATTTATTATCCTGGATATTAGGCCATGCATTGCTGTGTGTGTGTCTGTGGGGTCGTGCAGACTCCACAACATTTGCACGGCCTCCTCTACCTTCCCCTCCCCTCCACCAGCCTCTGTTGGGCACAATCCCAAGTGGATGCAGAGCACTGGGGGAAGGTTTCTGCAAAGCCAACGTTGCTGTTTATCCAAGAGGTCAGAGTATGGGCTGTACGGCTTGTGCTGAAGCCCACGGTGTGTAGCAAGTTCACAAAGAGAAATCAGTGCCCCTCTGTCCATTTCTCCGCAGGCAGGCAGGTGGGGGCGGAGGGGTTCAAACACCGCTTGGATCAATGCTCTCCATCCTAGCTCAAGCTTTGGTTGGTTTCCTTCATTCCCCCCCCCAGCCCCCGTCCTGGTAGCTTATTCTGGGAAGTTTCTCCGGCAGCATGAATTCTCAATGGCCTTTCGAGGAGAACTGGGAGTGCAAACCTGCTAGGGCCTCCATAATAGCCAGGTCCCTACCAAATTCAGGGCTCACTTTGGCTAATTAAAACCCCCATGTTTCCATCTGAAATGTCATGGTATTGTAACCATGGGGGTCCCGACCAAAATGGGAGAATAGGGGAGTTCAGAGGTTGTTGTAGGGGGGCCACAGCATTGCCACCCTCACTTGTGTGCTGCCTTCAGACCTGGGCTCCAAGGGCAGCAGCCAGCCACCTTTCTGAAGCTAGAGGAGGTTCCCAGATGTGCAGGTGGCTCCCTGCTGTTGGGAGCACCTCGGCTCCTACCATTTTCGGGGCATCCAGAAAAATGGACACCTGAGCCCCAGAAGGAACTGCAAGGGAAGCCCCGAGCCCCAGCTGCAGATGCCGGGCAGAAGCCCGAGCCCAGGCACCCAGAGCGCCGGCAGGAGTGGGGAGGGGCATGAAAGCTCTGAGTCCAGTGCCCCAGCACTGGCTGCAGCCACAGGAGGCCAGAAGCTCTGAGTCCGGGCACCCAGAGACGGGACGGCTCTAGCTTTTTTGCCACCCCAAGCACGGCAGTCAGGCAGCCTTTGGCAGCACGCCTGTGGGAGGTCCCCGGTCCCGCGGATTCGGCGGCATGCCGAATTACCACCGAAGCCGTGGGACTGGCGGACCTCCCGCAGGCATGCTGCCAAAGG
>NW_020664487.1:6401568-6411382 GCF_002925995.2 Terrapene triunguis | reverse complement strand
TCAGCACACTCCCAGAGGCTAGCGCAGATTAGGCGGAGGAAGAAGAAGACGCGTGAAGACATGTTCTCAGAACTAATGGACTGCTCCCGAGCCCAGGCAGCCCAGCAGACACAGTGGAGGGAGAACTTGTCACAAATGCACCGAGCAGTCATGGAACGGGAGGAGAGGTGGCGTCAGGAGGACCAGCAGGCTACTGAAAAGCTGCTTGGACTAATGAGGGAGCAAACGGACACGCTCCAGCGCCTTGTGGATGTTCTGCAAGACCGGAGGCAGGAGGACAGAGCCCCGCTTCAGTCTATCTCTAACCGCCCTCCTCCGCCACCAAGTCCCACACCCCCCTCAGCCAAAGTACAAAGAAGGAGGGGCGGCAAGGGCCATTAAAACTTTCAGTCAACCCCTGCAGACTGCTCTAGCACTAGAAGGCTCTCATTCCCCAAAATTTGAAAAGTCCTTTCCTACCCACCTCACACAAGCCCCCGTGCAAGTTTCACCCCCCATGTTTCATGTGTGGTTCATAATAAAATATTCGTTTCTGTTAATTACTGTTTCCATGACTTTCTTTTGGAGGAGAGTCTGTCTGAAGGGGGGGAAGGGGCTTGGTAATTGGACAGGACAGTCACCTTTAGCAGGGTACAGAGGCGGGGTCAGGTCCAGCATCAGGACACATACACAGTGCAGTCACTAGTGACCCTGGTCAGTCTGGGAGGTGGTTTTCATGTCCTGGGGGGGAGGGGGGGGTTGCTCTGTGACTTTGTGGCGGGGGAGGGCAGTTACAGATCTTATGCTGCGGTCCTTATCCTGGATCACAGAGCCACGCAGCAGGGGATCTGTAACCCTCCTCCCCCAGCCAGAAACTCACATAGCTGACACATACACGCAGTTCCGCCCAGGAGAGCTGGCAGGCTCCGTTGAAACAACCAGTCCACCACTGCGGAGCCTGTCATTCCTGGAGTTTAGAAGCATCATTTGCATCAGAACACTAAACCCGCCCCCCGCCACAGTCTGCGTCCCCGGTTTAAAACATTCCCGCAAAAACAGTAATAAAGACAACGGTGTTCATTGACAAAATAGAACTGATTTTATTTTTTGGGAAGGGGGTGAAGGGGGTATGTAACTGGAGGTTCAGCTTCTGTGTCCACAAACTTAACAGTCACCGGTTAGCCTGCTCAGTCTGGAACCTTGCTTTCAAAGCCTCCCGGATGCACAGCGCGTCCCGCTGGGATCTTCTAATCGCCCGGCTGTCTGGCTGGGCGTAATCAGCAGCCAGGCTATTTGCCTCAACCTCCCACCCCGCCATAAAGGTCTCCCCCTTGCTCTCACAGAGATTGTGGAGCACACAGCAAGCTGCTATAACAATGGGGATATTGGTTTCGCTGAGATCACAGTGAGTCAGTAAGCTTCTCCATCTCCCTTTGAGACGGCCAAAAGCACACTCCACCACCATTCTGCACTTGCTCAGACGGTAGTTGAACAGTTCTTTTTCTGTGTCCAGGGCGCCAGTATAGGGCTTCATGAGCCAGGGCATTAGCGGGTAGGCTGGGTCCCCGAGGATCACTGTAGGCATCTCCACATCCCCAAGAGTTATTTTGTGGTCTGGGAAGTAAATACCTTCCTGCAGCCGTCTAAACAGACCAGAGTTCCTGAACACGCGAGCGTCATGAACCTTGCCCGGCCATCCGACGTTGATGTTTGTAAAACGTCCCCGATGGTCCACCAGTGCTTGCAGCACCATTGAAAAGTAGCCCTTTCTGTTGATGTACTGGCTGGCCTGGTGGTCCGGTCCCAGGATAGGGATGTGAGTCCCATCTATAGCCCCACCGCAGTTTGGAAATCCCATCGCGGCAAAGCCATCTATGATGACCTGCGCGTTTCCCAGGGTCACTACCTTTGAGAGCAGTACCTTAACGATTGCGTTGGCTACTTGCATCACAACAACCCCCACGGTAGATTTGCCCACACCAAAGTGGTTCGCGACTGACCGGTAGCTGTCCGGCGTTGCAAGCTTCCAGAGGGCTATGGCCACTCGCTTCTGGACAGTCAAGGCTGCTCGCATCCGGGTGTCATTGCGCTTCAGGGCAGGGGACAGCAACTCACAAAGTTCGAGGAAAGTCCCCTTCCGCATGCGAAAGTTTCGCAGCCACTGGGATTCATCCCAGACCTGCAGCACTATGCGGTCCCACCAGTCCGTGCTTGTTTCCCGGGCCCAGAATCGCCATTCCACAATATCCACATGACCCATTGCCACTGTGATGTCCTGGGCGCTGGGGCTCGTGGTTTCTGACAGCTCTGTGCTACTCTCCGACTTCAGGCCATCACGGCGGTGTCGTAGCCTCCTCGCCTGATTTCTCTGCATCTGCCTCAGGGAAAGGTGTATGATAAGCTGCGAGGTGTTGAGAACGTCCACAACTGCAGCGATGGTCGCAGCGTGATCCATGATCGCAGTGCTGTGGCGTCCGCGCTGTCACTGACCAGAAAAGTGCGCGAACTGATTTCCCGCCAGCGCTTTCATGGAGGGAGGGAGGGCGTTAGTGACGGACGGATGACGACACATTTTTTTACCCAGAAGGCATTGGCGGCTCGACCCAGAATTCCAATGGGCAGCGGGGACTGCGGGAACTGTGGGATAGCTGCCCACAGTGCACCGCTTCCAATATTGACGCTCGCCCCGTTAGTGTGGACTCACAAAGTCGAATTACTCTCCTTAGTGTGGACACACACGTTCGACTTTGCAATATCGATTCCACATATTCGATTTAAGTAAAATCGAACTACCCTCGTAGTGTAGACATACCCTAAGTTACTGGCTCTGCTTCTGCTTCTGCTTTGTCGATGGACTCTGATCTCGGTTTTGACCCTGGTGTGTTCCTGGACCTTGATTCTAGCACCACTCTTAGCCTAGGCACAATCCTGCACCTCCCTGCGACCTACGCTCCAACCACTGGGCCTAATTATCAGACGCAGCACGTGACATTAGGCGGTACAACTTTTTGCAGAAAAGCAGGCTCTCCGCAACTAAGTGGCCCATATGCAACAGGGACACACCACACCAGGTGTGAACAATGACCTCACTACATGAGCCTGGCCCGATGCTGCCCCTACTGGAATTGTGCAATGGAAATGACTGAAAATGTTGGAGTTCCTTTAACCAGCCTCTGCCCCTGGACCTGCTCCACCATTCTTGACTCAGACACCCGGCATTCCTGATAAATGCCCGGATTACATGGGTACCTTTGAAAGAAATGGGGACTCGTTACCTCTGCACTGGTACTATGACTATTGACCTACAACCTTGGTTGAAAGTTGCCTTCATCAGTATTTACACATTGTTGGAACCAGAATTAGTGGCTCTCCCTGCGTACAGTTCTAAAAACCGGTCCTAAGAGTTTATGAGCAAATATGCATTTCCCACGGGTGCCCAGGCCCTTTTTGGGAAGAAGAAATGTGGGACTCTACTACACCTCTCTTTAGACAATCAGCCCCTGAAAAAAGTGATCGTTTGGAACTATTACCCCCTGCTGTGAATCCCACAATTGTTGGCTCACAGGAAATCTGCAAAGTTGTTCGTGAAACTTCATCTGCGAGGATTTCCAATCTAATACTCATTTGGGCAGGGGACAAATGGAAAACAGATTTCAAAGCACACTATGGACATTTTAACTGTCTGATATGCCATTTGAGTGAACTAATGGTCCCCTCACCTTGCAACACGTGATGTATTTGGGGACATAGTGGATCCACACAGTGTCATCTATTCAGGTGACAGACTTCTCTTTCTGGAGAACCCAGAGCACCACATGCACCACACCCGAACCTGGAGAGGTTTCGGCAGCATGGTCTCAACACGGAATTGAAAAAGTGTACCTCCAGCCAACTCTCCTCAGAGGTTTTGGGGTACATCCTCTCCCCAGAAGGTGTTACGATTGATCCAAATAAAGTGGAAGCCATTCATAGATGGGACGAAGTTTGAAGTCCTCAAGAAGAGCAGCGCTGCCTAGACTTCACCCGCTTTACTGCTGCTTCCGCCCAGGGTTCTCAGAGCCAGTAACCCCCACGATAGCTCTCCTCCACATAACAGCCACATTCGTTTGGTCACCCAAGTTCCAACAAGCCTGCAAACAGCTCAGAATTGCCTTCCCCACTGCACCTATTTGGAGGCTCAGCATTCATCATGGAAGTAGATGCATCTACTATGACCACCAGGGCCTGCTTCATTTGGTGGTGCCAGATGTGGGCTGAAATTCAGACTTAGCTTGACTCATGTGACTTCTGCGCTTTCACCAAGGCACCGCGCACCAAACTTCTTGGCATCTCAGGCCTCTGGAGACCCTGCCCAGGCCATGGGTAACCATTGCCAGGAATTTCACTGATTCAAATGGCCACAGGATGGAACTGACTCTCATAGATCACCTGACCACGATGGCGCGCTTCATGCCCTTGTGAACGTGTACCGTCGATTGAGAGGACAGATCAGTTCCGAGTTTGCAAAGGCCAATGACACCTTTATTTTGCTCAATGTAGCTTTCCCACTGATTTCATGCCACACTATGAACAGCCTCTCTGAACTTCCCAGCTATCGACCTGGGTCACCGTCAAGAAGAACGAAGGGAGCCCCTCGAGGACACTAGGAAGGAGTTCAGATAGTGTCCGGACTGCTGATGACAAGAGGGAAGCCATTTGCTGAAGAGAGGTACAAAGCCCTTGGCACTGACTGAATCCCTAAGTCCCATCTGTTGCAGCAGTTCCTGACCCATCCCCCTTGGCTGACCTTCTGATCCCATCCTCCTCCCCTGGGTCTAGGGAGCAAACTCTGGGTCTCTTCCCTCACTCTGCACAATCCAGGCCCAGAGTGTCCGAGCCCCTCACAGACAATGGGACTCTCCTCCCTTCTCCTCCTTGTGGGGGGACTAGTACCCTCATTTTACAGACAGAGAATGAAGGTGATGAAGTGACCTCTCCAAGGTCACACCTAGCAATGTGGGGGAGAGCTGGGAACTGGAGTGGGTTCTACAGGAGTGCCCTCTCCACAGGGGCAGCTTCACTTTCTGCCCTTCGTCCTCTCCTCCCCTCTTGGCCCGTCTTTGAAGGGGGCTCTCAAAGGGAAATGAGCAGGGGTTTCCTCCCCCCTCTGTCTTCCAGGTTCTGGGATCTGTCCATGTCGCCTACAGCAATGCAGCCTGCAGCTGGCCCGGCTTGGGGAGCCATAACCTCAACCTGTAAAATCGAGAAGTACTGGCTCTCAGTGATGCGTAGATGGAAAACCACACACCCCACCCGGAGGTAGAAGCCACCCATTCCCAGGTTGTCCCGAGGAGCCATGATTCCTCCAGGAGCTGGGGAAGGGCACAGTGATCAGTTTGTCAGAGGTAGGGGAAGATCGTGTAAGGAGAAGGGCTAGGAGAGGAGGAGCATGAGCTAGGCTCTGTATTTGGGCTTGGCAGGGATCAAGAGAAGGGACAGGGGCTGTTCGAGGGCAACAGTGAGGTACAAGGGGTGTCGGAGGTGGGGGCAAGGCCTGAAAAGTTCAGCTACATTAGATCAATTGTGCCAGAGAATCACCGGTTGAGGTGACTGAAAGCTCTGAACTGGGGCTGGCCAAAATCAGATGGGAACATCCCAAAAGTCTGCAGAAGCTCAGCCTCTGAGGTGAACATTGTGGCTCAAACCTCTCTCTGCTCTGTACCTCACAGGATTCCCACTGGCTGTTCCAATCCAGGAGGAAAACTCACAGCACCAGTGCAGTGAAGTGCCACTGAAACCCACTGTGATGCACAGACCTTGTCCTGGCTGTCTGCACAGGGCTGAATTTCACCCCTTCAGAGTGTAAGGAAATAATTGGCTGAAGGGCTTTTTCTGGTCGGATGTGGTTCTAGTGGGAAAGAACCATGGGCATTGTTAACCTGTATTGCGCCCAGGACTGGTGCTTCAATGATGCCGAGAAGTGCTGATGCATTGGATTTTTTGGATTTTTTCCCCGCTTTTAATCTACTCTCTTCCTCTCTTTTAACAGGTATTCTAAGGGCACCCTGTGCTTCATGTGGGCATTCTTCGGTGGGCAGATTGCATCAGACCTGCACCGGAATAAATAATAATGAATGAAATATGCAGACTCTAAAGTTCTGCAGCCAAATTCTCAGAAACTTTCCTCTTCAATGTAGAATCAGGATTTTGTTATTAATTTATTTTTTTAAGGTGCTAAGCAAATGCTACCCTGTAATAAGAGGAAACAGAAGCAAAAACGGAAAGAATGTTACTTAAACCAATGATCAGATGCAGAGAGTGGAAACACGGCAAAGCAAACAACTGAATACTGTGAGTAAATAACCTGAAAGCAAATGGGGAAGAAAACCTCATCTGGATAACTGTGGCTCTTGGGACAAAAATCAGGTTCCTGGTACATAGCCTGGCTGAGATCAGACCTTTTCCCTGGATCCCAGACCTGGGATTCAGATGTCATTCTCTGTGTGGTGTCCTGATTTTATTCCTAGGAAAAGGATCCCCAAAGGAGGTGTAAGGATCCTGGACTCGAGTGCCTGCAAGAAGCTTCAGCCACCTTCACAGGTAGAAGTCACTGTCTTTCCTACAATGCCACTAATGCCCTTTCTGCTCTCCAGGTCTGCTCCCTGCAGCAGGACAGAGACACCCCTTAACTCCCCGAGTCCTGATTTCCTGCCATTCAAGGGGCTGGGGGCTTCCATTGCCCCCATCCTCGCCATCAGAGACTTTTCCTATGGGAATCTCCCTAGAGCAGGGAAGAAATCTGTTCTTCCCTTAGAACCAGTCTGCTCAGTAAATCCACCCACACTGACCTCATCTTGGCTGCTTTGTTTATCCGAGATTAGTGGTATCTTTGGAAAACCCTTAGTGTGTCGGGGTGTGAGGTGGAACGGGATACAGGAGCTCCAGCAGATTCCCCTGAAGAACACCACCCTGTCTTTCTCTGGTCAGGCTCAGACTTGTCGTCCATTAGGAGGTGAAGACTGGATGGGAGCTGCTGGATCGACCTTGATATGTCATGTCCTTGTGTGGATGAAGGACCTACATCTCAGGATGGCCAGCAGCAGATCTAAGAATGTGTCCAAGAATAGTCTGAACAACCTACACTGATAGGTAAGTAAAGTCATGGCCACATGTAGACACCACAGGAATTGGAGGGGATTGAACCAGGGTCCTTCAGCACAAGCTCCACTCACTCATTGTCAACCAATCCAGCTCCACCCACTAGACCACGCCCCCTTCCAGAGTCACAGAACCCAGGAGCCCGGATTCTCAGACCCGGGCCTCACATCACAAGACCAAATCTCCTCCCATTATGGGCGCTGTAGAAGGGATCATTGGCAAAAACCCCTCTACATTCCCCCATCAGAGACTGCAGCCACAGGTGACCAGTGAAAGAGCAGAGATCTCCGCTGTGGGAATCTGAGGGGCTGCACATTTGGGGTTTCACAGGGAAGGCCTCTGGCAGCCACTGACAGAGTGTTCCTGGGAGGAGATTGTCCGTCTCTAACAAAGGGTTTCTGTTCCCCCAGATCTCAGCCGCTCAGCAGAATGTGGGAGAGCCAAGTGCTGATGGGCAGAGGGGTCACAGGAGTCACCGTGTGGCTGTGCAGCAGGTGCAGTGTCTGCAGTCACCAGGGGCCAACCCCTGCGCTCCAGACAACCCAGGCTAAGGCTCCCTGGATTGCCAAGGGGACTTTGGCTTGGGGAATCGGTTGCTGGTGCCTGTGTCCACAACTGGGATGTTGTCATGAGGCTACTCAATGGTCCATGAAGCGCCATGTGAGCACGGAGAGAACGGGCATTAAAGAGCGAGGCTGGGACCTCTGCGGAGCTGCTGCAGTTGAGCATCCACGGCCAGAAGAGAGACGATGGGAAACTCGCTTCGATGGCTGGCTACAGCCGCAGCAGCTGTCTCATAAAGCTCTGCTCACGCTCTAGCCAACAGAGGCAGGTCAAAGAGCCACCCAGTGAGAGCCTGCGTTGCAATTCGCAATACGGGGTTTTTCAGTGGATTCTGCTGCCCTGACAGTCTATTTCCTGTAATGTGCACATCCAGCCTCCCTGGCTGACCTCAATGGGAGTTAGGTTCTCCGTGCCCACAGGACAGGGCTGGTCTTACCATGAGGCGAACTGAGGCGGCCACCTAAGGTGCCAGACTGTGGGAGGGCGCCACTAGGACCCAGAGGGTAGAAAATTGTGTCTGCTGCGGGTGCCTATGTATTCTCTCTGCTCTAGATGCACAGAGATGGTGGAGGGCTGTGCTGGAGGAAGGAGGGCACAAGAGACATAACAGGCAGGCAGGCGAAAAGGTGAGAGGGAATAACAGAAAGCAGCAGGAGCTGCAGGGAGAGAGAGGAGGAGGAGCCTCTTGTGTACCTCTCCAGCATCCCCAGGAGCCTGGACTGATTAACACCAGCTTCTCAGGGAGCTTCCTGTTTCCTGCTGCTTCCCTGAACCCACTTGAGGAGAACAGGCAGTCAACTGAAATAGTAGGAGCCAGTTAGGCCCTTAAGACGCTGAGATCTTCCCTCACTCAGACTCTGCTACCAGCCTGCTTATTTGTCCCCTTCAGTTGAGTGTTCAGAGCCACTATCGCTGGCACAGAACAGCAGTCCTAGTGAAAGAAGAAAATGTCCCTCTGGGGCAGCATTCAGAAAAAGAAAGAAAGCAAAGGAAGCTTTTCTATCTAAGCAGGAAGGAGCTCTCCTGAGATACATAGACACAAATGTTCACGGTGAACCTTCCAGCCCCAGTGAGAATGTGAGTGGTGAGGAGATGCCTGATCTTCCAGTTAGTCAGAGTGCAGGTGACCTGGCAGCTACTGCAGCATCCATATCTCCATCTCAAAGGGGTGTAACCATGCACATTCCTGAAGAAAAGTGTAGATCAGAGAAGAGTGTGGTGGAGGTGCAAGAAACAGCTGCTGCTGAGTTTAGTTCCTTAAGTCTAGATGATCCAGGACTGTGGACCCACTTGAGCAGTAGCCTGAGGGACTTCCTTGTACTGCATGGGCCACAGCAAGTGAAAAACTTCATGTTCCTCAAAGACAATGAAAATAGTAGCTTCCATCCAACACATTACTGGTGTGAAATCCCCAATGGTGACAAAGTGAAGAGGCCATGGCTTATGTACTCAAAAACCTAGAATGCTGCAGACTGTTTTTGTTGCAAACCCTTCCAGTCTAATGTTCCAGCCACATTGGGTTCTACAGGAACAAAAGACTGGAAAAATCTGGCGAGAAATCTGGCATGCCATGAGAAGGCAGCAAATCACCAGAGAGCATTCCATAGGTGGAAAGAGCTTGAGAAGAGAATAAGATTAAAGACCACCATAGATGATCAGCATCAAGAGAAGATTGCATCAGAGTCTCTTCACTGGCAAAATGTTCTGAAAAGGCTTGTTGCCATTGTGAGAATGCTTGCTACCCAAAACCTAGCACTGTGTGGCACTTCAGATCAGCTGCATGTGCCAAACAATGGAAACTTCCTTAAGTTAAGTGGAGCTGATGGCTGAGGTTGATGCTGTACTCCAGGAGCATCTAAGAAGAGTCACCACCCAAGAAATGGACACACCCCACGACCTCGGAAAAACAATTCAAAATGACATCATACTGTTACTGGCAACAAAAGTCAAACAGAAGATTGTGTGACTGGAGGATATCTGGATGCATATTATAAGACTGTCCTACATAAATGAGAAAAAGTTGAGGTGCCTTTATTATTCTTTTGTTCCATTCTTTGTTTCTATGGGGAACGCACTATCACGGTCTTCCTTTTAAACAAATAAAACTAAAACTTTAAAAAAAAAAAAAAAGCAA
>NW_020664487.1:6363089-6401468 GCF_002925995.2 Terrapene triunguis | reverse complement strand
TACTTTTTCTACAGCAAGTTACAGTGGATCAGTATATTTGATTTGGGGGAAATGAAGTAACAGCTGCCCAAACTGAGCTTGAGCACTCCTGAATTTTGAGGATCTTCAAATCTGGAAGGCAGGTGCTAGATTCCCTTTCTGAATATTAGCTATATCTGGAAAGGAAAAGTCAATTTCTGCTTCCATGGCTCAGAAGTGGAAATCCTCCTAAGTGCCTGGTACTGTATCTAAAGCTGCCCAGGTCCAGAGCCTCCCCTCCTTTACTTTTCATTTTAAATTCTAGTGGGATCCACGTACCTCCCTTGCTAGGCTTCAGATAGAGAGGTGCACCGTCCATTTAGTCCCCCCAATTCCTTCTTTGGGGGAGAGACCAGGGCTGGGGCGGCAGGAGGTGCGGGTGGTGGGGAAGAGCCCAGGGCTGGGGTGGCAGGGGGTGCGGATGGGGGCCAGAGCTGGGGCGGCAGCAGGTTTGGGGGGGGGAGAGCCCAGGACTGGGGCAGCAGGAGGTGTGGGTGCGTGCAAGAGCTGGGGCGGCAGGGGGTGTGGGGGGAAGAGCCCAGGACTGGGGAAGCAGGAGGTGCAGGTGGCGGGAGAGCCCAGAGCTGGGGCAGCAGGGGGTGTGGGCAGGGGAGAGTCCAGGACTGGGGCAGCTGATACGTACCTGGTGTCCAGTGTGCCACTGGAATAGCCCTAGGAGTTGATTAGGATGGGCTACACTGAACAGAGCAGTAGAAGTAGGAAACCAGCCGCAGCCCCATCAGCCAAGCCCTAGGGGAGTTTTCTTCGAGCAGCGTCATGCCTTCAGCACCGGGAGAGGAAAGGCACAGGATCCCCCCCCCCCCCACACACACACACACTCCTGAGGTTACAATTGCTTGTTTCAAGCCATAGTGATTCCATTTTAAAATTCAGCCCCCACTGGGCTGTCTGACTTCCTGCCACACACTGAAGTAAGCAGTGGGCTTTTGGGCATGGATCAGACTGAATGAGCTCCCCTTTCCGCACAAGTTAGGAGATTCCATCAGTTCAGATCATCCGCCTCAAATTATATCTTGAACAGAAGATGCGGAGCTGACAACGCTGCCCTGTAGCAATGTCCTTCTTTGGTTGTATTCACACTGGTCCCAGGTGCTGTTAGTAGTTCATGTCCAGGATCGTCAGCAGAGGGGGAAGCGTGCAGGAAGGTGTTGTCAGATGCTACTGGTGTGGTGCTCTGCTCTGTTCAATGTTGATATCAGTCGGCTGCGTGCGTGTGTTCCCTCTGTGTGCTGCCCCAGCTCTGCGCAGATCGCTGACACAGCAGATCCCAAGAGAACCCCCAATGACCACAGACTCTAGTAAGGTACGAAGGCACGTCGGCCAGGTTTATTGTCAAACGAAGCACAGTAATAGTTCCCTCTAGACTTTACTCTAGAGGACGTACTACGAATATGTGCCCCCTGGCAATGGACTCAGCTCAGTCAGTGGCGGGACTTTCCACTGCCCCCTAGGCTGGACAAAGATATCCACTCAGGGATGCATTCTTATACACAGATACAAACAAGTTACACATCCCTCCTGACGTATTGAGGTGCAACCCCTCTACGTAGCAAGGTGCCGCCTCTCACCTTGTACATGTTGGTTTGAACAAAACAACACTATTCATCATATTCCCCTTTTGGCCCTGTCATTGGGATGGGTCTGCCTGTTCCTTGTGTGTGGAATGTACAAGTATGTGAATGTTCTGATATCTGGTGTCCAGTACCTTTTAGGTATGTCTCTTTTTGCAGCATCAGCCCTTTCCTTGCCAGCTTCTGTGAGCAGGGCCTGCCTCTGGCTCACAGCTTAACTTTGCTTTATGTTAGCAAAGTCTTGACCATTACTTTAGTTCAGGCCTCATACCAGGCCTCTGATACAAGGGTTTATGTCTCAGGGCCTCCTCTTACTACAGAAGGAATGAGAGGAAATGATTCTGAAGAATACCATGATATTTCCGATCCTTTGCTATAGTGATGGGAATGACCAAGCTCCCGCGTGCCTGCATTATTAGCTGTACAGGTTCGTCTGATTGGGCAAATTGCCTGTTTTAGACTCTACTGAAAGCCATTGGAGAATCTGAGACTCCACAAATGACCACTTTATTCCTGTAAAGTAGCTATGGCCTGAAGCCAAAGGAGGAATGGTCCAGGGTGGTTATTACAAGAGCCCTGTGAAATGTGGATATCGTATGAGCCTTGTTTGTTTTCAGCTGGTGCCCCTGACTTTCATGGAGATTCAACCTAAACTCAGCCAGTACCTGGTTTGCTGTCACCCTCCTGTGAAATGGGTGAGCTGTGTAACTTCAGCCTGGAAAGTCACAACTTTTCCCCCCAGCTACTCCTCCCAGCCTGCTCCTGACAGATCCCTGACTCCCTTTCATCTCTGTGGGGTGCTGAGTGGGGGCCTGTAAAGTGTCCCTCATGGTGAAGTGATCATGGAAGGGATTGCTGAGTACACAGCAGCCAGCATCCTCCTCCCAACGGCTTTGTAGGGTGGCCAGCTGGCCCCGTCCCAGGAATTGGGAGAATCTGGCTATTCTGCTGCTGTCTGAGATAGTGGGGGGGCTGGTTAATTTATCAACCAATTAAAAATAATGATGGTTGAGCTCCAGCTCCCCTCAGATGCCCTCCTTTAGCAGCCTGAGGCCTCTTAACAAAGGCATCAAGCCAAGACTCCTCAGCCTAACAGGTCCTCCTCCTTTTCCTCTCCACACCTCCTCACCAGCTTCAGCGTCCTCATTAGGTGACATCACCAGAATCCGCAATGGTTCACTCTGCCCAGTTGGTCACCATCTGTCCCTTGCTTCTCTGATCGCTTTCCTCCCTCCCACTGTCAAAGGAGAAGAGTTGCAGTCTTTACTCAGGCTTAATTCCCATGGGTTGTCAGGATGGGCCCCAGGCATTTAAGAATTAGATTCACTTTGGATGCAGCAGCTCAGATAGTAGAATTGGCTGGCGGGAAGATACACCGGTGTCACTGGTTCCAGTGTAAAAACAAAACAAACACCAGATGTGTAGATATTTTTGCAGCTCAGAATGCTGGGGTTGGTTCACTAGGCTTCATATGAGGTCTTATTAGACTGGAGCATTCAGATGACTTCTGCGTAATCAAAATGTTTGTGAATCCCAAGAGCTGTACTAAACTTTCACACAATGAGCCTGTGGAACTCATTGCCACTAGGTATCACAGCAACCAAGGGCTTAGCAGGATTGAAACACGGCTTAGACACTTACATGGAGAAGAATAGCCAGAGCTTTAATAAATACTAAGAAACCAAATGAGTGTTGGAAGGGAAATCTAAACCCTCTTGTTTCAAGGCATAAGTCCCTCTCTAACTTGTGGGGGTTGGAGGAATGTTCTCTAGGGGCAGGTTGTCCCATAACTATTTATTGAATCGTTTTGCTGAACCTTCCTCTGAAGCAAATTGTACATTCAGAAGTTTCTTGGCTCCACCACTTAATCAGGGTGACGTAAGACGAGCTTGACCAATTATCTGCCTTTTCTGCAGGAAAAATACCACTGGGCACCATTCTGCAACAAATCCACCTCTGCAAATAATCACCAGTACTAAATAATCCACACAAGGGTGCAAATCCAGGGTTTGTATGCTGGTCCTCGAACCTCAGATCTCTGCCCCTTGAGCTGAGGCCAAACCTTTGCAGCAGTGACACAGGGCCAACAAATCCATATGTTCTTTAAGGTTCCCCCTCTAGCAGTCAGACTGTTCACGCACATCTCTGATCACTACAAGTAGGTGCATTAATAACTTACTTTCTTCAAATACAGCTGGTGGAGAAGTTTTCCAGGAGATGTAAACAATATGGAAAGTTAGCTGGCTAGTGGGCAATGAAGGACAGAGAAGAGTCAGTTTCCTATTGGGGTTAATTTTTTTTTTAAAGTGACCTGTAACTCAAACACAATCATAGAATCATAGACTTTAAGGTCAGAAGGGACCATGATGATGATCTAGTCTGACTTCCTGCACAATGCAGGCCACATAATCTCACCCACCCACTCCTGTATCAGACCTGTGTCTGAGCCATTGAAGTCCTCAAATCATGGTTTAAAGACTTCAAGGTGCAGAGGATCTTCCAGCAAGTGACCCGTGCCCCACGCTGCAGAGGAATAAGACAGATTCTCTTCAAACACAGCTGAAAAATTCTCCGGTATTTACAGAATAAACCCAAAGAACGAGGAGTACTTGTGGCACCTTAGAGACTATCACATTTATTTGGGCATAACCTTTCGTGGGCTAAAACCCACTTCATCGGATGCATGCAGTAGAAAATACAGTGGGAAGATATATATACACAGAGAACATGAAAAAATGGGTGTTGCCATACCAACTCTAACGAGACTAATCCATTAAGGTAATAGGTGATAATAGCCCACCTTAATGGATTAGTCTCGTTAGAGTTGGTATGGCAACACCATTTTTTCATGTTCTCTGTGTGTGTGTGTGTGTCTGTGTATATCTTCCCACTGTATTTTCCACTGCATGCATCTGTTGAAGTAGGTTTTAGCCCACGAAAGCTTATGCCCAAATAAATTTGTTAGTCTCTAAGGTGCCACAAGTACTCCTCGTTCTTTTTGCTGATACAGACTAACACGGCTACCACTCTGAAACCTGTCAGAATAAGCCTAGCAATTTTCAAGCCAAACCACTCGCATAAGTCAATTTGTGGGACAAAGGGTTTATCTGAAACTAGGGCTAGTACCAGAACCTGGTTGTAATCTTTAACTACAGAGAGCTTCCTGTTCTATGACGTTAGACGAGCCAGTAGGACAATTCTGTCCTCTGTGAGAAGTAAAGATCTGGGTCCTTTGAGGTGCACATCACTTCTGGGTTATTTTCTATGTACGCTACAGCCATGTAGGTCTGTCATTCTACCACAAGAGGGTGCTGTAACGTAAGCTTTACTTTCATTTGCCTGAGATGCGCATGAGATTATCCTATCTGTCTTAAGGAGCAGGCTGAGCCATAACGCCTCTCAGTTAGGGTGACCAGATGTCCTGATTTTATAGGGACAGTCCCGATTTTTGGGTCTTTTTCTTATATAGGCTCCTATTACCCCCCCACCCCTGTCCCAATGTTTCACATTTGCTGTCTGGTCACTCTGTTCTCAGTCCTAGAGCTGGGTGATTTTTTTTTAAATTTTTTTTTAAACGGAGAATACAAATTTTGGCTGAAAAATGCATTTTTGGGACATCAAAATTATTTGTGACGTGGGATCAAATTCTGCAAATAGTTTCAGCTGGAAAAACAACGGAAGACAAATCTGTCAGCATTTCACTTTGACAATTTCAAAATGAAACACTGACTTTTCATTTCAAAACAGGATTTCATTAAGAAATTTAGCAATTTAAAAAAAAAAAAGTGAACCCCCTCCAAAATGAAATGGAAAACCTGCAAGTTTCATTTCGGGTTGAACAAAATGTTTTGACCGACTGGAGACAATTTGTTTTCTGCTGTGGCAAGGAAAAACTTCCGTTTCAGTTAAAAAATCAGAGAATTGTTTGGCCAGATGTTTTGTTTTTGTTTGACCGCCATGCTGAAAAATCCATTATTCACTCAGTTCTATGTCCTCTTTATTCAACTAATAATGGACCTGCTTAAACACCAGCACAGGGATGCAGCGGTCTGCCCAGGAGAATGAATCCGAGACGCTTAGTTCGGCTGACCAGTGACAGTAACCCAGCTAAAATAACTACGGTTTGTCCCATTCACGTTCAAACCCAGCCTATTCAAACACCACTAAAGTAACACATGTGGATGCTGGCCCCGTATGAACTTATAGGCTGGATGGTCCTCAGCTGAGCATAACGTTTGGCCATTTTTGGAGTGAATGTGAACAGCCAGACAGGCTGTGTTGCATGGTACGGAGGCTTTCCCTGCTCTCCTGTTGGAAGTGGTGACCTGGGAAAGCAGCTCAGTCTGTCCTTAGTGGTGGGTCACGCTGGATGTCAATCTTCTCCTGCTACAGGTGGATCTGACTGTTGTGGGGCTGGGTGGGTGCATAGAGGTCAGACTGCTCTCCGGCATGCTGAGAAGCTGCATAACCACCCATGGCTAGCACTGCCGAGTCTGTGGCCCTACATGTGTCCTCGTAGCCTAGAGTTTCAGGCCAGAAGGGACCACCAGATCATCTAGGCTGATCTCCTGCATGCCACAGGTTACCAACTCCACCCAGCTCCCATAGGCTAAACCCAAGCACCAAAATTAGACCAAACCATTACAGCTGACAGGGCACTAGAATATGTCGAGCCCTCAGCACATAGTGGGCAGATGGGCCTCCAGCCCTACCCCACCCTCTGGCTTCTCTGTGCCCTGAGCCGGCACCTGTGCCCTGCAAGCTGTGCATCGCGCTATACCTGGTGCCCTGGTTCCGATGCCGAGGGCTGTTGGTGCAAAGCCAAGGATGGGATTCTCCCCTTCGTGTTTAGGGTCAGAAAAACGTGGCTTTCATCATAGCCTTGAGCAAGGACTGTTACATCGGACGCTGGTGCTGGCTTCCTCTCTTTGAGCCAGGGTAGGCTTAAGGCTTTCATACAGCTATTGGGGCTAGTTTCCAAAGCCATGGGCTAAAAGTGCATTTGGTACGTCCACACAGACATCCTGGATTTCCTTTCCCATGCTTGCTAATCTACAAGTACCACCTTTTTGCTGGTTCCTCTGGTAAACACAGATGCCCAGGCAGTAATATGAGTGGCAGTTTGCTTATATCCTCAGGTTAGCAGGCCCATTGGGCTTCATCCCAAATAAACAGAATCCTGTTTAGTTTCTTACCAAATTCCATTTTGAGCAAGTGCTGTGATCTTTGTGTATTTTAACTGTCACCTGGGTTAAACAGATCATGCTGTGCCATGGGGTTCTCCTGGCCCCAATAGCCTGATACATTGGACCTCCCCTTTGGGTTTAAGCCAGAGTTGGGTGGAGACATGCGTAGCACTAGCAAGCTCCAGAGGAAAGGAAAGCATCTGGTGATGGCCAGTGAAACAGTAAGGAAGGCAGCTTACAAATCCCGTTATGGAAGGGGAAGAGTAGGGTCAAGTGGGTAAGGCATGGGCTCTAGACTGACCTGCTGTTTGGCCTCAGGATAGTCACTGCCCCTCTCTGCTTCACCTCCTTCCCTTGCTCCTTCTTGACATGTAGATTGGAAGCTTCTGAGGTGTATGTCTCACTAGGCTCTGTACAGCACCTAGCACACGTCTCTTGGCTGAAGCCTCCTGGTATTACCGTAATGCATGTAATAATAAATCACTCCACAGCTGGGAAATATTGTAGAACCCTGCCCTGAGATCCCAAGAGGGGAGGGTTTGAGGTTCCCGTTAATAAGATCCCAGCTATGCTGACTAACGGTGGCACTCAGAGCACAAAGTTGGGATCTGAATGTGAATGTTTCCAAAGAGATTTGGATTGGGCACCCCAATAAAAATCCAGTTTATGGAAGCGGGTCTGAGCCACAGAGATCTTATGCACATCCCAAGAGTTTGAGGGTCTGGTGCTTTCTTGCAAGACCCATCTTTAACATTATCTCTGCATTTTGTCTCTTGTGCCAAAACAAAAAAGTGACTTTTTTTTTACTCTTTGATTTTTAAAATCCTTTTTTTAAAAAAGGAACACACATCACTGTTGATGTAGGAGCCTTATTGGGTTAGGTGGCAAGTGTCACTCACTGACCCTTGATTCCATGATGTAATCTTATCCTTTGCCTTTCTAGAGCCTTTAGATGCACCAGAGCCCTACAGAAGCAATTCACAGAGCAGAGCAGAGTCTCTTAATTAGAGCTGGGCAAAATTTTTTCATCTGAAACTTTTTCTCTGCAAAAAAAATAAATAAAAAAAAAATGCAAATTCCAGTCCACAGAAACATTCCATGAATTCCTGTTGACTTTGCTGAATTGTTTGTTCAAAAATAAAAATAAAATCCCCAAACATTGAAAACAATCAAAATTTAAAAAAAAAACCCAAAACCCTTCTATTTCATTTAGAAATTTCCTTCAATTTATTTAAAAAATAAAAGTTTAAAAGAAAAATAGCTCAAAACCAAAATGGAACATTTTGTTTCAGATCAAATGAAATGGTTAATTCGACCCCAAATAATTTTTTTTTCCTATTTGTAAATGCCAGTGAACTGAAAAATCCGTTATTGGCCCGGCTCTACTCTTTGGCCATGTATATGCAATGGTGATATAAACCCATAGCATAGACACACACTACACTGACCGGAGTTTTTCTGTTGGCGAAGGAACGCACCTCCCCGAGTGACTGCTTCTGTCAACCTACCTACTATCTTCACCCTTACTGAGTGATTGGCAGCATGTTCTGGGGAAAGAACATCTGGATTGTCCCCAGTTCTGCCACTGACCTGAGGTCACTTTGCCACTGTGCCTATTTTCTCCTTCCTTAAGATGGGGATAAGGATGCTTTTGAAAGCTATGGATGAGAAGCGCCAAGGAAAAGTTAAGTATTCTTCTCTAGCCACCTTCTTCTGGTGTCCCCCCCCCCATCTCGTATTGCCTGGTCTCTGTCTTTTTTTCCTTACACCCCTGGATCAGCGCCATGTGTCTGCCTGGGTGACTCATCGCTTCCTGAATTTGCCAAGGGCTGCTGTGGAAGTCAAGGGGGATGAGTCAGCACTTGAGGGGAAGTGACGGTTGCTTTGTGAGCAGTCAGCAATAGGTGGCCCAGAGGAACAGCAAAGGAGCACTGTGGCTGTACTTGGAGGAGATAAGCAGGGAGCGGTGGCGGTAAGAGAATTGTTTGTACAAGTAAATTTTGTCCCTCTGCCCCAAGTCTTGGTATGGATGATCTTTATAATAATCACATATGCAATTGCACAGATAGGTGAATGATTCAATAGACATTTTGACTCAGTATCTTTCAGCAGATTAACGTGTACAGGCAAATTATCCATTCTTTGTAAGAGGAAACGAGACTTGTACCAGCAAGCCCTGATTGTATGGGCAAATACCACAGTGAATGTGGCAGCAGGTTGATTTCACCCACTGTTCTAAGAACTCCATGTATGTGTGAACATATCTGTTATCTTCCAGACACCTACACTCCACTTTTGTCATAGTCTGCCTGGAACTGATCTTATCAGAACTCTTCTTACCAGCTGCACACTTCAAGGGATGGAAAGGTTAAGGGTTGAGACACTGACGTAAAGAGGCTTGCCTTCTGAGCAACCTCCTCTTCGGGTAGCTGACACGTTCCTCTATTCTTGCCAGGGCACATACTGCCGACTTTGAGCAGGAATTTGTGAGTGTGTATGTACACAGGAGCCGCTGTCACTAAGAACAACCAACTGCAAAGCCAAATCCAGATCTGTTGGGGTTTGAACGGGGGTCTGGGTCAGAACCCCGCTCGCTGAGGCTGTTTGCATGCAGTAGAAATACCAGCACTTCTAGCTTCCTACGGCAGCTATGTTGGGTTACATTTTCAACACAATATGGGAGGAGTTTTCAGAGATGAAGGTATTCCTAATCCTGTGACCAACTTTAAAGCACTCAAAACCACACACTATAGAATATTGGAGTTCTTCAGCTTTGCTTTTTCTCAGTGTAGCTGCTTGTGTCTTCCCTCCCTTCAGAGGGAACTGAATAGCTCCTGGGCCTAATTATAAGATTCAGCGTCATCTCTACGTCACCAGCTCAAATGTAGCCTTCAGGCATGGTTCCTTTACTCCAGAGAGTCTTTGCTAAGGGCTGCTGTATCTGGCCCCATGTTGGTACTGGCCAAAAATGGCTCCTGTTTGGTGGTCTAGGACACATGATTAGGGGCCTACCAAATTCGCGGCCATGGAAAAACGTGTCATGGACCATGAAATCTGGTCTCCCACTTGAAATCTTGTCTTTTGTGTGCTTTTACCTTATACTATACAGCTTTCACGAGGAGACCAGCCTTTCTCAAATGGGGGGTCCTGACCCAAAATGGAGTTGCAGCGGGGTCACAAGGTTATTTTAGGGGGGGTCATGGTATTGCCACCCTTACTTCTGCGCTGCCTTCAGAGCTGGGCAGCTGGAGAGCGGCAGCTGTTGGCCGAGTGCCCAGCTCTGAAGGCAGCGCCGCACCAGCAGCAGTGCAGAAGTAAGGGTGGCAATACCATATCATGCCATCCTTACTTCTGCGCTGCTGCCTTCAGAGCTGGTGGCTGGACAGTGGCAGCTACTGACTGAGGGCCCAGGTCTGCAGGCAGCAGCTCAGAAGTAAGGGTGGCAACACCATACCATGCAAACCTTACTTCTGCGCTGTTCCTGGCGGCGGCTCTGCCTTCAGAGCTGGGCTCCTGGCCAGCAGCTGCCGCTTTCCAGCTGGCCAGCTCTGAAGGCAGGGCTGCCGCCAGCAACAGCGTAGAAGTAAGGGTAGCAGTAAGGCAACAACAACCCCCCCCCCCAATAACCTTGTGACCCCCCCCACACTGTGAAATTTCAGATTTAAATAGTTGAAATAATGAAATTTACCATTTTTAAAATCCTATGACCATGAAATTGACCAAAATAGACTGTGAATTTGGTAGGGCCCTACACATGATTAAATGAAAGCCAGTATTATCTTATCAGAGAGTGAAGTAACCTTGCCTCTAGGGCAGGGGTGGGCAAACTACAGCCCGCGGGACTGTCCTACCTGGCCCCCGAGCTCCTGGCCTGGGAGGCTAGCCCCCGGCCCCTCCCGCCGGTGACCCCTTCCCCCACAGCCCCAGCTTGCTTGCTCTGCTGCTGGCGCAGTGTCTGGGCGGTGGGGCTGTGAGCTCCTGGGGCAGCGCAACTGCAGAGCCGCGGCCTGACCTGGTCTCTGTGCTGCGCGGTGGCGACGGCGGCAGCGTGGCCCAGCTCCAGCCATCGGTGCTCCAGGCAGCGCGGTAAGGGAGCAGGGGGGGTTGGATAGAGGGCAGGGGAGTTCGGGGTGGTGGTCAGGGAGTGGGGGTAGTCGGGGGGGAAATGGGGGCAGGGATCCCGGGGGCAGTCAGGGGACAGGGAAAAGGGGTGGTTTGATGGGGCAGGGGTCCCGGGGGGCATCAAGAATGAGAGGAGGGGTTGAATGGGGCAGCGGGGGTCCAGGGGCAGTCAGGGGACAGGGAGCAGATTGTGTGGGGATGGGGCAGGGGTCCTGGGGGGCCATCAGGAATGAGAGGAGGGGTTGGATGGGGCAGCGGGGATCCAGGGACAGGGGTGTGTGGATGGGGCAGGGGTCCCAGAGGGGCCATCAGGGAAGAGGGGGGATTGAATGGGGCAGGAGTCACGGGTGGGGGGGGAGATAGGAGTTGGGGGCCAGGCCACAACCCCCTCCCCTAATTGGCCCTCCATACAATTTATGAAACCCGATGCGGCCCTCAGGCCAAAAAGTTTGCCCGCCCCTGGGTTAGAGTCATGCTTTACAGGGCCGGCTCCAGGCACCAGCTTGGCAAGCAGGTGCTTGGGGCGGCCACTCCGGAGAGGGGCGGCAGGTCCAGCTATTCGGCGGACGGTCCCTCACTCCCGCTCGGAGCGAAGGACCTTCCGCCGAATTGCCGCCGCAGATCGCGATCGTGGCTTTTTTATTTCTTTGGCTGCTTGGGGTGGCCAAAACCCTGGAGCCGGCCCTGATGCTTTAGTCCTAGTGCCGGGGAGGTTCACAGTGTTGTTAGAGCTACTCTGCAGACAGACAGAGACTTCATCTCCAGTCGTTGTGGGAGCCTCCAAGTGCTGCACTGGCTAGAACTCGACAGGACCATTTTGAAAATGGAGTATCAGATCTGACCTCAAACCTGGACTCCTCCACCCTACACTGATTTGAAAGCTTGCCTGTGCACTGAACCCAGCAGTGAGGAAGTACATGCCCTCTCTCAGCTCCCTGAGAAGAATTCATGAAGTGGCACTATTGTTACTGGTGTTCCCAGTCCAGCAAGGTGGCGCCCACTTAACTGTGCCACCTGATTAAACTATGGACATTTGGATCTTGCATCTAATTTCAGTGCCTGTCAATGGGCACAAGCAGTAGAGATGGGCAACTAACTGACTCCCCCCCTCCCCCCAGTTCTTGGGCAGTGACTGGGGGGATGGCGGCAGGGGGGGGGGCAGGGAGAAGAGAGAAAAAATTAGTTCAGGTCAAATTGAACTAAAAATCTCATGGACCCCAGTGCCCCTTTCTCTGGGTTGCTGCCCCTCCTGGCAGTACCCCCCACACTCTGGGTCTCCCCACCCAGGGGAACCCCCAACCCCTATCCTCACCTTGCCTCAGTGTAAGGCTACTGCCAGTCACCAACTAGCCCCGCTCCCTGGGGCAGACTGCAGTATAGGCCACTTATCACTGGCAAGGGGGATTTGGTCCTGCTGCCTCGGTCTAGCCTTGGGCTGTCCCCTACAGCCCCAGTACCTGTTTGGCCTTATACTAGGCCGCAGCCTGGGGGGTTTCCAGGCCAGAGCTCCCCAGCCCTGCTCCACTCCACTCCCGGTACCTTGTCTCTAGCTCCCTGCAGCCAGGCCCATCTCCCTCTACAGCTAGAGAGAGACTGCTGAGCTTCTGGCTGCCCCGGCCTTCTTATAAGGCCCGGTTAGTCTTTTTGGGGCGTGGCTCCGGCTGCAGCTACTTCCCCCAGTCAGCCAGGGTTTTGCTCCCTTCCCCAGCCCCAGGCCTCTGCCGGGCTTTTCCAACCCCTTCCGTCTGGAGCGGGTGCTCACCCGGCTACAAGTACTCATCAGGACTGCATCCCTGGCAAAGGTGGGCAACTGGATATTGGCTGTCAGTATTGTCTGCTGACTGATTAGAGTTGACCGAATAATGGAGTTTGCAGTTTGGTCCCCAAACCGCAGAATCTGAAAAAAAAAATCCCGTTTGCATGAACAGAAACCATTTTGTTTAAAAAAAAAAAATTCATTGAATCAAAAAACAAAACGAACGGAAAGTTGCTTTGAATCAACTAAAATTGTTTTTTTAAAGATTTTTGTTGTCATTTGTCCTTTTTGGGTGTTTTAACCCCCTCCCCTTTTCATGGGTGTTTAAAAAAACGTGGCCATATTTGAATTCAAAATAACATTTTGAAACAATTGAAGAAAAAAGGTTCAAAATGAAATTGTCACACTATCTGGAATGGCTCACGACCATGAGTGCCTACTTCAGGGCAGACTATCAGAAAACAGGGCAGAGACCCGAAACTGGTGGTGTGATCTATAATTAGATTTCACCAGGCCAGTAACAAATGTGAACTGCTGGATCACTATACCAGTCACAGACAGTCCCCTTAGACTCTCTAGCCACCCAGACAAACTGGAATTTGTGATAAAAGGTCACTTACACCAAAAATCACATCATATTTATGTTGCTTCCAGTCCCAGGTGACTCACCCCAGATTGACTGGTACCTTAGATCTTACACCAAAAGTAATTCTAGAAGCCAATTCTATAGTAAACTAAGGGTACGTCTACACTACCCGCCGGATTGGCGGGTAGTGATCGATTTATTGGGGATCAATTTATCGCGTCTAGTGTAGACACGATAAAATC
This sequence comes from Terrapene triunguis, assembly GCF_002925995.2. Classification (NCBI taxonomy): domain Eukaryota; kingdom Metazoa; phylum Chordata; order Testudines; family Emydidae; genus Terrapene; species Terrapene triunguis. The sequence goes on along the minus strand of NW_020664487.1, from coordinate 6,387,966 downwards.
GATCCCCGATCGCTCTGCCGTCGACTCCGGAACTCCACCGCGGCGAGAGGCAGAAGTGGAGTCGAGGGGGGTGCAGCAGCGGTCGACTCGCCGCTGTCCTCATGGCCAGGTAAATCAACCTAAGATACGCCGACTTCAGCTACGCTATTCGCGTAGCTGAAGTTGCGTATCTTAGGTCGACCCCCTCCCCAGTGTAGACCTAGCCTAAGGGTTTATTAGCCAAGAAAAGGAAATGAGAGTTCTTGAGAGGTTAAAGCAGGTAAAATATATGTACAGGTGAGTCAGTCTATAATTTCAAATGGTAGCAGAGATGTAGTAATCGGCCAGTTTCCCAAAAGTCTCTCAGGGTTACCCAGAATAACACTGGGGATCTGTCTTCTCGTTCAGTTGTTCCACCTTGTAAGAGTCCAATCAGTCCAGAAAGAAAGGATATTTCCCTAAATCCACACTGAGTTTCTTCTGTCAGAAAACAAGCTGACAGGATCACTACCCTGTGATGATGGAGAGTGAGGAATGCATTTAGCGTCTTTGACCTCTGATCATCACATACAATGCCCACTTGCTTTGAAATTAGCACTTTTCTGTTCAAGTTCTTCATTTTCATTCCGCAAGGCTTCTTTCTCGCTTGATGGGTTATTTAGTTACAGGGGCGTACACTGTGTAAATGTTTGCTATTACATTATAACGGGATACAGATAAGTGAAACAATGTCAGTAACATCCCATTAGTTTTCATGATGTTTAAACACCAAATACACTCTTATACATTTAGCAATCACTTGGATCTGTACTTATATATAAGTGACTTGGCCTGGGGCTTTGGCACGAGCTAACACCTAATCTGCCAGCAACACAGAAATACTTTAACAGTTTTGAAAAATTCTCACCTGAAACTATTAATTGACTTTGACCCAAATTGATGAGTAGCTTGAAGCACAGAGAAATGCATTTTTCAGTTGACAAACAAAAGTTCACCCAGCTCTAATTGTGACACCGTTTCTGGTGTCAGGGAAGCACCTGCCCCAACATCCTGTGCAGGTGGGTCTGGGCACATGTAAGTACAATGAGTCAAGGAATATTCTCTTGATGTGCCAATACTAGGAAGCGGAAAACTCGTTTAGATACACTTATAAAAACAGGGTCCCAACCAGCCAAGTTCTGGAGGTGGTTTGATTTCCGGTCCCTAAGGTGAAGAATGGGTATGGACAAGCCCTGAATCAGGTGGAGAGACATAAATCTTTCAGGCCCCATTGTTTCTCCATTTCCAGCCAACATAATCCTTTCCTAAATCCTATGGCATTGAGGTGGAGTGCTACCACAGCTAGAAATTCTCCTCCTTAGCCTTTAATATGAAAAGGAAGGGAATGAATTGGTGGCAGATGGGGGAGATGCTTGATGCAACAATCAATCATTTACCAGTGACCTAACATATTGTGTGTCTGGGTTAGCAGGAGCGTACAGTCCCCTGAGATGGAGAGTTAGTGCATGCTTTCAGAGGGATTCAGACCACCAGTTCGATAAGAACAGAATTCCTAATTGTGGTAATCGTGCATTGTTCTTGTGCATACAATCTAGCACCTGACTTGTGACCAAAAAATCTCCATCTAGAGTAAAATCCCAGACCATTTTATAAACAATGGCGACTGACTTAGAACATTTGCCTGTATGCTCGGGGTTCTACTGATCGCCATATTTGGGGTCGGGAAGGAATTTTCCTCCAGGGTAAATTTGCAGAGGCCCTGGAGGTTTTTTGCCTTCCTCCGTAGCATAGGGCAGGGGTCTCAAGCTGGAGGATTCTCTGCGACTTGAAGTCTTTAAATCATGATCTGGAGACTTCAACAGCAGAGATAAGGGAAATTGGATGGGCCAGCTTTTGTGGCCTGCATCATGCAGGAGGTCAGACTAGATGACCATAATGGTCCCTTCTGACCTTAAAGTCTATGAGTCTATGAGTCTATGAGACTACACATTTGTAGCTTTAGGATGATAGATCAAAAATATATATGCTCGTATATCGCAATCATAGCACTGCCATTAAGTATTGCCCGATATTCTGTGCATTGGCCTTCTCAGCTATCCCACTCAGGTTCTAGATGGAGTCCCTTCAACCGAGAGGAGCAAAGGGCAGAGAGATTGGCATTGAACAGAGGAATGTCTGAACTTTATTGAGCAGTGGGCAGATCAAAGACAGGCAGCCTCTTCCCAGAGCCTCTGTGAGAGATGACAGGGCAACTGGAAGATAACAAATCATTCTGGGTTTGCCTAAATCCATCCACTCCAGTTCCCAACTGTGACTAACCTCTTCCTAACATCCAGTTCACCCATGGGTGCATGCAGGTGAATAGCCTCTCACAGAATGGCTGCCATGTTCTGTTCCAAAGATGGCTATTTGTTTGTTTGTTTTTCAATGGAGGGGTATAGCGGGGCGGTTTCCCCGCTCCTGGTATAAAAGGAGTGAGAGCAGCCGAGGGAGCAGTTGGCCACATCAGGGCACAGCTGGCCCTGATAAGAGGCCTGTGAGTAAGGAACTGAGAAAGTCTCGCTCCAGGGCTGGAGTCAGAAGGACCTAGCTGCCTGGGAGAGACCGGGAACCTTCGACAGAGAGGTGCTGGGGAGCTCAGGCCTGGCTACCTCCCAGGCTGAGGCCTGGCAGTAAGGCCTAAGGAGGTACTGGGGCTGCAGGGAAAGGCTGCAGGTCCAACCCCCTAGCCGATAATGAGTGGCCATTACAGACTGCAGTTTGCCCCAGGGAAAGGGGGCTAGATGACGACTGGCATTAGCCACTGAGGCAAGTTGGGCATAGCCCGGAAACGGGAGACCCAGAGTGTGGGGGCACTGCCTTGGGGCAGCACCCCAAGGTAAGGGACACCGGGGTCCGGGAGGTACACGGGGCCAGAGCTGGTGGAGACAACAGGACCAGTAACCAAGGGAGAGACCCCAGCCAGCAGGAGGTGCTCTGAGGCTGGAAAGAGCAGGACCAGCAGGAGGTGCCGCGCTGGTGAGTCAGCGATTGGTTACAAGGATACAGGAGTCAAAATGGCAGTGGGGAGAGGGAGGTGGTGGTAGTCTTCCAAGCTCCACCCACAAAATAAGCTCCACCCATGTGAGTCACCAAAATGAGATGCATCTCACAGTAGCTTATGCTGAAATTCATTATATGTTGATGTGTCACTAAGCGCCATCATGACTGGAGGGGATAGGGAATAAGTGGTCTCTCCTAACTGCCTCCAACTCAGATCACAGAATGAGCTCTCATGCACGGTAAATTGTGCAGCTCTGTGACCCTCCCTCTCCTTTTTCACAGGAGGGACGAATAGCCAGCAATGTTGCTATTTAAACGAACATCCACAAGCAGGTGAGTGAGCCCCTCGCTGAGACAAATGGGGCATTTCTCACCCTGGCTCTCTGCATACACTCGGGTCATGCTTTGGAGGTTTTTCTCCACAACTGTTACACCTGGAAATTGCCCCTTTTTAAAGGGAAGCTGGGATGTTGGAGAAAAAGATAGCAGATTGAGAGAGGTGCCCGTCCACCATGCCTTGCTGTACTCAACCAATCCATGCCGGGGGCGGGGGTACCAGTAGCCATTGGAGTTAGAGGTTACTGACCATCAGGCCTGTTGTAACCCAGACCCCTGTCATGTGATATAAAGGACCTGATTCACCTTGGCAAGATTCTGATTTTACACTGCTGTAACGGCTTTGAAACCACACTTCGCCCTATGCTGCTATTCTCCCCCTAAGTCCTGCACCAGCAGTTGGTGGCCGGCCAATAACAATCAGGTACGTGCCGCACCACCTGCTGGTCACTGACTCGTTGCTCCATCTGGCTCAAAGGATCCTGCCTCATTCTTCCCCTGGCTGCCTGGGTGGTGTTGACGGATCCCGCCACTGATTCGGGGGTTATCAGGCTAGAGTTGAGCGGTGGCCTTGAATTGCTATACCATTGATGGAAGTGCCTTGGCTGGGTCCAGCAGCTGTATGACTGGTCACATTCCATATGGCTGATAAGAACGGCCAGCCTGGGTCAGAGCAATGGTCCATCTAGCCCAGTATCCTGTCTGCCAACAGTGGCCAGAGCCAGCGGCTTCATAGGGAATGAACAAGGCAGTTATCAAGTGATCCATCCCCTGTCATCCAGGCCCGGTATCCGGCAGTCAGAGGCTTAGGGACACCCAGAGCATGGGTTTGCATCCCTGACCATCTTGGCTAATAGCCACTGATGGACCTACCCTCCGTGAACTTAGCTAATTCTTTTTTGAACCCAGTTATACTTTTCGCCTTCACAACATCCCCTGGCAACAAGTTCCATAAGTTGGCTGTGTGTAGTGAGAAGAAATACTTCCTTTTGTTTGTTTTTAAACCTGCTGCCTACTAATTTCTTTGGGTGACCCCTAGTTCTTGTGTTACGGGTAAATAGCACTTTCCACACCATTCATGATTTTTATAGCTATCATATCCCTTTTTAGTCGTCTCTTTTCCAAGTTAAACAGGCCCAGTCTTTTTAATCTCTCCTCATATAGAAGCTGTTCCATACCCGTAATCATTTTTTGTTACCCTTCTCTGCATCTTTCCCAGGGCCGGCTCCAGGCACCAGCCGACCAAGCACGTGGCATGGTGCTCGGAGTGGGGGCGGGGCTTCGGGCGGCGTGGTGCTCGGAGGGGGGCGGGGTCTTGGGGGGGGCGGGGGTGGGCATGGGGGGGGTACGTCAGGGCGGCGCTCTTCTTTTTTGCCTGGGGCGGCAAAAAAGTTAGAGCCGGCCCTGATCTTTTCCAGTTCTAATATATATTTTTTGAGATTGGGTGACCAGAACTGCATGCACTATTCAAGGTGTGGGCATGCCATGGATTTATATAGTGGCATTATGATATTTATTGCCTTATTATCCAGCCCTTTTCCCATGGTTCCCAACATTGTTAGCTTTTTTGACTGCTGATGCAAATTGAGTGGATGTTTTCAGAGAACTATCCACAATGACTCTAAGGTCTCTTTCTTGAGTGGCAACAGCTAATTTAGAGGCCATCATTTTGTTTGTTTAGTTGAGGTTGTTTTCCAAAGAGCATTACTTTGCATTTATCGACATTGAATTTCATCTACCATTTCGTTGCCCCTTCGCCCAGTTTTATGAGATCCCTTTGTGACTCTTTGCAGTCTACTTTGGATTTAAACATCTTGAGTAATATTGTCTCATATGCAAACTTTGCACCTCACTGTTTACCCCTTTTTCCAGTTACTGATCTACGAGAGGACCTTCCCTCTTATCTCATGACAACTTACTTTGGTTAAGAGCCTTTGGTGAGGGACTGTGTCAAAGGCATTCTGAAAGTCCAAGTACACTATATCCACAGTTTATGCTGTAAACCTGTGATGTCACCTAAAGCAGATGGTCTTATGACAAACATGTGCCAGACACCAGGTTGCTTATGAAAGGGTTCAAAGATAAACCATGAGATAAGCCCTTGGCCTGTTGCATCACCTGTGAAAATCATTATTCAGACATAGAGGAAGTGGTGCTATTCCCGTGCAAGCGAAGGGTAAATGATTGACTAAGCCAAGGTCACTCACTGGGCCCCGTGCTGTCATCTAGTGTAGCAAGATGATTGCTGTAGGTCCCATGATAGTTTGGCTTAAGTGCTTCATGGGGTATAAACCTTCCATTGCATCACTTCTGCACTTTGGTCTGGAAAACCGCTCGCTGACCTTGGGAAGCAGCAGAAGGGACAGCGTGAGAGAAGACAGAATCCCTGGGCCGCATCTGCTTTTCCCGTTAAAACTGAGGACATTGTCTCATGTACTTCTCTGGGAACGGTGGCCTTCTCCTGTCTCTGCTTCCCTTCTCCTGCGGAGTCCACACCATGGAGCTGTTCTAGTGGCTTTTGCCACCTCTTACTGAGGCTCCCGCCTTTCCTTCATTGGAGGCTTGTGCCGAGCTTTGATGGAGCATTTTCAAAAGGATTCAGGAGTCAAGTCTGCCGTGGGCCTTCAATTCCCTGCTGCTGCACTGGCTCTTAAGACGGGGCCATACCAGCCAAGAGGTCCATGACTTTGGGTTTGGGGGCACTATCTTAGGAGGGACTTAGCCTAGGAGTGACCCCAAGCCACTATGGCTTGCTGCTGCACTTCCCTCCAACTGCTATGACCTGATGATGGACTCAGTGATCTGGTCTCCGTCTCTGGCATCTCTCGCAGAATACAATGGTTCCAGTGGCAGCCTTAGGACTGCGATCTTTGGAGGTCTTGCTCTTCCAAGAGCCATGCACCACCTGCAGGCGTCTCTCTGCACTCCCCCTCCGTAGCTCTGGCTGGGTACCGTGTGAATCCGTGACCTCAAACACTAGATTCCTTACTGCCTTCCCCCACTCAATGGGGGAGGTGGCCCCAGAGCCCCAGATGTGTAAAGGGGGTTGCAGGTAGATAGGATCAGTGAGAGAGGTGTCATGGCAGGTCCCACCACACCTTCACAGACCTCTGCAATTCCTAGGCCAGTCCTGACGGAAATGTCCGGCGTGCTCAGCCGCAGCAATCGCACAGTTAATTATTAGAAGGCATTGGCCCAGAGAAAATCAATTTTCCTGCAGCAGATATGGCAGCAGTCAGCACACAGACATGTAGAACCGAAACAATTAGCAGCCGTTATAAACAGAGCTTTAGTGTAACTGGCTCCGGACCAAGTGGGACAATAAAGCTCCTTGCACTGGGTAAACAGAACATAACCTATTGCAATATCCTGGCAATCGGATGCGTGAGATGAAATCGCTGTTTGATTTGTGAAGCTGGGGTTTACGATTTTTCTGCATTGGACTGGATTTTATATATAGGTTGGGTGAATTCAGGGGGGCAGTGTGGTCTGGTGGACAGGGACAGCACTGGAAGTCAGGAGACCCGGCTTCTGTTCCTAGCTGCCAGCTCTTTCTCTGACTTTTTATGTGGCTTTGGGCAAAGCCACTTAGGGCCTAATCTGCAGGGGAGCTGTGTACCCTCTGCTCACCAACTTCAGCACTAGGAAGTTAGGTCTGCAACATCTGTGCTCCAGTCGCCCCCTCTATAAAACGGAGACGATGTCTCTCTAGGTCTGTACAAAGCACTTACCACCACCACATGTTATCTGTTCTTTGTAAAGTCAAGCCCTCTAGATAGTAATTGCTAACACTATTCATGCCTGTGCAATTAGAAGAATAGAGCAGGATGAGTATGAGGTATCTGCCTTGTCTGTCATATCATGGCGGTTGTCCTCTCCAAGGTGTTAAGAACCTACAGAAATTGCCTTCTCTGAAAAGCCAGCTGCCCCAGAGTTCCCAGAAATGCGGTGGCTTTGGTCCATGGAATCCTTTAATGCAGAGACTGCAAAGCAAACCTGAAGGAATCTTTGACTCTGGGGGTTGAATGAACCCAGAACCTCATAGTCAGCCCAAACTACTGAGTTACACCTGGCAGCAATGGAAAACATTAATTGACCTGGATTTTCTCAAAAACAGGCCCACGGTCTCTTGGAGGTAGGGTGATCAGTCAGCAAGTGTGAAAAATTGGGACGGGGTGGAGGGTAATAGGCACCTATACAAGACAAAGCCACCCCAAATCAGGACTGTCCCTATAAAATCGGGACATCTGGTCACCCTACTTGGAGGGGTTATAAGCTTCTAAAAATATGTGGGCTGAGTTTCATGTTCGTAACCAAACTGAACACCAGCCATATGTTGGCTGGGAAGTACAAAATCAAGGGCCAAAGAGGCATTTCTTCCAAAGTGGAAACATTTCTTGGGCTCCACCAAGTCTATAGATGTAACTATGCTCCACAGACTGCGGGCTGAGAAAGGAAGTGACCTTTAACCTGAAATGTCACTAGTGTTAGTGAGGCCGTCAGTTTTCTACAAAGCCTGCTGACTCACACTCAGTGGTGCGCTTGCTGATGCAGGGTAGGCTCTTAGTGACAATCAGAACACAAAAAGCACCGCTAAAGTGCACGTTCCAGGGAATGAAGCAAATCCCACCGTTTGGGAAAGGCGCCGATTTGATTTCCTTGTCTATGAATTTCCTTTAATTGCTTTAATAACAATCCACTCTTTTTTTTTTTTATTTAAACTGATTTTTAGCAATGTTGGGCTGCCTGCTCATGGCCCAGTCCTGTGTGGTACTGAACATGTCCAATTCCCACTAAAGTTCAAAGGGAGCCTTTCCATTGACTTGAATGGATGTTGGGTCGGACTCTTACTGTGTGACAGGGTGAACATCTCTTGCTTGAACATTTCATCATCTCTTCCTCTACATAGGAGCATCAGACCTGATGCAACCTTTCCTTGCTCCCTGTGAAGTTGTTTACACATGGGCAAAGAAGGTGTAAGTGACTACATAAGATACAAGCCAGTGGAGAGTTACTCTGTAGGATCTGTCATACTCAGGAAGGACCCCTTGTGCTCCAAGACTTTCTAACCACTGAGCATGACACAGAATCCACACAATGCCATACAATGAAGCTAAGTTTTTTTCATTTAAAAAAAAATTGTTTCTAGCCCTTCTGGTTATAAAGAAACCCTTGCAAGCATGAATCAAGTGTACCTGATGCAGACAGCTGCTTGCTTGCGTCTGTAGACTGTTTGAAACAGATGTACACAGCTGCTAAAACTTCCAGCTGACCCACTGACACAGTCTAGGGGGCAGTGACCTGCTGTCAATAGACAAGCCTTTGACACCTCAAAAGTGGAAGATGTGGGGCTGGCTTAAAAGAAATGGATTTAACATCAACAGATCAGAGGAACGATTGTCCTGAGCGTATTAATCATTAACTCAGTAGACAACCTCCATTTTTAATTTAAATGAAGCTGCCACAGAATTTCCAGGAGTGCCACAGAATCCGGGAACCATGGCACAGAATTTTAGCTCTAGCTTGCTACAGAGCATGTAGGACAGGATCACGTCTAACCAAGCTAGACATAATCGGAGCCATATGATGGTGCAGTAGTAGATCCAGGCTCAATTTTATTAACGAATGTATTAAAGGTGGCATTGGGTGGTTCAGGCTAAGTTTGGGTTCCAACTGATTGAAGGTAGTTTTGGGTCATGTCAACAACAGAGCTGGTTGGGCGGTTTAATCTAAACTTCCCACAGAAAAATTCAACTTTCAGTTTTGGGGTTTTCAGTTTTTTGATTAACAGTCAAAATTTTCTATGGAAAGCAAATGTTTTCCACAAAAAATGCAAACCCCAATCATCTGTCACAAAACAGTTCAGGTGAAAAATTTTCAGCCAACCAAAGTCAACAGGTTGGTGGTGATTTGCAAAGGTTCCCCTTTAGTCTTGTGTGATGGTTTTTTTGTTTTTTTGCAGTTAAATGTGTCTCTGGATGGATTCAGAATGATTCTGCTTGGCTACAGTCTACTCACAGGAGCTGGCAGCTGGGTCACATATGACAAGAGGTAAGTTTTGGTTTGTTCTATCTGCTCTGGCTACATTTTTAGTAGGGGGGCGTTTATTCTGGTTCAGGCAGGTTCAGATGGCGATTGGGAAGATTTCAGATATCTCCATTCCTGTGTGTGGTTGCGCTTTTGCAGCCCTTGGAAATAATGCACCTCTTTGCATAACCCCTCAGCGAAGCCAGGAATCCGTGTAGATTTTTTTTTCTGGTGTGGTTCCATCTCCTTTTGTTTTGCTTTTCCTTTTTATATTTCCACGATAGATCCTTGTAGCGGGGTGGTCACCCACTCCTGTCATAAAGGGCAGGGAACAGCCCAGGAGAGGGATGTGGCTAGAGACAAGCAGCCCAGGCTGATTGGGGAGGCAGCCTCAGCTGTGGCCACGCCCCAATCAGGGCCCAGTTGGCCCTTATAAGAGGGCAGTGGGCTAGGAGCAGACAAACACTCTCTCTCTCGCCTTTGAGAGGGAGGGGCCTGGCTGCTAGGGAGTGTACCTGAGTACCTGAGGTGGAGCAGGGCTCGGGGAAGGCCGAGGAGCGGGGGAGCTCCGGCCTGGAAACCCCCCAGGCTGCAGGCCTAGTATAAGGCCGAATAGGTACTGGAGTTTCAGGAGGCAGCCCAAGGGTAGGCAGAGGCAGCAGGTCCAAACCCCTTTGCCTGTGATGAGTAGCTTATATACTGCAGTCTGCCCCAGTGAACGGGGGCTAGATGGGGACTGGGCAGTAGCCATATACTGAGGTGAGGTGGGGATAGGGGGTGGGGGTTCCCCTGGAAGGGGGAGACCCAGAGACTGTGGGGTTAATGCCGGGGGCAGCACCCCAGCAGAAAGGGGCACCGGGGTCTGGGAGGGACATGGGGGCCGAGCGGTAGCGAGACACCGGCCAACAGAGGGCGCACCGGAGGCTGGAAGCTAATTCCCTGAGAGACCATCAGGAGGCGCCGCAGGGGTGAGTCGCGCCCCGTTACAATCCCCGAATGATTTCCATGTACAAACCTTCAGAGGCAGAGTAACAGATGTTGTTCAGTGTGTAGGTTCTACTTGACCTGACTTGCTGAATGTGAGAGTCAAAGAGAAAAAAAAAAAGAAAAATTAACTGCCAAAATGACAGCTTCCTATTTTTCCAGTTGAGGAATGCAGGAGTCATCTCCACAATTGCGAAATCAACGCTATCATTAACCAGGTGATAACCCAAGGTGCAAACCACAAGTACTGGAACAGGTACAAACTAAACACAGACAGGAAACCACCCACCCTTCCAGTAGGTGGAAATTGCCTACTCCTGAGAAAGATAAATGGGTTTGGTTCACCTTAGGTCAATTGCTCTGTGATCTACGCTGTAGAAGGCATCAGTTGCTAAAAGGCAGCTCTTAAATACCATGCCCTCATGGCATCCTCACATGTCACCTTGGTAGATGCCTGACCCCCAATAGAGTAAGGGCAAGGAAAGGAGTTCAGAGTGTGCCAGTCATAGAATCATGCTCTGAACTTGACCACTCATGATTAGAACTGGGCAAAAAATGGGACAAAACTTTTGTGCAAACATTGCCCCTTTCTTAAATGGAAATTTGGACTAAAATTTTCACCAGCATTGTGAATTTTGAACATACTGACCAGCCCTACTCACCACCATAATTTTTTGGAAGTTGTTTGCTGTGGCTGACTTCTTCTTCTTAGCATCTGTGCAATGTGCTTCAGGGGGCATGTGACCAGGATTCATCATCACTGAATTTGGTCCCCTGGTTGGATCATTAGCTTGCCGGGTACTGACGGGGAGTGCGACGTGAATGCTAATCCATGCCCCCCCTGCTTTGCCTGTTATGGCAATGAAAGAAAGTATTTTCCCTCTGCCACAGTGTCAGTGGGGAAGTGCCCTTCAGCAGAACTGATTCTGGAAGGAGACAGCTTGGCTAATCTGATAACTGTCTTCTCTTGGATACAGAGTCAAATGTTTCTCTCCGTGAAGGACTTGGGCAGGAGGTGTGTGGGGGGGCACTTCCCAGACAGGACTGTTGTGTTATGAGCTGGATTGTCCACGATGGCAGGAATGTGCGAAGAAAGGGCAGGGGGCCAGTGGGCTGGTGGTATGTAAAATCTTCTCTGGTTGGACTGTGACCAGTTCTGCTCACCGTAAGCTTCTCTGTAAGGGTGAAGAAAGCCATCAAGCCCTTACAAAGGACCCTGTAAGATTTGTCAGTTTCATTCTCAAACTTCATGGCCGGGCATGATTATTCTGGGACAAGGCAACAAGCTACCAACGTACCTCCCTGTTGATATTTCAGCACTTGGAAGGGTGAGAGGGTAATTCCATCTCTACATCAACAGTGACCCAATTGTACCAATAATATAAAATATTATGCCAGCATTTTCAAAGCTGGGGGCTCAGCCCCTCTGAAAATCAAGCCAGTCATTTAGATGCCTAAATATGGAGCCAGGCCCCTAACCTTAGACACCCAGGTTTGGTGGGGTGTGTACCATTGACCTGGCCCCTACCTAAGCAAGAGAGCAACTGGAATGTTGGAAGGCTAATATTCCAGCCTGCTGATTTCAGATGCATCAATTTTGGGGCTCTCAACTTAAGACATTCAGAAAGTGCTGAGCTCCCCCCTCTGAAAATCAGGCCTTTTATGATGTCTCCAGTTGGCCTCTCAAAGTCCTGGCCCACGTTCCAAACTAGCTGCTTATATCTTTTCGGTGAAGGAGCAGAAAGGAGATGTGTGACTTTGTCTAGAACTCTCTTTTTTTTTTGCCCATGGCTCAGATTTCCATATTCTCTCTTATTCCCAGCTAAACCACATCCGCCCCCATTTCTGGGACATGTTTCTTCCTCTTCCTTTGTACAGCTCATGTGAAAGCTCATTAAATCTGTTCCATGGGCTGCGTGCATTGGACGGCAACCCTGAAACTCAACAAAGGCAAGTGTTGGCTTGTGGGGTGTATTATCCCTATAGAAATATATTTCTAGCAAAAGCTCTCTGGGTGCTGACCATGCCTTCGCTTTGTCTGAAAGATGCCTTTTCTCATACAATCTCTCATTCTATTAGGGTGGAATTTGCAGATTTAGGCTAATGCTGAGTGCTTTTGAAAATCTCACCCTAAGACTTTACACGGTAAGAAAAAAATACATATAATTCGGCTGGGTTTGTTTTTCTGACACCATTTTGTAAAAGGTTCGTTGAGGAGAATAATGACCTACAACAAGATTTTTCTCAGTGCCTGCAATCTTAGGACTGGTTTAAGGGAAACAGGATCACCAATGTGGTGCATGCGAGCTGGGAGTTGAACGTGCAAATCTTGTAGCTGTGCATCTAAGGGTACGTCCAGACTACCCGCCGTTTCGGCGGGTAGCGATCGATTTATCGGGGATCGATATATCGCGTCTCGTTAAGACGCGATATATCGATCCCTGACGCGCTCCCCGTCAACTCCGGAACTCCACCGGAGCGAGTGGCGGTAGTGGAGTCGACAGGGGAGCCGCGGCCGTCGATCCTGCGCCGTGAGGACCCAAGGTAAATCGATCTAAGATACTTCGACTTCAGCTATGCTATTCACGTAGCTGAAGTTGCGTATTTTAGATCGATCCCCCCCCCCAGTGTAGACCAGCCCTAACTGCCCGACTTGTATGCACAAATTGGTAATTGCCTGTGCAGATTGGTTTGAAAGGAACATAGCCCCACTTGAATAGGAAGCTGCACATCTGCTGGCACAGATATAGGTTCGGCGTGCATACAGAACCAGAGTCGCTTTGAGCCCTTTAGTAAGGCAAGACCTTGGTTTGGAACGTCTGATCCAAAAGCTACTCTCCCATTGCACTTTGCTCCCACACTAAATTAAATAGAATCGGTCGGCTTCAGAGGGACTGAACTGCCCTTGAGGGGATTTGAACCTGTGATTCTGTGGGCCAAACAGTGAGGGCCTCACTAAGTTGTAACTCAGGCAGACTCTTATCAGCTTCAGTAGGAGTTTACCTCAGTGAAGACTGAATAAAACTGGTAAAATCTAAGAGACCCTAAGGATTAGGCCCTATATATTTACAATCCAAGCTTCAGCCTCTAGACTATCATCTCTGGTTGGCGTTAACTGGTTATTATCATTGTTACTGTAGGTTTCTGCTCTAATAGTTACTTTTGCTTTAATGGGGGCAAACTACGTAGAAACAACCGTACTTGACCATTGAATCAGGGGTCCCAGTCACCTTAAACATGGGCCAAAATTTTCTAACCCAAGTGCCTCGAGTCAGACATCCCGTTGCTGATTCTCATTTACGCCACTCTGACAATGGGAAGGGGCTTCAATGTAAGTGAGCATATGCCCCCATAATCCATCTATAGATGTCTCACTAAACGGCCTGATTTTCACTTATTGCATTGGCAACTACTGGGGCTCCCTGTTTGTGGGCCGGCTTATGGAGTTAGGTATCTGGATTTAGGCACTCCCGCTTGCTAATGACAATCACAGTTCTGTCCGGTCATCCGCTGGTCGATGGTGTGAATACGATAAATCTGTGGGGTTTTTTAGAGAGTCATGGAATGGGTGATCCAACCAACTCTTTTGGTAGGAATGAGCTGAAATGCCTGTTCGAAGTGGCTTTTTTTTCCTTAAGGAAAGGAGAGAGAGAAAAGAAATTGTGTACTTTTAGTGCCCTGAGAGACAGTGGCACACAGTTTGAACCGCCCTGGACATGTATAATCCCTTATGGCTGCACAGAAAAACTAGGGAACATCATAGCAATCAAACAGAAAAGACCCATTCTGTTACCTTGTGCATCCCTTCCCCCTACCCTCCGCTGATGCAGGGTAAGTCTCAGCATTATGTTCTCCAAGGCTTTGTCCATTCCAATCATAAATGACTGCTGAGTAGCAGTCGGGGTATCCCATAACTCAGTGATCTCCGTAGACTCTGGAGAGGCCGTATCCTCCAGTGAATAGTGGCACTAAAGTGGGACTCTGGAGGTAGTTTCTATCCCCAGCCCTGCCACTGACCTGCTGTGTGTCCTAAAGTCCCTGCCCAAAAGCAGTAGGGGAAGAGCCTGTTTCTTACCAGCTGTTTGTACAGCACCTAGCACAATGGGACCCCAATTTCAGTTGGGTCCTTTAGGTGCTAATGTAACCCCCACACCTCCTGGGTGTGGTGTTCTGTCCCATCTAGTGGCACCAAGACCACTTAGAGAGAGAGAGAGAGAGAGAGAGAGAGAAATGAGTCTGCTCTACAGCCTTAGTTAACAGCCAGTTGGCTTTTAGCTCATGCGGTAGCTCCAGAGGCCCCCGGTTCGATCCTGCCCGCTGACGACCGGGACCTGTCGGTGTTACACTAATACAATGCAAATCATAATTTCAGAATGGGAGGAACACCATTTTCACTTCCATGTACACATTTCAAAGAGGAGATTAAGATGGGAGTACACATATTGGGACTGAATCTCTGATCTCATCCTCTGGGCTCTCACGGATGTAACCTTGTTGACTTCATTGGAATCACTGCTTACTCTGGGTATTTGGAGGTCCGCTCCGGCTCAGGGCTGTAGTTCTCACAGGCTGCCACGTTGTAAGCAGGGAAGCAAAAACTCAAGCCAAGTCAGATTGTTATAACAATTGTTCAGCCCGATCCAGGCTTTATCTTTGCTGGATGGAGTGTTTGTACCAGCTGGGGGAGCTCTGCAAGGGAAGCAGTTAGCCTTGTGATTAGTCAGCCTGATGAGCAGAGCCCACAAATTGCAGCACAGTGTGTTTGAATCCAGTGAACTAGGTGCAGGCAGGTCAGTTTGGCAGATGTTGCATCACCATGGTTCGGCATTGTGTCACCACATCTCTTAAGCAACCACTGTGCTACACCCCTCCCCGGAACCCTGCCCAGCAGGGTAGGGGAAAAGAAGAGGGTGGCCTAAACAAGCTGGAGAGCTGAATGGAGAAGAGGTCATAGGCCAAGGAATGACACAACCCCATTTATAAATGACTAAAGGCAGATCAATGCATTCACTGATGCCTTACGCTGACAGAGCAGAGAGTCCTATCCTCATGCAGGCTGTGCTTTTCACTTCGTTGCTCCACATCTTTGAAATTCATTGGTTGGGTCGTCTCCCAGACGCCAGCGTCCATGGGATGCTAGCATCCATTTGAAAGAAGAATTTTAAGGCTTTGCTCTGCCTGTTTCTGGTTGGTAGATTAGTTAGGGTGGAACTCATCCGGGCCTAGAGAGCATCATGAGGCTCAGTCACCACTTAAACCCTATCTTGAGGATTTAAGTGGTGTATAGGCTTTGTGCTGACTTTCTGCAGAGGGGTGAAATTCACCCCTTGAGATTCTAGAGGACTAAGTATTTTCTAGGACTAGGTGGCTACAGTGTCACTAATGTATGAGCTGTTCACCCCTGGAGACTTGTTAGCCTCTTGTTGGTCGTAGCATAGAGTCATGTCCAGAAATGGTTTATCTCCATTACAAAGCCACTGCACAATTGCTAGTCGGGGCTTGTCAGAGGCCCTGCACTGGAGTCCTTGGCTTATGGCAACTCAGCAGTGCGTTTATGGAGTTACCTGGGCAGATTGTTCAGCATTTGTCTGCTCTAGACCTTGTGCCAGTCTCTTATTTTACTAGCTCAAAAAGTTCTCACATCTAAAATAAATAAAAATAGGGAATTGAATTAAATGGAAAGTAACCAGATGTAGTCATGTCTTAGCCAGAAAAAAGTCCTTGTTTTTTTCCACTGGACAGGGCGACTGTTGATGAGATATTTGCTCTCCAGGGTTGCCTATCTGAAGTGTCCTTTGCCATGTCACTGAGAAGGCAGTGCAGTGTTTGATTTAAACCAGGGTCTATTGGATCCCATTGACGGGGAGGGGAGGACAACCAGCATGATTGCCAGGATCCTGGTCTGAGTCAGTGAGGAGTTGGGATAACCAGGGACAAGT
The DNA here is from genome assembly GCF_002925995.2 of Terrapene triunguis. Taxonomy (NCBI): domain Eukaryota; kingdom Metazoa; phylum Chordata; order Testudines; family Emydidae; genus Terrapene; species Terrapene triunguis. Next base: position 6,371,659 of record NW_020664487.1, on the reverse strand, counting down.
AGGGATGCTTGTCCCAACCTTTGGAGGCTCCTTCTCTGTAACTCTTCAGTAGTTCTGTCTCCCTCACATCCCTCTCGATAGCCAACCAGCACTTCCCCTCCCCATTCATCACTTTACAGTACCGCCCAGCCTGTGTGTCACTCAGTAACAGACTTAAAAGTGGCAATTCTTCAACCAAAAAACTTCAAAAACAGACTCCAAGGAGAAACTGCGGAACTGGAATTAATTTGCACACTGGACACCATCAAATTAGGCCTGAATAAAGACTGGGAGTGGATGGGTCACTACAAAAACTAAAAACTAATTTCCCCGTGCTAATTTCCCCCTACTGTTACTCACACCTTCTTGTCAACCGTTTGAAATGGGCCACCCTGATTACCACTACAAAAGTGATTTTTCCTCCTGTTGATAATAGCTCACTTCCACTTTAATTGAATTTTCTCGTTAGAACTGACCCCAACTTGGTAAGGCAACTCCCATCTTTTCATGTACTGTGTGCATATATATATTCTCCCTACTGTATTTTCCACTCCATGCATCTGATGAAGTGGGTTTTAGCCCACGAAAGCTTATGCCCAAATACATTTGTTAGTCTCTAAGGTGCCACAAGTACTACTCGTTGTTTATTCTGGAATCATAAGTCTCAGGGTGTCTTCAGTGGCTTTGTGCCTTAGAGGACAGTCTGGATGCTAACACATGCCAATGAAAATAATGTGGGATGGCTCTATTCATTTTTAGGGGCTTGAGGGGATCACAGATGCTACTACCTCCCCCAAAATGCCTGCAGTTGAACAGGAATGGTGTATAAAATACACGTTCATTGGATTGCATTAGGAATCCGTAGAGCTGGTTGAATAATGGGAACACTTTTCCCATATATTTTTGTGAAAAAGTTTGTCCAAACCACTACAAAATATTTACCAAAAAATCAAAATGTGGCGAGACCATTTCTAAAGATCAGGCAGAGCCACCCGCACCCCCTTACTGATGTCCCTGCACTGGTTGTTGTGGCTAATATTGTGATTGGTTTTCCCTCTTCCATGTGCTGGTTGGAGCAATGAAAAATGAAACTATAGTATCCTCTGGCAGTGATGCCAACTGCTGCCTCCCTCAGGGTGTCAGGCATTGCTGTATGAGGGCTTGGGTTGCATTAGAGGATGGTTGAATTAATGGGGTGAGACCATGTTGATTTAAAGAGTCAGACACTTTGCCCCAACATGATCACGGTGGGGGAGTAGGTGTAGCATCAATTGGTAAGCAAGTTGCGGAGTTCACTTTCCCCTGGAACATGTGGGACGCTCACAGGATCATGGGTAAAAGAGCCCTCCTACAGGCCTTGTGCTTGGAGTTTGGTTATTGCCATTCTGCAGCGGGGCCAAAGTGTGTTCCCTAAAATCCCACGTGAAGAGTGCTGAATCCAAGCAGGCATCGAACGGGATTTGATCTCTGCATCAGCATCTTCGAGCCACAAAGCGCTCGTCTGCAGAGGGTGTGAATTCTAAAGGGCACCGCGGTGTTGCACACCAGCTGTTGTGTGTAAGCCCTGCTGGTGCGCATTCAGAGCTCCCTAGTGCATGTTGACATAGTGGGCAGTAAAGCAGCCTGGCTCTAGCAAAGCATACAAAAACACACAGTAAGCCAGCCCGAACGCTGGCCATAGCCAACTAGGGATGCTCACTCAAGCTTTCCCCATCCCTGGAGGTCTCCATTAAGGCCAACACATCCTCCTCACACATGTTTCAGAGTAGCAGCCGTGTTAGTCTGTTACTTAACATGGGGAAATAGGATCCTCACACCTTCTTGTCAACTGTCTGAAATGGGCCATCTTCATTATCACTACAAAAGTTTTTTTTTTCTCCTGATGATGATAATAGATCATCTTAATTAATTAGCCTCTTAGAGTTGGTATGGCAACTTCCATCTTTTCGTGTTCTCTGTATGTAGATATATCTTCTTACTATATGTTCCATTCTATGCATCTGATGAAGTGGGCTGTAGCCCACGAAAGCTTATGCTCAAATAAATTTGTTAGTCTCTAAGGTGCCACAAGTACTCCTGTTCTCCTCACACATGGTCCTTCCCCAACAGAGCCTGAGACCGACCCTCTAACTCCCAGATTATCTATTCGGTGTTAACTGCCTGTTAAGGAGGACCCTGAGTGGGGTCTTTGGTGGCTGGCAGGGTCACTTCCTCCTTTAGTATAGGTTGCTTGGTGTGGCTCCTCCTTCTATTCCTCTCACACTTGCCTGAGTGAATGGGTCAATGATGCATTGTCATATTGTCATTGTCCTATTTTTTAACTAGCTATTTAAAAAAAAAATGGCAATGAATACTTCACCACACACGCTGGTCACTAGTATGATTAGTAGCACATGGGCCAGATCCTCCGCTGGTGTGAATCAGCAAAGTTCCAGCAACAGCAATTAAGCATTGTTGATTCACGCCGGCTGAGGATTTGGCGCTGTATCACCAGGCATTCGAAGGGAAGATAATCACCACTTCTTGAACAGGCCTGATTTTTCTGTTGGATGGAAAGCGGGGAGAGACACAGCCAGTTGCAGTTTGTTGCATATGTTCCACATTTCCTTGACGAGGCAGTGAAGAAATAAAGCCACGTTACAGCCCCATTACCTGCTCCTTTGCTACAGTTCAAGCATTCGGATGTCCCTTTCTGGCTCCCACTGGTAGAATTATTTTTACTCTATAAGCTATATGTGTGTGTGTGTTTTCCCCTAGAGGGCATACATGCTCCATGGGATATAAAACAAGCATGCACACTTGCAATTGGGTTTGGATTCATACTCGGCTCTGCACAGTAGAAGGCTGCTGAGTAGGAATCCAAAGGCAAATGCAAATACGTGTGTGCATGACTTCTGTGTTTAGAACATTTCGGTTTGAGTCTATAGTCCATCTCTGTGTGCTTGGTTGGAAAGGAGAATCCGAGGTTTTCCATTTCTACCAAGAGGTAGAAGGGGCAGGACTGGCCCATTGGGAAGACCTCTGATAACACGAATGAGAGCAATGGGAGAGAGGGTGAAGTTCAGTGGGATGTCTTGATTGCAGGGAGGGAATCAGTAGGGTCTGTAAAGATGTGTGCTGTCTCTTTAAATCAGTAGCCAGATGATCAGTAGGAGGGACTTGAGAAGACAGAAGCTCTACAGTGAAGGAAAAAGACAGTGAGGGTAGCGTTAGAATGATGCTGTTTTCATGATTCTAACAGAGTTCCTTGTTCAGGGTTAGAGGAACCCAACTCTTTCTGTGATTCTTTACCATTACCACATGGCAGAGAGAAGTTTCCATTTCTGGTGTCTGGGAGGCAGTGATGATGGGGCGTGGTCAGGGCATGACGTGGAGCAGGGGAAATTGGAAGGATCCCTACAGTTAAGAGAGGTGGTGTGGTCAGGAGGGGATTATGAGGGTTTCTAGCGTGTGGGAGTAGATTGGGAGTCAGCTGCTGGGGTTGGTGAATGCAGGCGGTGGGTAGATTTTCGTTCCTTATGGAACAATTAGGAACAATTTGCATTTTAATAAAAGGATCATTGGGGTTCACCTGTTCTCGGAGCTTTTTCTTCACCTGGCATCTTCACCGAGACGTGTGAATTCTAATGGGGAACAAGCACCAGAACCTATTTAAGAAACAAATCTCCCTTTTCGTTAGCTGTATGCTGAGGAGGCAGGGTTGAGATGCAGATCTGGATCGAGGTTAGGTTAGGCTTCCTTGTTCAGATCCAAGCTACCCCAGGGTTAGGGCATATTGCAGGTTTTCTGGTGCTGTTTTTTTTTTTTTTTTTTTGTGAGGGGATCTAGTAAGATTTTGGCTCAAACTGACAGAAACCTGAAAACATGACGTGTCTGTTTTGCGATCTAAATGAGCCTCAAAACGGCCGGGCTGGGCTTGGATTGTGAATCTCAATCTCCCCTGGAAATCCGGGATTGTTCAGATTTCACATTCCACTTTGGGTCCCTTTCTAGCTTCATTCAAACAAACATACATTTCAAAGTACGCCAGCTCAGTGGAATTCCCCTGCCCTGGAATAGTGAAAGAGCTTCCACACAGCTTATGTGTAACATTTCCCCTATGGCCTAAGTGGCTCTTTAACAGATCCTCACTAAGTGGCCTAACTTCTCCAAAATGACATTTCCCATAAATAATGCTTCCCTCTCATTTCCTGTGTGCCCCTCTGTTGCATTATTGAGCTGCGTCAAATCACGTAATGGCTATTTTTGTGGTGGAATTTACCATGATTGTAGCTACCCCTGGGTCAATCCACACTGTGTCGTAAATAAAGACAAAGGAAACTGCTAATATGGCTCAATTGATGGATCAACTGAAACAGCCGTTCTCCTCCTAACTTGCCGAGGGCTACGTTTGTGACAATGGCCTTTAAAATGTGTCACAAAGACCTTAAAAAGAGTTAATATTTTCTATAAAGAGGGCAGAGCTTGAGATCGCGCTGTGATGCCTAATGCCATTTCTGTTTTATGACTGGAGATTTCTGGTGCCATTAACTTTACGGGCACAAACAGGGGAAAAAGCAGCTGGTTTGTGTAGAATGAAGGTTAGTCTGAGTATACAATGGGTGGGCAAACCCCCTGCGGAGATAAATAAACATAAAGACATTGATGTCTGTTCTCCTTCATCCTCATCCTGCCAAAAAAAACCCCCAAAAAAGTAAGGGATAAATAGTGTTCTCCAGGCCATAGGTTAGGCCATAAGAATGGCCATACTAGGTCAGACCAATGGTCCATCTAGCCCAGGATCCTGTCTTCTGATAGTGGTATGTGCCAGATGCTTCATAGGACATGAACAGAACTGGGCAATTATAGAGTTCAGTCCCTGACCATCTTCGCAAATAGCCATTGATGGACCGATTCTCCCTGAATGTATCTAATTCTTTTTTGAACCCAGTTATACCATTGACCTTCACAACATCCCCTGGCAATGTATTCCATGGGTTGACTGTGCATTGGGTGAAGAAATACCTCCTTATGTTTGTTTTAAACCGGCTGCCTATTAATTTCATTGGGTGACCCCGGGTTCACATGTCATGTGACAGGGTAAATAATACTTTCTTATTCACTTTCTCTACAACATTCATGATTTTTTAGACCTTATAGATTTTATAGACCTTATAGATTCTCAAACCGGAGGTCGTGACCCCTCAGGGGGTCGTGAGGTTATGTGGGGGTCATGAGCTGTCAGCCTCCATGCCTAAACCCCGCTTCGCCTCCAGCATTTATAATAGTGTTTAATGTGAAAAACTGTGCTGTTAATTTATAAGGGGGGCTGCTGTGTGAAAGGGGTCACCAATACAAAAGTTTGAGAATCACTAGCTGCCGCTTTTCTAAGCTGAACAGTCCCAGTCTTTTTAAACTCTCCTCATATGGGAGCTGTTCCGTACCCTTAATAGTCTTTGTTGCCCTTATCTGTACTTTTTCCAATTCTGATATCTTTTTTTTGAGACGGGGCGACCAGAACTGCACACAGTATTCACGGTGTGGGCGTACCACGGATTTATAGAGTGGCATTATGATAGTTTCTGTCTTATTATTTATCCCTTTCCTAATGGTTCCTAACATTATTAGCTTTCTTGGCTGCTGCTGCATATTGAGCAGATCCTACTGAAATTTTGCATTCAGTCTGCATGAGAAACTTCCATTGATGCCAGTGAAAGGATTACTGAATGTGCAACAGGTCTCTGCCCCGAGGAGAAGAGATTGGCAGCCAGTTTCAAAGAGGAAAATTTTACTCTTCATGTTTAACTTTGCATGTAATTGGTGAGGACTAGACATCGGCCTGAACTAGAACACTGGATCAGAACTGCTGCCTCCCACCCCACTAAGCGATGGATAAGTTGGATCGAGTTTCAAGCTTCTCTCTGTAATGGGCTGAATGGGAATACTTGGTCTGGGGGTTGGATTAGATGACCTCCTGAGGTCCCTTCCAACCCTGATATTCTATGATTCTATCTACAAGGAAACTTTGAGGAGATTTGGATTTGGATCTGAATCTAGGTCTCAATTCAGAGTCTTGGGCCACTCTCTCTAGTGGAGTCACGTACCAAGGGAGCTAGGACCCAGCTATCTCTACCTGTAAGCTGAATTGTTTCCTGTTTCAGAGGTTGTTGTATTTTTTTTTTTTAAACTCTGACACCAGTTCTTTGTGCTTGGCATTCAGATCCATTTCTACCTTCCCCATATTTGTCTGTCGGTAATGTCTACCTCTTGGTTTCACACTCACGCACAAACTCCTTGTTGACCGTATGATCTGCAGGTGGGGTTTTTGTTTTGGTTACCTCATCCAGAGCGAACCACGCGGCTGCAGTCTCATCTTGGAAATGGATACGTAGTCTTCCACAGGAATGATCTATTTTTCTGTTGCCCCGAGTGCGGGAATTCTGAGGACAGGAATGATGTTTGTAAACAAGCTTCTGGGTGAATGAGTCAAAGTGACTCACGTTCCCCTTACCTCATGATATTACCAGTCCCTTCTCTTTCCCCCTCCATCCCCAAGCTGAGAACAGCACAGCTGGGTTTGACACACTCATGCAAAGCATGAAGAATAAACAGCTCAAGCTAGTTACCACGTGAGGCACTTTGTCTGTGGTGGGGGGAGGGCAGAAGAATGAGTTGCATGAGAGCTCTTTGCTCTGTTGATGCACAGAAGACGTTGCTATTAAATTCTGAGGCAACAGCTAAGGGAGAGCTGGGGAAGATGTGGGTTTTGGAAGGGGCTGTAGCACTTAAAGGAGAGAGGTTTGATACTGGCTTGTGGTTTATGCTTCTTTTCTGTTCACCGAGGATTGAGACTTAAAAATAAGGTCAAACCTGCGTTTCTAACACTAGACTCCCGTTCGCGGGCTCAAGAGGTAATGTTCAATTCCAGTCAATGGAGGCTACAGATGCTCAACACCTTTGAAAGTCAGGCTGCCTGACTGTGAACAGAGGAGCCTAATGAAGAATCCAGACCTGAACATGTCACCTCCTTTTAGGAACACAAGCTTAAGAGCTCACATGATGCTCAGAAATTGAAAGCTAGATTGCGGCAGCACGTCTCTATTGCCTTTTGGACTCCCAGACTGATAATTACTCTTCCTGTGCTTGTGACATGATGTAGTTTGAAAGCTGTATTGAGTATGGGGCCTACTCTAGCTGGCAAGAGACACAGATCTGGCTACAAGATTGGTGGATTCATTCAGCATTGGGGGATTCAAGAAACTCTCACTCCGAAGTGCTGGGGAACAGTATCGCTATCCTGGGAGAGGATAGATGACTTGCAAGACCAAGGCATTGAGCAGAAGCAGAGGACAGGCTTGGAGATCGTTCTACCCAAGGAAGGTCCCAAAAGGCCACAGTCCTCATCAGAAAATAGAAACATATACACAGTCCATCTCTCTTTTGCTAGGAGAAATCCTAGATCCATCCCACATAGGAAGAAGGTTGAACTATTAGATGTTCTTTATGGGGCAGAACCCCGTGCCCCACACTTCTACAAAGGCTACAGCAATCTAATTAGACCACACGCTAGATCCCCAGCTGGTATATGAATTGTCATTGCGTCACTGAAGTCAATGATGCTGCAGTGATTTAAAGTTTAAACCAGCTGAGGATCTCCCTAAGGTCTTCTGTTAATAAGGCTGGGTTGAGTCAATTAAATCTCATTATAATTCCTTCCCCCCCCCCATTGTTACAACATGCCAGCAATTTGAGTGGCTTCTTTGGCAAAGGCCCTTTGCCCTGCATAGATGTCATTCATGAAAGCTAAGAAACAAAACACCTAGTGCTGCCCGCATCCCAGTCCTAGGTGTGGGATATTGAGAAGAGCAGCAGCATGCCCAGTGTCGCACCTTTGTTTCAGTGATCTTTGATTCTGATAAATCTCCATTCCCTCCTCCCACAGCAGGAATTTGTTCTCTGGGTTCACGTAGCGTCGCATGCCAGCAGGTAGCAGCCAAGGAAACGATCACACATCATGTTCTGCAGCAACGGGACTTTTTATCTGCAGAAAGAGAGAGCATGGAACGGAAGTTCTTATGACGAACCTACGAGCTGAGGTGGGAAACTGATTGTAAAGCAACAGGCAGAATGGAACCTCCTCTTACTTAGGGCTTGTCTACATATGAAAGTTGTTCTGGACTAAGGTAGGGTGTGAATTTAAATCAGAATAGCTATTCACATAATTCCATGTGCGTACACTCTTCTGACATGGTAGGCCAAGCCCTACAGTGACGGGAGAACTTCAAAAGGTTGCAGAGGTTGGATTCAGATAAACACTGAAAATATCTCCGTTGTGTGTAAAGGGATCTCTAGGGCCTGATTCCCATTTGCATGAAGGCTTCTTTACACACCTCTGACTCATTATAAGCAGCAACGAACTAATTTAGCCTGGGAAAGACGGCTGGAAGGTTTAGAGTGTTAGTTTAGACTCTGTCCATTAGACTGATTGCCTGCTACAGAAGTTCAGGTGTCCTGCCACGCTTCTCAGATCACTGCAAGACCACTGCAAAGACCACTGCAAGACCCCAGGCACTGAAGGCGAGGGCCGAAAATTCGACCTTGTCCTGAGTGCG
>NW_020664487.1:6278890-6362689 GCF_002925995.2 Terrapene triunguis | reverse complement strand
GACTTAGGAGCTTTTGAAAATTTCCCCTTCAGGTAGCATCTCAGGCTTGTTCTTTGGTTTATTAGACAGCTCAGTCTGAATATGGATTTTCCATAACAAATCGGTTGAGCTCTGCCCAGTCTTCTCTGAAAGGTTCGCCTAGTGTGAACCACAGCAAAATGGATTTGCAAATAGGTTTTAATTACATTTGGCACTTGGGAGCACACTGCTGGCAGAGGAAATGTTGCCAAGAAAGTGACATGAGCAGCACGGGGGGTTTCCAGCTTGCTGTGCCACCTGTTCAAAAACTGGGAGAAAAATAAGATAGAATACTAAGGGCCTGATTTGCAATTACTGTGGCCTCTTCATACCTCTCTGGCCGTGTAAAGGGCTCTTAAAGTGAGTATAAATGTAATATATGCCTAAAAATATTTGCCTTAATATTAAAAAAAGTTAAAGTGTTTGTGATCTTGGGTTCCGACCATTTTTGGGGTGCCCAGCTTGAAACCCCTTAAAGAGGCTGAGTTGTTTGAAAATCAATACCTTAGCATTCCCATTGGGGCTTTACTTGCACATTCCCTTATGAGAGATGTGTTTGAAAGTCAGGGATTTCTGGTCTCCAGCACAAAGACTTTATAATATTAATGCAATAATCACCCGCAGATTTCCTTGTGCCCCTGAGCCAATTTTTCTCAGGGTTGCTTGTATATTGGAATTGAGTGTATGTCGCAAAATCTTAAAAGGAACAAAAATATCCCTTGATTTGCTGTTGTTATGGAGAATTTAAATGCACAAAGATCAGGATATTCAAAACGCGGCATCTACAGCTAACATACTTAACCACTTTGTACTTAATATTGATGCATAAATGTACCAGCTTCGTAATTATTTACCATTCTGCCAATCTTTGTGTCATCCACAGTTTTGTCTGCAGTGACTTTATATTCGCTTCCCGATCAGTATTTCCTTTCGTGCCATTTCTTTCTCACTCTTTTCGCTGATTTTGACTTTTGGCCTCTCATTCCTCTAGTTCCCTGATATAGTGTTGCCATTGAATTCTATATTGACTTAGACAATGTGCTGATGCAAGTTTTCTTTGCATTGCAATGTTAAGTCTCCGAAGTCATGACTACCAGCCGCAGCAGGTGGACTTGGGAGCATGTCTTGAAAGTACCATGCTTCTTTCTGGGGTGTTTCCTGATGATGATGATTTTTTTTTAAGGTAGAACTAAGAATTATTTGTTTTTATGGCAAAGTCAAAGGATTGCAAAAAGTTACCTCTGACCTAATAAATAGTGGAGAGCCAGTGCCACCTAACATGCAGATGATTAATTACCATGCAGTGACCTAGCAGTAGTGTCATATGCTGTGGTGCAGGAAGCCTACAGGTGGGTCAATTTCTGGTCCCAATCTCATTGTCCTTGAGCTAGCAGGGGGCTGGAGCTCTGTGGAGACAGCACCCATTTGCTGGCATGCAGGGAATGTTTTACATTGTATTATGGTGAATTCTCTGGCCAATATGGAGGAGAATGAATGGGCTCCCACGTGTATGATCCAGTCCTCAGCCAGAAGGCTGGTGGTTGCGTCACCGTGTACATTCTGCCAAGCCAATGATGGGGGTCAAATCCAAATCATCTGTTTTGTTACCAAGTTTTTACTTCCAAGCAAACTCTTAGGATACTTGCAGTTTAATCACTGGGACTTGGTTCTAGCTCATGTAATTAACAGAGTGTATTTCATATACTTACTTCTGGTCCAAAGAACTGGCTGGTGAATTCACTCCTCATCCTTGGTAAAGATGCCTTGAGTGGCCAGGTTTCAGGTCTTGGGTGCTTGTTGTCTGCCTCTGCATCTCCCAGAATCTGCTCTACCTATGCGATGAAAGGGAAGGAGGAAATGAGATCAGCTATGTACAGGGACAGATTATCCATGGCCCTTGCCCATGTGCATGGGCTCAGTGGTGCAAGGAGAGTCCTCCCAATCTTGCAGGTCCTATCCAAGGGCAAAGACCATCAGAATCCTGCAGGGGAGCAGAGGGAGGGCTCGTGTGAGATTCAGGAGATCACACAAGATGAGCTAGTGGTCCCTTCTGGCCTTTAAACTCTGAGTATGACTAACCATTGACTAGCTGCATTCTGCACCCGGGTATGCACGGGAACCAGAACTGCCATCTGCCATTGGTTAGGCCAGTATGAGCTGAGACTTGCATTATTATGAGTAAATCTTTGGGAGAAATTCTGACCCAACTGAAGTCAATGGGAGTTTTGCCACTGACTTCAATGGGGTCAGGATCTCACCCTCTTAATTTTACCGTTACTTCATCCCACCCTCCTTCCCCCCCCCCACCTTCCATTCTTGTTGTCTGTTTCATCCACCTGTTCCAGCCTGTCTACCTCCAGATTTTGAGCTCTCTGAGGCAGAGACTGACTTGTTTGCATAGTGCCTGATACTGGACTGGGGTTCATTGGCACCACTGCACTATAAAGAGTACATCATAATAAGCACTGAATTTCCTGGCTCCTGTACCGGACAATGTAAAATGTGTTTCTAGGTTTCCTGGATAAAAGGTGCTAGGCAGCTGTATAGCTCTGTTGTTATAGGTGCCCAGTTTGCTGAAGCCAATGGTAAAAGTGCGATGGATGTCAAAGGTGTAGGATTCTGCCCACAATTATTACAAAACACCAATGTATGTCTGGGTAAGTCACCTCTTCTGCTCTGTCACATGTCATGCTCAAGAAATGCAGCTAACATTCGATCAGTTGCAGGCTTGCAATAAGATTTGTGGTTGTTTTGTTTTAAATTGGAAGCTAAGAATCAAGTCCAAAGTGGCAAGCAATTAAGTGATATAATCCACAGTATGCGGCAGAGCTGTTGAGAAATAAAGAACAGAAGAGGATGACAGAAGTAAAGGGATTTCTAGTAGGGCTGTCGATTAATCACAGTTAACTCACGCGATTAACTCAAAAAGATTAATAGCAGTTTTAATTGCACTGTCAAACAATAGAATACCCATTGAAATGTATTCAATATTTTGGATGTTTGTCTACATTTAATAAATAAAAGCCCTCTTTTGTAATGAAATCATGGTCCATTATACCATGAGACTGGGTTCTTTACACCATGAAAATATCACTGAAGCCTTTTTCAAATGTCTTTTTGCCATTCCAGGGGAAAAAAGGAGAAATTGTCATTTCTGGACCTGCTGCGGGTGGGAGGCCTCTTACTGATAAATGATCTTGTTTCCAAGCTTGGAAATATGGAAACGCATTGAAAACAGTCTGTAACTGTTTCCATCCTGCTGGAATATTGGCTTCCTCTGAAAAATAATATGGACATTGAGATGAAGTATTTGAATTGAAAACCTTGTTTTTCTTTTAGTTGTGAAACTAACATTAAAAACAAGGTGGAAAATGGATTGTAGTCTCTGACAAGACATGCTGTGGGGACTTGTTGTATTAATTTAGATGAAATATAAGGGCTAACTGTGTAAACATAACAGTCATTGTCCAACATCAAAGACAGGGCTAGAGGTTTGGTATACAGGGACACCAGTCTGTTTCGTACCATGGGAAACAACCATTAAGAATCCTTTTAACCTTTTTATTAGAGATCAAGAAAAGAAGGAAAAACAGTTACAGCATTTGAAATGTAAAGGATTAAACACGGCTTTCATTTTAACAACACCCTTTGTTCTCTTTCCCTTTAGCTGGAGAGAAGGAAAATCCCCCTATTGGACAATCACTTAGCACAGGGGTTCTCCACCTTTTTCTGAGCTCCCCCCACCCCCCAACATGCTATAAAAACTCCACAGCCCACCAGTGCCACAAACAACTGTTTTTCTGCATATAAAAGCCAAGGCCAACATTAGGGGGTAGCAAGCAGGGCAATTGCCTGGGGCCCCACGCCACGGGGGTCCCGGCAAAGCTACATTGCTCAGGTTTCAGCCTCAGCCCCAGGTGAGAGGGCTGGGAGCTCTGGGCTTCAGCCCTCCCACAGCGGGGCTTCAGCTTTCTGCCCTGGGTCCCAGCAAGTGTAACACTGGCCCTGTTTGGCGGCCCCCCCTGAAACCTGCTCACAACCCCGCAGGGGACCCCTGACCCCTGGTTGAGAACCACCGAATTAGCGGACAATAACTGTCCTTATAGGGAAAAGAGAAGTTAGCTGAGAGGAGCAGGAGCTGCTGGTGTTAAAATCCAATCCCGTTTCATCGCAGGTGGAGTTTGGGATTCAGCTGGAACTGGTAGGGGTGGTGATGTCATCTGGATCCTTCTCTCCGTGCCTGGCCTGGTCAGGACATCTCTAAGGATTGGGACAAAGAAGGTTTGGGGTCCCAGGAAACGGTGGGGGTGGCAGCCATGATGGTGAAATTTGCTCCAGTAGCTCCTCTTTCTCCCCAAAGGGTGGATTAGCCCATCCCCTCATTCTTTTGTCCACCAAGTAAGCCTAATTTTCAACACACCAAGTTTGGCTCATTAATTTTCAGTCCCATGTTGTTCTTGTTTACCAGGCATGATCCTAACACAGTCCTTGTCATATCAGGAGGTCTTTTCATCTGGACTAATTCAGTATTTGCCTCCCTTTCATACCTTTCCCCATCAGCATTTGTTATCACTTTCATATATTATTTTACAGTTGAGCTCACAGGGTAGATTTGTAAACCCGATTACTACAATAGATTGCTGCCTGCCCCTAATTTATATTGCTCCTCAATACGGTGGCCATCACCAGCAGCATATTCAGACATGTCAAGCATAGTACAATCCTCAGGCCTAAATTTTCAAAATTGGGTGCCCAAAGTTAGGCTGTTAAACAGTGATTCAGCTAAGCATTAAAGCTCAGGATCAAATCCCTACCTATTCAGCAAAGCACTTTAATGCATGCTAATCTTTATGTGGTTAAGTCCAGTTAAATTAATGGGACTTAAACAAGTGCTGAATAGGAGATGCGATACAGCAGGGCCAGGGAGCAGTGGGAGAGGGGAGATATATAAGCCCTAGGCTAATTAAGGCGTGGTTCCCTATAGACTAGGGAAGGTTACTACAGGTTAATTGGAGCACGTGTAGTCAATTAAGGCCCTGTCAGGAACCTAATAAAACCCCCCTGCTTCAGGCAGACAGGGTGGAGTGAGGAAGGAGAGAGGACTGGAGTTCGGAGGTGTGTTGCTGACCAGTGAAAGACCAGAGACCCTGCCCCAGCGTCAAGGTCCGAGGATAACCCTACCCAAGGGGGAAGAGGGTAAAAATCCTACAGGGGTTGAGAGGGTCTGGGGCTCAGAGGGAGAAACAAACCCAGACTCCTTCCCTGCTTCCCTTCCTTATTGCCTTCCCAGGCCTCTAGTGGGGCCCTTGGTGCCGCAAGAGCAGGGGCAAGGGGGTGGTGTCCTACCCCTCCGCCAAGAAAAGCTTGGGACCCACCATACCAACATTGGCCATTTTGTCACAGATAGAACTGCTGAATGGATACCTAAGAGTCGTACTTAAGGCACCTAACTAAAAGTGGCCTGATTTTTCTCAATTTCCTATTGACTTTGCTGGATGTAGTGGCAGGCTCATCATTTCTGAAACATTATTATTGATCGTTTGTATTCCTGTAGTGCCTAGGGGCCTCGTCATGGAGCAGGGCCCCACTGTGCTAAACATTGTACAAACACATCGGGCATGTTGTACAAACACAATAAGGTTGTTATTTAGACCACAAACGTGAAAACTTTTGGCCTTCATTTTCAAACACATTTCACAAGACCTGTTGACAAGCGCGTCTTCTGTGTACAACTTTTAAACTGTTGGGCTGAGCAAAATGAGTCCTGTTTCTCTTTAAGGCAGGTAGCGCTCTCTCTGAAGAGCAGGATTCCAATCTACATTTTTAAGAGCGTTGTAGGTGGGTGTTCCGGACCAGTACAATTAAAGTATGTCTGCCATTGACTATGGCATCTAGTGAAAGAAAGAACTTAATCCCCAACTAGCCATATTGTTGTTCTCCTGTAAATTAATGCGGGTTGTTTGCTTATCAAGAATCTGGATCCACTGCCATGGGGGCTTGATCGGTTCCTTTGTTGAAAATAGTTGCTCCTGCAGCATATGTTTGTTAAGCTGTCTCATTGCTAGATAGCACTGGCAGCGCTCCTGGATGAGAGCAAAGTTTGGCAGGAGAGTAGTAAATTCAGAAGGGGAGAGAGAGAGATGTTCAAAATGTGGAGAAATACCTTTCTATAAAGATTTAATTTAATAAAATAATACTAGTTGTGGATAATACTTGGCTAAGTCCTTACATTTGTGCGGCACTTGGGGTTACTACCTGGCTGTCATTTGGCTTGTGCAATGTTCTATAAGTCGTGGGGAAAATTCTCTTTATTGTCTCTGGATTTGATTCCGTGGTGTTGGTTTTTTTTTTTTTATTATTTGCTTATGTTCTGCTCTTTAGTTACTCCTCTGTGAGCTACAAAGATTCCTCCGCATTCACACCCAGCAGCCTGATCATATTATTATTTGCTTGTCTCTTTGCTCTGACTGCTGGTGAGAATCAGAATTTGGCCAACCCTAGAGAAGTGAATTGTTCGTGCACAACCATGGAGAAGTTCAGCATCAAATACAGATTGCACCCCCTACAAGGTCACTGCCTGCTGTAGGCTGCACCAGGTGTGAACTCTGCGGACAGTGGATGTTTCAGGCTAGCCACGCCCTCACGCCCTATCCCCTGAAATGAACAAGGGGTGGAGAGCTGCCACAGCCGGCCTGAAAAGCTGCTTCAGTCCCAGAGCTGGTGTGGGCTCAACAATAGGCCTGCGCACTGACACACTGTTGCCAGAACACTAATCGTTTCCCTGCCCATGCAGTATGGCAAGGCGAGGTGAAGGCCAAGACTATAGCAGGGTTCAAAAAAGAACTAGATAAATTCACAGAGGATAGGTCCATCAATGGCTATTAGCCAGGATGGGCAGGGATGGTGTCCCTAGCCTGTTTGCCAGAAATTGGGAATGGGCAACAGGGGATGGATCATTTGATGATTCCCTGTTCTGTTCATTCCCTCTGGGGCACCTGGCACTGGCCACTGTCAGAAGACAGGATACTGGGCTAGATGGACCATTGGTCTGACCCAGTCTGGCCGTTCTTATGATAACCAAACTTCAACTCTGAACTGTGCCCATCCCTAACAAGCCTGCTCCAGTTCTGCCCATGCAATCATGATTCATTGTCGTTTTATGCTTACTCACACATTTATTGCCTGGGTAACTCTCCATTAGGATAATGACTCATTCTTTTCCCACCTACCCAGATGCATACCTGGGATGCTAGTGCCCTCTGTTATTCATATATTGGCTTTCTTGGTTGCCCCCAATTTTTTTTCTTTACAGTACCTTGCTATCAAGAAAAGCTCACCAAACAATCGCAACCATGGTTTCCATTGGGAGTGTTCCACAATGGTGACTAGGGTTGTGGTTTATTGCACTTTTCCTGCACACTGTGATGAAATTGTTCTGATTTTTACTTTTACTTTGTATGTCATTAGGTAGCAGCAGCTAGAGAACCTTAGGGGAAAAAATGGGGCATCTGGTATATTTTTGTGCTGTCTGGTTATTTATTTAGTAGTATTGGGTTGGGGGGGGCATTAAAATGTATTTTTAAATATTTGGCCAAGATCCCTAGAATGTTCGGCTAGCTTTTATTATTATATTGTAAATCGAGTGAATGAATGAAACTCCCAACTACTATGGGCCAGATTCGGATCCCTTTACTCATGCTGAGATGATAGTTGGTGGCCCAGTAGATTAACTGCTTTAATCTTGCAGCCAGTGGCGTGCAGGTCCCTAATGGGAATCGGACCGCAAGATGATTCGAAGAGTTAGCTTGATTCTGTTCTACTGTACCTTACTCCCTTGATTCCCCTGGGCCTACTCACAGAGTAACAGCTCTACCCAATATGAGTAAGGCTATGATTTCCCTCTAGGGCTATAACATGCCCCTCTTCTATAGTGAGTGGAAGGGAGCAGAACCCAGCTGATCCAAGTTAGGGGGTGGGTGGAAGCAGGCAGCAGGAACTCCTGTGGTACGGCCTTCCCTCCCATGCTGAGCCCACAGAAGCTCCATGGGTCAGAGCAACAGCTGCTGTCCGGGCCTTGTCCCTCTCTAGCCAAGCGGATCATTGTGTGGGAGATAACGCTGCTCCATACGGCATTAGCTCTCACTCCAGCCTGCAGCTGCTCAGTGAGGGAGGCATGTGTGCAGGTCTGGGGTGGAAATGGCGGCTGCAGCGTGGTTCCCTGGAGCTCCGGGTCAGCCATCGCCGCAGGGTGGTTCACTCTCTGTGGGGAAGCAGCTTCCCTCCCCCCACAGAGCCTCAGGACCTGCAGAATTTGCAGGCCTCCCTGCTCCGAACACTTCCCTCCTGAGTGGGAGAAGCCGGATGGATAGCTTAGAAATGCGGTAACTGCCTCTCAGACTCGCATTCCCAGCTTGTCTGTAAGTGGCAGTGTGCTAAGCAATGCAGAACTACACCACCACAAACGCATCGCCTAGACATTAATTAGGTCACCTGGCATTGCCAACTCTTGCGAGTCTTGCAATATTTGGCATGGTTCTTAAATCCCCAGCTACTGGAGGCATGTGATTTAGGTGAGACTCTCTGCTTTCATTTTAAAATAGCACATTTCGAGCCCTTATGGCTGCTGAGAAAAGCGTGTGAATGTGACCTGAATGGACCTGAAGAGCTCAGAAGGCAATTGAAAAGTGTATTATTATTTTATTTTTTTAAAATCTCATGATTTTTGGGGCAGTGACTCTCCATTTTTAAAGGCCTGGTGTTGGTGAGACTGAATCACCTGGCAGGTAGCTTTAGATACTTGCTATTGTCACAGAGCTCAGTGTGCAGTGGACCACCTGTATTAGCCTTGTAGCCGGGGGGCCGCGAAGGCCCCTGGCGGGAATCCGACAGCCCGATCTACGGACTTTCTACCTGGATAATGCTGCAGTCACCAGGCTAAGGGTTTGAACCTTGATGGCTCATCGTTTCAGAATGAGGGCCAACCCTTCCCCCAACCCGCCCACGTGCTGCCCTTCTTTAAAGACCTGGTGACTAATCCATTCAATGACTGGTGCAACTATTAAAACGTTTCTATTGTAAATGAGCGGGAACATCTCTGAGCAATTTTAGGCCCCAGTCCAGCAAAGCACTTAAGCTCATGCCTAGCTGTAAGCATTTGCATAAATATGCTTGGCCCTCTTGGTCTGTGGGGAGGATGTAATGTGCAGGAGCACTTTATCCCAGTACAGTTGACTCCCCTCTCTGTTCCATTGTCGCTGCACTGACCAGTGTGCTGGGGGCAGAGATATTCTGCAGCCCTACCCACCCATTCCCTGCCGACTTCTGCAGGAGGAGGAACAGCAGCTCCCCTCTTCACTGAGACCCATCACGCAGAGGAACAAAATGGCCCTTTACACCCCAGTACTCCCCTACACAGACTCGTAATGGGGCCCAATGGGACTACTCCTGCAGTAAGACACAGCATGTGTAAGGAGAGCACACTGGATCTGCTGGTTACTCAAGCTCTTTCAGTGCTCACCTCCCTGACTGTTCCATCACAAACGTTCCTCACCTCGTTTCTACCCACAAGCAGCATTTTCCACAGATTGCTCTGTTTGTCCTAGAGGCTGGTGCCTAGAACGCACACAGTATCCCAGGCAAACACATCATATCCACCAGGAAAAGGTTCCTTCCCCACCTAGTCAAACAAGCCAGGATGTAATATTTATCCACACCTAGTGAGAAATGAAACCTCTTTATTAGAGAGGTGGTTATTGGAATGTGCTCTGTTTCCCCATGATAACCTGTGCCTGTAGCAACTTGCTTCTGAGAACAATGCCTTGAATCATGCTGGTTGTGTTTATGTTGAAAATCTTAACCTAAAGTCTTTGGCAGTGTTTTACTTTTCGTACCCTTAAAGTTGTATACCACTCTCTCTCATGGGCTTGAGGCAGAAATTACTTCACGTTCTCCGGTCTGTGTTATACAGGAGGTCAGACTAGCACATCATAAGTCCCCTTTGGCCTTAAACATCTACCTATTTATATGAAGCAATCGCTGTATGCAGAAACTATTAAACTGCCGATCACTCCCTTCACTCTAAACCTTTGATTCTACCAGTTTAGTTTATTTTAGTTGGGTTCCCAAATATTAATGATAGAGCTGGTAAGAAAATAAAGAGGTTTTTTCTCCCAACAAATTTTTGATGAAAACTTATTTTTTTTTTCATTTTTGTCAGTGTTCAGTGGACAACTTTAACTTAAACCCCCCTCCTCACTACTTCCCCACACAAAATGTTTTAGCTACTGCGAACCAAAAGTTTTCAGTCCAAAGCTGATGAAAGTAAACAACAAAATTGGCCCATTTTTTCAGGTTTCAGCCAAAACATTTTGATTTTCGTTTCTTCAGTTTTCTGATGCAAAAATCAAAAAAATTATGACGAAAGCAGATGCTTTCTGTGAAAATGTTCATTGAGTTGACCAGAGGAAAAACAATGAAGGAAAATTTATTGTTGACGAACAGAGTTTCATATTCATAAATGTGTTCATGATTTGAAATCAATCAATGGGTATGTCATGCAAAAACATTTCACTCTGTGGCTTGCTCAAGCAACATGCTTTCCACCTGTGTTCAGTTCTGATTATTTATTGTTACCATTGTGCATCACACTGAACCATGTTTGCAGCGCTGGTAGCTATTCCCCTCACATAGGTGGCTTTTTTAGAGCCCTGGGTGCTGTGGCAGCACTTTAACATTGCCACTGAAGACCTGTCCTTAGCTTCAGGTCAGGCTTTGTCAGGCAGCCCTTTGCCTTGGGTGGTGGCTTCTGTTGTCTCCGCCTATCTTGCTACATTAAGGGGCTTAATTGCTCTTTCCATTCAGCCTGAAAGATTGGTGCTTAGCAGGTCTGGCCTGTGATTGTCTATAGATCAAAGGCTTGCTTGATAGCAGCCATTAACACTTTCCAGCATAACAAGGACCTTGCAAGAGGTATGGGGAACTCTATTGCATGACAATGGTCACAGCCCACAAATAATTTCCATTAATTATGCAACCTGATGTCCTTTGCTATAATCTTCCTGTCAACGCCACAGCAAAACTTACTCCAGACAGATGCTTACATGAAGCAATTCCAACACTCAGCTACTTGAAGTGGGGGTGGGGAACTCACAGCCTTACAGGACTGTCCAGCCACCATGACCTCTCCTTAATTAATTATTCAACTTTACCTTAATCGGCTTAACGACATAACCTCTAGCTCCACTTGTGTTAGAGAATTAAACTATTAACTCTCATGGGGTATATGAAACCAGTTTATCCACAATATGCTTTCCTGCTGCAAAATCTCCCAGCCATGTCACAAACGGAGCACTGCTTTCTCCTAAACAGACTTACTCATAGAAGTGGAGACGTTTCTATTCATTTCAGCAAAAGCTTGGAGCTGATGAAGACAAAGGGCCTAATTCTTATTTATACTAAGGCCACTTTACATCACTCAAGCTGTGCAAAGGGGCCTTAGAGGATATGTCTATACTGCATCTGCAAGTGAGTGTCCCAGCCCAGGTCCACAGGTTTATGATGGTGGGGCAAATACCCACTATGCGGATAAATATAATTTTCTACTGTGGTGTGAGGTTGTCTCATCATAAGTGAGATTCAGGCCCAAAGTTTGAAATCTACAAATTTCACTCTACCTGGACTTGGATTCCAGATCTCTCTGAGGACATAGGCTGTGCTCGCTACAAAGATTATCTTTGGCTTCTCTCTCATCAATCAACAACTCTTTGTCTCTGCATTTTTCTTCTGGGTACTTTAGGGGCAACAAAATAGCTGTTACGGGCCTGATTTTCAAAAGCGATTAGTGAGTTGGGGTTCCTCAGTTTGGGGGGGGCCCATTTTGAGACCACGATCACATTCTGCAAATCAGACCTTAAAAGTGCCTGAAGTTGGGAGCCTGAAAAATGAGGTGCCTAAAATCAGTTCTCGCTCTTGAAAATGTAAGTCTAGACTGATACCATGCACGTTTTTTAAATTAAATTAATGGAGATATCCTATCTCCTAGAACTGGAAGGGACCTTGAAAGGTCATTGAGTCCAGCCCCCTGCCTTCACTAGCAGGACCAAGTACTGATTTTTGCCCCACATCCCTAAGTGGCCCCCTCAAGGATTGAACTCTCAACCCTGGGTTTAGCAGGCCAATGCTCAAACCACTGATCTGTCCCTCCCCCCAGGTTTACAGTACCTTCCATCTGAGGAGTTTAAAAAACACTGGGATAGGGCTTTCAAAAGCACCAAAGGGGGGTAAGGCACCGAATTCCCATTGAAAACCAACTGTCCACCCTAAATTAATTATTATAAACTTAAAACCTGTGAAGTGAAGAGAGGTAAAGTGATTTGTGCAAGGTCACACTGCAAGTCTACAGCAAATACAGCCCACATAGTCTAATTTGCACAACTGTGTGCTGCTGAAGTGTGCCCACAGTGCCTCCCAGATCATAGTGAGCCCTCAAGACCATAACCATCTTGCCCTAACAAGATATTGCTACGGGCACCCAAACTCCATATCCTCTTAAGGAGAGAACTTTAAAATGCTCACGTCAGCCCTGCATATTTGTGCGAACTTCCACCCAGCCCTTTCTACAACTGAATTTAGATAAGATTTTTTCCTGTTGGCTTTCAAGTGCCAGGCGTGCTGAAATATTGCGGGAATGGCTGTGATCATGAGATTTTCCCCCTAGCCTGGTCTTGCCGACTCTGAAGGTTTACTTGGCTTGGATGAATCAAATCTGAACTCTGCACCTATCGAGGTTCCCCATCATTCCCACTGCACATTGCTATTTTTAAAACTGTGGGACTGTCTACGCGTGGGAGGATGCCCCTGGCTTCACAGCCATGTGTTCCCCTTATTGAAACTCTGACTTGTCTTTGATGAATGGAGAGGAAGGTAGGTGCCTCTTGACCCGTGCAACAAGGGATAATACCAACCTCGGTGCATGCAACAATGGTAATTTTAGCAAGGTAGCAAGGCCTCCTGCAGTGTGGTTAGGTCACAAATGACCTTCAATTGTTTCAGCTGAAAATTGCAGTGTTGCCAACACACTCATGCCTTAATCGCAAGTCAGGTGATTTTTGGCCCCTGCTGGAGCCAGTGTGGTGATGTGAGAAGATCCAGCCCTGTCATGAATTTCAGCCCTGCCAGGGAAAAACCCCTTTTTGATTCTTCATTCCCATTTCCCTGCCTCCTTGAAGAATAGCCAATCAGAGGCAGGCTGAGGTCTTCCCCCACCACGGCGCCAAATGAGTTTTTGTGCAGGGGGGTGTATCACAATGAATGGAACTGGAGTCAGAGCGCACACGGCTGCTGGAAGAACTGTTATTGAGGGGACTCCAGGAAAACAGGGAACATGGGGAGTTAGGCCGGAAGCAGTTCGGCCACATGGACAGAACTGTGCACAAGGTTTAATAAAACTCCACTTGTTCAACGTAACCTGTGTTCAGCATCTCTGTTTGCAAACGGAACATGGTGGCTGCATCTGAGTGTGAGTTCTTTGCAGGGCAGCAGCTGGCAGACCGAGCCATGGAACTTGGTCTGAAGCCCTCTAGAGCCCTGGAGAGCGATCTGCAGCATGCGGAAGCTCACCAATGCCTCAAGCCATAGGCACCGACTCCGTGGGTGCTCCGGGGCTGGAGCACCCATGGGGAAAAATTAGTGAGTGCTCCGCACCCACCAGCAGCCAAGCTCCCTCCTCCTTGCCTCCTTCTCCCCCTCCAAGCGCACCACGTCCCCGCTCCTCCCCCTCCTTCCCAGCACTCCCTGCCGGCCGCCTAACAGCTGTTTGGTGGCACTTAGGACTTTTCGGGAGGGAGGGGGAGGAGTGGGGATGCGGCATGCTCAGGGGAGGAGGCGGAGAAGAGGCAGGGCAGGGGTGGGGACTTGGGGGAAATGGGGGCAGGAAGGGGGTGGGGCTGGGGTGGGGCAGGGACTTTGGGGAAGGGGTGGAATGGGAGTGGGGACAGGGTGGTGCAGAGGCGGGAAGAAGCGGGGCAGGGCCAGGGGCAGGGTCGGGCACCCACCGGGCAGAGGGGAAGTCGGCGCCTATGCCTCAAGCCTGACAGTAGTGGGGACTTATTGCTCCTCAAAGCAGTATGACACTTGTGGAGTGACACAAGGTTTTACATGAGAGACCAATTTGAAGGGGAGGGGATAGACCTCTGTTATTGCCTTACACACAGTGGCTGCTATATGCTATTTTGGAGACTGATTCCCTAATTCGGGAGAGGATAGTCTGCAGCGCTTGGGATCACCCCCTGGGGGAGGAGCTGCTCTGGGAAGGTGATCTCACATAGATGCTTGGACATGGAGCTTGCAACCGAAGCCTCAAGAGAGAGGATGAAAGCCCTGGGAGGCACCACGCCCCCAGAAGAACATGCAGTGAGATGACGACAAAGGAGAGCAAGTGGCCAGGTTTCCATACCCATCATGAGACGGATTTACTGTGGGAGACAGCATGAGCAGGTAAAGGAGAACTGCTCTGCACTAGGACAGCGTTGTAAGGAATGTGGCAAGGTGGAACAGTTGAGCGTGTGTGCAAGAGCAGAAGACGATCTCTGAAAGATTGAGATAGACTTGTACAAAATGGGGAAGGCACGTCAGAGCGGTGATGACATCGTCACTAGCTCCTTGAGACCGACAGCATATTGCAATCTGGCTGTCAGGACAGGAAAGCGATAATACCAATCTCTGTGCCTGCAGCAATGGTAATACAGACACGCCCTGTGTGATTTTTAGCTGGGTGGCAGGGCCTCCTGCAGTGTGATTCCTCAGGGAGAATTGGAGTTGAACACGCCCATTACAAAGAGCAGGTGCCATCTAATAAAGTACAATAGGAGCATAATGCAGCCTATAGGAAAATGTGACCTCGTAGGAACTAACCTGAGAAATAACAGAGTACCAATAGAAGTGTGTGGTGGATGGTAAGAATACAACCAGACAAGCCATGGATCTGATCAGGGTGCAGCATCAGAATGTTATAACTGCACTGCAAGAAGTTAAAGAGGGAATCCCATGGACAGAGGAGACAAAAAGCAAATGGGGATGTTTTCAAAGGTGACGGGTGCCTTGAAGGAAAGCTGCGGCTGGAAGTAGACACCACAGTGGAATCTGTGTGCTTACCATAAAGGAAAATTCCAGAAGCACTACATAATCTAGTATACAAGGCGCTCAAAAGTCTGCAAAGCCTGGGTCTCCTAGCACCTACAGAGGCCAGGACAATCTGGGCAAGCAAATATGGTGGTGGTGGTAAAGAAGCCATCTGGCAAATTACGCGTCAGCATAGATCCAAAGCCACTGAACTAGGCATTGGAAAGATGTTACTATCCACTGCCAACAATTGATGACATCTTGCCAGAACTCTCCAAAGCCAGAATCTTTATGGTCTGTGATTTGAGGAGTGGGTTTTCGCTCTAAAGCCTGGATCAAGAGCCCAGCATGCTGACATTTGCAATATCATTTGGTCCCTACAGAAGGCTGCATGTGCCGATGGGCATAAGCCCAGCACCAGAGGTGTTCCAGAGAAGACTCACCTAAAGACAGCCTTGAGAGAGAATAATTGCAGGTGATATCCTCATTGTAGGTCAAGGGAGCAATGATACAGAAATCGAACAAGACCATGACAGAAACTTCAAGCTTTTCTGCAATGAAGCAAGGACAAGAACATAAAACTCAACCCAGAAAAAATGTGATCTAGACGGCATGAGGTGACATTCATTGGACGACATCTCACAGCTGACGGACTGAAAGCAGATCCCAACAAGATCAAGTCAGAGATGTGGCAGCTCCACTGGATGTGAAAGAGGGACAGCACATCATAGGAATGATACATTTTCTGTCCATGTTCTGTTCACACCTGGTTGCAGTAGCGGAACCTCTAAATCAGTTCACAAGGCAGGATATTGAGTGGGACTGGGCAGGTGAGGAGACCAAACTACCTCAAAGACTTTGTAACCAGTGGAGTCTGTGGTAAAGAGGAGACTCCAACTCAGCTATGTGCTAGCAACCTCTGGCTGAAGGGATGTGGGGTGGGAGTCTGGGGGGATCAATTATTTGCTTTTAATGTTTATATTCAAATGTTTGTAAAATAGGTAAGATGTATCATGATCAGTGGAACTGGAGCCAGTGGGCCCATATCACTTGGAGGGACTGTTATTGAGGGGACACCATTGAAAAAGGCAATGTGGTGAGTTAGGTGGGAAGCCACTCATCCATGTGGACAGGTTTAATACAGTTCCCCTTGTTCAACTGAACCCTTTGCTAATGAAACAGGGAGCCGCGGGGGGAGAAGTAGCAGCTGACACCAGGGGAGGGGGAAAAGGAGCAGAAAGAGCCCAGCTGCTCAGGTCAGTTTTGATGCCCCCCTCCTCTCCCTATGAAAAATGGGTCAGTTTGCAGATCCCCCTGCAGCACCAGACCTAGGACATGGAGCAAGAGTGGAGAACTCCTGGAGATGCACCCTCCGAGGCCTGGGACGGAGGCTGGAAGGCCCCTGCTACAGCAGCCCCATCCCAAGCCGAGGGTGGGGAGCTGCAGGAGGAACAAAGGTGAGACTGAGGGGCAAGCAACGGCAGGACTGCTCAGTTAAAGGTAACACAACAAATCCCATTTATAACTCCATCACGTCTGCAGCTTTCCAGGAAATCCACTTCTAAGGATTGACATTTTCCAAGGCTGATTTTCTTCAGAGGTGAAAAATATTGCAAAATTTGAGCAAGATCCCTTCAGGTTTTGGGGAAGGCGGCGCGGGTTTGTCGTGCAAGGATGAAGAAACCTCAACATATTTCCTCTTTTAAATAATTAGTGCAGCACTTTTTTTCATTTTGGGACAAGCAGAAAACATTTTGGTTTTCTTTGTACATAGCGGGGTTGAAGCGGCTCAGAGGTTTGCAATGTTAGAGGTACTGTAGCCATACCTGAGTTGGGTTAAATTGGCAGAGTGAAGGTGAGGGGATGAAACAGGCACAGTAAATGCAGTTGATCACGTAGGCATGATTGCGTACGCAGTGGCTGTTGTGCAAACCCTACCATATAGGTATGTATGTGACAACCCTAATGACTACCACTACTATTGAAGCCAATGGGAGCTGAAGGTGCGCAGAAGAAGCATAGAAAATCAGGCCACGTGTCTGTCCATGCACTTAAACAGAAATTTTCCAGGAAAACGTAGTGTCTAATGAAGTGGTCATGGTGACTCAGGAGGGGTGGTACTTTTCCTCTTGAGTTTGTACTGAATCGGTTTGCTCAGAGGATCCAGTTTGATCACTTCATTGGAACACTGAGTGGGTATATTTCAGGAGGGGTGAGAAAATCCCCACCTTCTAAATACACTAACACCCAAATACTTGGTGATAGTGGTGGGGGGTAGTGAAGCTTAATGTTCATACCGTGCGTTGAGATCCTTGAGTAAAAGATACAGTAAAAAGGCAAATGATTTATTCATTATTATCCTTCAAGGCAATGAAGACACCCACGTGGGATTCACATCGGTTGCTTTACTGTCAACACCTCTAATTCCACCACAGTCACAACAATTTGATTAGTCAACTCTCTTCTTTGGAAAACACATTGCATGCATTGAGTGCCTTAGAATAGGAAGCGGCTGGATCAGCAGATCGGGAGAATAAAGACAATTATTTGTCCCCAAGAGAAGCAGGAGTGGTGGCAATGCAAAGTCCCCCACCCCTCATCTGGAGTGACAACTTCTAAAGGCCAGTGTATAACAGGGGGTTAGTTCGTGAGCACTTGCCTTGTGTCTAGGAGACGGCCTATTGCAAAGTCCAGGTGGCCCAGGCTCCTGTGATGGCAGCACTTCCCAACAGAAAGAGGCTTTGTAGACCCAGGGTCAGGCTCTGCCCCAGCCAAAGGGAAGGCTGGGGAGTAGAAGCTTCAGCTGAGATGGGTTATAGAGAAAGAAGTGAGGTTTTTACCCACGAAAGCTTATGCCCAAATAAATCTGTTAGTCTTTAAGGTGCCACCAGACTCCTTGTTGTTTTTAGAGAAAACCAAGTGAAGCCTGAGGGGAGAGCTGGCAGATTTGTATTTGAGATGACTTCAAACTGTTGTTTTGTTGTTAAACCAGGCCCGCAAGAAGGGGAGGTTACTGGAGCTATGTGGGTCTGTGTGCATTTATTAGGGAGCCCACGACAGGGCAAACTGAGGCAGCAGATACGCTACTGGGTGGGATAAGTCCGCCCTCATGCACAGCATGGTTTAGTCTCCACGTTCATTCGATCCTTGCCCTCTGGTTATTGGTGATTCACGTAGCTGTCTGTTAGAAGCCGGGCTAAGGTGACCAAACTCATTTCCTAAAGGCCACCCGGTGGTAACTGATAACAGCTTTTAGTTTCTACCAAGCTGAATTTGAGCCACTGACCTAGAGGAGAATGGAACAGCCACCATTCCCAATATGCCAAACCATCTGCCTTCCCTTAGTAACCAGTCTTAGGCTTTGCAACTTGTCCTATGTCTCTGCTGAGTATTGTGTATTGTCTGCCTCTCTCTTTACTGGTACACTTCTAAACAGTGTTAACCAAACATGGAATTCCAAGTATATTTGTGCTCCTGCCTGCAAAGAAGAGATACAATGCAAATGTATGTCTAGAGTCACAATAACTGAATGGAGTGTCTTGTAGTGAAGCCTTTCAGCTACGGGCGTGAAACGCAGTTTGGCACTGAGTTGCTGGCAGTTTGAAAGAATGTGCAGGGACCCAAAGGGAGCTTCTTTCACGCCTTTCTGAAGCTATAATCCTCTTGTTCAAATACTTGCTGCACTGAACGAATGATTAGCCAAGTATGTATCGCATAGAAATCATCCCCCAAGCCCATCAACTGTTTTAAAGAGCAAACAAACAATCTTCCTGCCTAGCAATTATAAATAATGTCCATGAAAGAGAAGGTGAAGAAATTTGCTCCAAGCCGGTCTGAGATCAAAAGCAGATTAATAGATTTTTAAGGCCATGAACAAGAAGACATGTTGTGATTAGTCATAAGCATCACAAGAT
Source organism: Terrapene triunguis (assembly GCF_002925995.2). NCBI lineage: Eukaryota > Metazoa > Chordata > Testudines > Emydidae > Terrapene > Terrapene triunguis. The sequence goes on along the minus strand of NW_020664487.1, from coordinate 6,343,640 downwards.
TTTAAAAAATCATCATCATCCTACAGATGTGGCCACTTGGGGACGCAAAGGCTGTCACGGATGAGTGCTTCTACTGATGTCCTATCGCTATAGGCTGGGATATTGTTAGATATTATAAGCTCAGGAGTGTGGTACCTGGATAATACACGGGAAAAGGCCTCCGAAGGGCAGTGCCTGAAGTGCCAATGGGTCAGCAGGACTCACTGTATTTTCACTGTGATTGTCCGAGTCACAAGAGGCTCCACGGAGCAAGAATTATTTGCCAAAATGATTGAGCCGCCCTTAGAGACATTCGCGATCTGCTTTGTGAACCGTCTGCAAACAGAAAGAGGAGCAATGTATGGAATGAATTCACCTCTTACCAGAGGTGGTTGAAATTTTGTAAATTGGAAAAAACAGAGTAAAATTAAGTTGAGACTTGTTCCCCGCCAGCTCTGATGATCTCCTGTTTAGAAGCGGGGAAGAGAGAGGTGAAGGGACCTGCCTAGGGGAGCCAATAGCAGAGCTGGGATCAGAAATCGGGACGGCACGAGTTCCATCCACCAGACTGTGCTCTCTCTCTTTGCTATGAAGAGAAGAAGGAAGGTTGCACCCCATGCTAGTCCCTTAGGAATGAGCTGTTTATAGGGCAGGTGCAGAGGAAGAACAGGGGGAAAGGACAAAGCAGTTAGAAATGAAGGGGGACACTTGCCTCTGACATCACAGTTCCACCAACTGGGTTGGTGTTTGTGTTGTGTGGTGTGTAGTTGCCATGTGAGCTCTAGGCAAATGTTTAGATGAGTTCTTATCTGGGGCCACCTTTTGAAAAGTGTTGGCTTTCTTTTGCAGATGGCAATTTGTAGAGGCAAACTGCACCTTTAGTTTTGCACCGCTGGCTAATGACTCTCCAGGCAAGTCCTGTCGCTGGAGGTCCCGAGTACTCTCATTTGCAGCTTCCAGTTATTTTGCAGGTGCAAATTGCATATACAAAAAGAGAAGCCAGATGTCAACTTTTGAAACCGGTCTCCCCGTTCCTATTAAAATGATGGAAAAATATTCAACCGCTCACTCTTGGTCGTCATTGTAGGGGCAATTTCCTGGCCAAAGCTGGGAGGGAAACAATCTTTCCACCCAGTGAGTTTTTCAGATTTCAAATATTTTCCCTATCCTGAATTGACCCCCCCACCCCAAAGTCAAAATCTTGAACATTTTTGTAAACTGATACTCCAAAAAAAAAAAAAATCAGATTGCATCAGCTGAAATACTTTATTTCAATTTTGATCTTTTTAAAAAAACAACAACTTTTTTTGCTGTTAATTAACTATGAAACTATTGAAACAAAAAGGTTGTTTTGAACCAAAACGTTTTGTTCAGAAAATATGTGGACACAGGGTGTTTTGAAATATTGTTTATGAAGCTGTCCGGCATTTTTCAAACTGGGAGATTCACTGAAACCAACCTGCTCCCTCGAATGGTTTTGGTTTAGATGAACTGGCATTTTCCAACCGAAAAAGATTTTGGTTAGAAAATTGCTGGCCAACTCTAATCCTGCCACACTGAAGTTAATGGCAAGATTCCTATGGACTACGATAGGGTCAGCATTTCACCCTGTCTGGCTATGGCTACCACTGTCACCGGCGGCTAACTATGTTCACTTTATAGTTCTGCACACAATCATCTCCTAGAGAGAATTGCTTTCATCTTCCCGCTGCTCCAGAGAAAACAAGCATGCACATGTACGCGTTCCCCCCTTCAAGATAGCAATCCAAGCACCCCAGCGGATGCAATGAAGAGCTCCATATATTCACATTCTTGCCACCTCCACACACATGGGATCGGTCTAATTAAAGAGTAGCATGTCAGTAATCAACCTACTGAAAAGATGAGAGAAAAACAGGCCAGTGGCTTATCATTAGAGATGGGCAAAACCGGGAGTGGTTTTGCTGAAGCATCATCAACCTGGTTTTGGTTTGGAACCAGTTGTTCTAGAGTAACACGGCGCATTTTCCATTTCCCACGTGGCAGCCGCTCACTTGCGTGATGCAAACTGGAACAATCGTTGTGTTTTCCCTTTGAAATAATTCTTCTAGGATCGCCGGGGAACCATGCAACTCCTAGAATCATCGTGTTGAAACAAACAGCATCATGCAAAACTGTGGCACCAAGACATCAGTGTTGTCAACCCCAAGCATTTAAAAGTCGTGAGTCAGGTCCCCCAAAACCAGACTGGCTGAAAAATTGTGATTTTTAATAAGGTCATACATTTTGAACGTTTTGTTGTGTTCTAATTTAAGGCCTTTAGAGTGCACTATTTAAGGCCTTTAGAGTGCACTCAGAGCATATTTCAGGCTTTTCTCTCCCACCATGAGGGCTAGAATTTACTTTTTAAAAGCGAGAGCTGAGGTTTTCTACCGAATCACATGCCTCCAGGAGCTGGGCCTTTACAAAACACACCAAACATCACAAGACTTGTGATTAAAATGGTAAGCGTTGGCAATACTGGAATAGGGAAAATTATTTAAGAGCTCATGCAAAGCCCAAGAGCAGCACTGCAAAACCCTGTAGCTTTATGTAGAAGATTGCACAAATCCTGTCTCAGTACCGCAAAGCTGTGCACACAATAGACGCATGCATGAAGCATAATGTTTATATTGGAAAAGTATGTATAAGAGAATGCACAAAATATGCATGAACTGTGCAAAAATAATCTAGCATAAGCATATGCTGAATTTAACTTTTTTTTAAAAGACAACATGATAGAATATAATACATATACAATAAACATACACATAAAACCAGCATCCACATTAAAAAAGATGAAATTACTAAGGCAGGAAGCTCAGAAAGGACAGGGCTCATGTTTGGGGAACTTATAAATGTCTCCCATGGGCCCCCTGTTACTGTCTCAAGTCCTCTCTATCAGATATGTTAGGGGCCTGAATTTCATAGATGAGTTTTCACAACCGTATGGCAAAATTGCATGCACAGACACCACGACTGTTTGTGCAAACTGGGTGTTTGTACACAGGGTTAGCTGTGTGTGTAAATGGTTATATATGTGTGCAAATACTTGATTTGCATGCATAGTCATGATGTAAGTTAGACACGTGGTTCCCTTCAAATTCTGAGCTCTTAAATGTGTTTACGTGTTGGCTTTCCTTATTTCTTATGTACTCTGCAAAGGTGCAACATACTGTTGTAGCGGCTTTATTTATTATTTGTTCAATCAGGAGACATAGGCTGGAGTATCATTGTGCCATATGGAAAGAGGGATCAGAGAGTACCGGCAATGAGGTCTTTGGGAAGTATGAGAATGAGATCTGCTTCATGGACAGAGGATTGCCAGGAAAAGAACGGTACAGACAAAAATCCCAACCCCCTACTTAGCCCCAAAACACTCCACCACCAGGAAAGACTATGGGCTCCAGTCCCAGTGCATGACTTGAATACACTGAATTCTGGTCCGGGGCCAAGATTGCTGTCACATGACATTCTCCCCCGTTTATGTATGTGGACTTGCTTGATCTCACATCACTTTTTTTCTTCAGTTCATTTATCTTTTCCCCTTTTACTCACGATGCTTTGGAGTTCCAGGGCATGTGCCCTTATTGTGTGAACATCCTCTATTGCTTGGCACATCCTTAATTAGATATTCACACAAGCTCTCAGTATGATTTAGACAAGTGAGATTTTCCCATGACCTTACCTGTTCTCTTTGGGCTGGTCTCAGAGTGTCTCTGAATATAGAAAGCACATTCCAGTCTGTACAAGGAAATAATGCAATTCTTGGCAGGACATATATATTTTGTTTCAGGGGTGGGTCTTTTTATATGAATAGTTCAGTGTGGCAAACTGTCTGAACTCAAAATATTGCAAAGGGGCCCCTGGGGAGGTAGCAACCTGAGTTCAGGGCTACACAGGTAAATCCTATGATGCAGGTAAGTGTAAGCAGCGTGGTTAGTGACTTTAGATGACTCTCATAAATTGCCTGTTGTTATTTCCCTCACCCTCCATTTCCTCTGTCTACTACTCTATCTTTAATTAGATTCTGAGCTCATCCGATCTGAGGTATCTCTCTCTTATTTATTGTTGAGGTGTGCACTAGTGTGAACGAACATTTAATAATAACCGATGAGAGATCGTCTCTTCCCCAGCTCTCTTGTAGCAATCTGCCAGGCTGGCGTGGATGTCGGATGCTGGAACTGAGGTTCACAGTGGGACATTTCTAGCACCCATACCGCTGGCTTCTGCTGCCACTTGCAGTAGATCAGCCTGACTTTGGCAAACTTCCTGGTACAGGTTTCAGAGTAGCAGCCGTGTTAGTCTGTATCAGCAAAACCAACGAGGAGTATTTGTGGCACCTTAGAGACTAAAATTTATTTGAGCATAAGCTTTCGTGGGCTAAAACCCACTTCATCGGATGCATGCAGTGGAAAATACAGTGGGAAGATATATGTACACCGAGGACATGAAAGAATGGGTGTTGCCATACCAACTATAATGAGAGTAATCAGTACAGCGCTTGATTCACTTGTTTGGTGAGGCCTTGGATTCGCAGTGCAGCTGGGTGGGAAGGTGCCTTTTTGAATCTCTTTATTGCGAAGAGACTGGCATTTGGGTTGGTGTTTGATGAAATAGGTTGGAAGGCATCTAGGCGCCAAGGCGTTGGGAACTGGTTCTAAATTCCTGCCATAAAATGAACATTCCTTGACCCAGTTGCCAGTTAGGCAACAGTTGGTTACATTTTTGCTGCCTCCGCCAATGCAAATACAGACGCTTTGGCTGGAGCACGGCCAGAGAGACAACCACTCTGACATGTGATGTGCAGCCATTTTGGTGAATGATGGCCTTTGTGTTCACTCACTGTTGGGCACCTCCTGGGGGCTGGCTCTGGGCGTTTAGCTCCACTCAGGTCTGATAGATTCTCACGTTGTGTCCCGCCTCGCTCTATGGGACTCGCAGTGCTCTCTCTTCATGACTCGTCCCTCCAGTCACTGTACAAGTTCTCCCCTCTCGGGGCATCAAAGTCCCACTGGAGCAGCTGTCCTCATGCCACTCCAGACAGTCTTCCCGTGCAGGGCCAGGCCTTGTGCTGCTTTGCCAGTGCCTGGTAGTGGAACCCATGCCTGCCCACTACTCCAGGTTCCAGTCCAGGGACCCTGTGTCTACCAACTATGATCTGCTTGCTCCCAGACCTAGCTGCTGTTTCTGTGGACTTCTTCCTCCTTCCCAGCTCTATCCTCACATCCCCTCCTTTGGGTTTATCGGCCCAAACTCCCTTCTCCCCGAGAGTAATTTTAAACTGCTCTTTTCTTTGGCTTCTGTAGTCCTCAAACATATCTTCCTTCTCCCAGGGAGTGACTGCAGACTGCTTTCCCTCTCGCCCCCTTTCTTTCTTTCTTTCTTTCTTTCTTTCTTTCTTTCTTTCTTTTTCCTGTCTTATGGTGCAGCAGCCTCAGCATGGGAGCCTACGACCACTAGTTACCACAGTTTTTGCATAAGCAAAATATTTGTATCTTCTCACGCAGTCCTATATCCTTAAAGTGGAGTCATGCTTTTTTAATGCTACCCCACTTTGTTCTCACCAGTCCTTTCAGATTATGTTCCTTCATCTTGAGGCATCTCAGTTCTTCATAAAGTATATTTCTTTTGCTGTAATTCTCCCTGCATTGTCATAGCAGATGCTCAGTTGTTTCTTGGACTTCACGTGTGTTGCACAACCCGTCTTTGTGCTTGTTCAGTAAATATACATTGCCATTCAGGTCACAGTGACCTGTTAGCAATCTAAATATAGTTACTTCATTTCTCCTGTCATAGCTATTAAGTATACCATTATCCTCAAGTTTAGGACACATTTCATAGAACCTTCGTCCTTTCCTCTTTGATCCATAGTTCTTGCCATTCCTTATAAGTTCTGTCAGCCAAACTTCTGAAGTCCTGTTTACTTGGAGGGCTCTTTAGATCAACCTCCTCATTGTGTAAGGCATTTTTTTTGCCGCATTGTCTGCCATTTCATTGCCAGTAGCCTGACATGCACCATAACCCATACTATTACTAGATGTAACCCAATTGTGCTATCTCTGTCGTTAAGGACAATATTTCATTGATTAAGTCATTCCTTCTTTCTGAGGCTCCCTTTCTGATCGCCATTATCCTCGATAAAGAGTCAGATAGGATAACAGAGCTGAGCGTACATCCTTTCCAGGTCAGTGCCAATAATATACCCATCAATTTGTCTGTCATAATGGCCACAAAATTAGATTGTCTCATAGATTTCTTAATTTCAAATTCAGGAATACAAAAGGCAGTTCCCACTCCATCCATGCCGTCATCTCTAGAGCTGTCAGTAGAGATTTGGCCATGCCGACCTCATTTGCCATGTATAATCTCATAAATCGTCGTTGTCGTATTTGACAGTCCTGCTCCTTCCTTTGTTTCATCATATAATTCCACATCCACAACTGGAGAGACAACTGTCCAGCTGTAGTCTGATTTCCCAGATCTAAAGATTTTAATTTCTTCCAGCCCTTCCTTTTCACTCAACTCTTTTACCCATCTTTTGATCCTGTTAGCATGTGCAAGTTTGTGGCACCCAGTTACTTCTTGTCTACTTAACTCCCAACAGTACTTGTATATTGGTGTAGTATCCTTATCTTCACTACTTAGAATCATAGAACCATAGGGTTAGACGAGACTGCAAGGGTCATCTAGTCTAAACCCCTGCCAAGACCCAGCATTTGTAGTGTCTAAACCATCCAAGACAGAGGGCTATTCAGCCTCTTCTAGAAAACCTCCAGTGAAGGAGTTTCCACGACTTCCCTAGGCGTCTGTTCTATTGTCCTACTGTTCTTACAGTTAGGACATTTTTCCTGAGATTTAATCTAAATCTGCTATGCTGTAGTTTGAACCCATAGCCTCTTGTCCTGCCCCCTGTGGCAAGATACAACAATTTTTCTCCCTCTCTTTTATGGCAGCCTTTTGAATATTTGAAGACCACTACCATGTCAACCCTTAATCTCCTCTTTTCCAAACTAAACATACCCAGTGCCTCCAGCCTTTGCTCATATGACTTGCACTCCATCCTTCTGATCATCTTTGTAACTCGCCTCAGGGTCCTTTCCAGTTTCTCTACATCCTTTCTATACATTGGTGACCAAAATTGGACACAGTACTCCAGCTGAGGCCTAACCAGCGCCGAATAGAGCGGTACTATCACCTGCCGTGGCTTGCATGCTGTGCCTCTGTTATTGCAACCCAAAATTTCATTTTTTATTTTTTTTTTGCAACAGCATCACATTGTTAACTCATGTTCAAGTTGTGATCCACCACAACTCCCAGATCCTTCTCGGCAGTGCTGCTGCCAAGCCATTATCCCCCAGGCTGTATTTGTGCATTTGGTTTTTCATCCCTAAGTGTAGCACGTTACTTTTGCCTTTGTTGCATTTCTTTGTGTTGTCTATAGCCCAGTTCTCCAGTTTATCAAGATCCCTTTAAATTTTAGCTCTAGCCTCCAAAGTGTTTGCAACCCAACTCCCCAGCTTTGTGTCATCTGCAAATTTGATCAGTAGGCTCTCTATTCCTACACTCAGGTCATTAATAAAAATGTTAAATAACACCTGACCCAGAACAGATCCCCGTGGAACCCCACTTGAGACCTACTTCCAATCTGACATCATTCCATTAATTCTTTCTTTGTGGTTGTTTAACCAATTATGTATCCACTTAATGATAGTTCTACCAAGCCCGCATTTCGTCAGCTTACTTATGAGAATGTTTTGTGGGACTGTGTCAAAAGCCTTGCTAAAGTCCAGGTATATTATGTCCACCACATTCCCCTTGTCCACCTAACCAGTTACCTGGCCAAAGAAGGAAATCAAGCTGGTCTGGCATGACTTGTTTTTAGTAAATCCATGCTGGCTGCTAGTGATCAGCCCTTCATCCTCCAGGTATTTCCAAATTGAATGTTTTATAGATTGCTCTGGTAGCTTCCCAGGTATCAAGGTCAGGCTGACTGGTCTGTAATTCTCCGGCTCCTTCTTGTTAAAGATGGGCTGTGTGTTGGACCTTCTCCCGTCTTCCAGGACCTCTCCTGTCGTCCATGAGTTTGCAAATATTTTTGCCAGTGGCTCTGAGATATTCTTCAGCTAATTCCTTCAGCACCCTGGGGTGAATAGCATCAGGTCCTGCTGACTTGAATTCACAGATCCAGTAACCACTGCAAACATACCAAGAAACCTGTTATTTACAACCAGGCACTCAGATACCACAGAATATGCTCCGAGGAGAAATCTGGGATATACATGTAAACACCCTTAAAACCACCTTCACCCAACAAAGACACTCCACCAGAGAAGTAGATCACATTGTGGAATGGGCCCCCAGAGGCCCTGAGAGAACCTGCTTCAATACAGAAATAAAACCCCCTCTGACCGCACACTGCTAGAAGTCCCCTACCATCCCTAGATGTCACCTTGTCTTTCTTATAATGCAAGCCCTTCTGAGGTGTTCCCATTCACCTGTCCCCAACAGACCAACAGGACAATACAAATCAAAAGACACACATTAGAAAAGGATCAAAAAGTGGCTGTTGTTCAGCAGGGGTGAAAGTAATATTAAATTCTTACCGGTATGGGGGCCTGGGGCGGGGCCTCGGGCAGAAGGGGCGGGGCTGGGGGTCAGCGTCCCCCAGCCAGCCCATCCACGCTGCCTGGCCCGCACCACCTGGGGCTCCGGCGGTGATTTAAAAGGGTCCAGGGCTCCAGCCACTACTGCAGTAGCGGCAGTGGCGGCCAGGAGCCCTGGGCCCTTTTAAATCAGCAACCCCCCCCCACAGCAGCACTGTAAGGAGGATCCTTTGCTGCAGCAGTGCTTTAACGTCGGCTGGGGACGGGCCCGTACCGGCTTCTTACCGGTACACGGTACCGGCCTACTTTCACCCCTGTTGTTCAGCATGTGATACATCTGTTGAACACTCTGCTGCAGGACATTGGTAATTTACATACCGTTATGGGGCCATGCACAGTCCCGGCTGTTCTGCCTGCCGGCAAAGTGCTGGAGTGCATGTTCCTCTTTCTTTAAAACAAAAGGAAATACTAGGAAACTGCATTTTAAAATTGTGTTAGTTGATTGTTAAGGTTGCTCAGTTAATCACTCAAAAGTCAGGACACACCTAAATTAGACATTTGGGTGCCTGAGTCCCGTTGCCTTTAATAGAATAATAATCAATAATACTTAGGATCCTAAGTGCGTGATTTTTAAAGGCATTTAGGCTTCTAAGGAGGCAGATAAACACATATTGGGATTTTCAAAAGCACCTGGGTGCCTAATTCCCATTGGTTTCAATGGGAACTAGGTGTCTAACTTGTTTAGGTGCTGTAGAAAGTCCCACCAATTGTCTGTCTGCATATTTAAGTACCTAAATATCTTTAAATAGGGTGACCAGATGTCCCAATTTTAAAGGGACAGTCCTGATTTTTGGGTCTTTTTCTTATATAGGCTTCTATAACCCTCCACCCCCCTGTCCTGATTTTTCACACTTGCTGTCTGGTCACCCTACCTTTAAAAATGTCATGCTAAGTCACTTTTGAAAATGGGACTTAAATTCCTAGGTACTTTTGAAAGACTTTCCCCTAGTGCTATAAAGGTACAGTTTAGCTACACTGTGGAAAATATGTATTGGATTATTTGCTAAATAGTCTGCCCATGTGATTAAAGGTGGTGGCCCTGATTCTCTTCTCACTTACACCAGGTTTACGCTGGCATAGCTCCCTTTGCTTCAGGGGAGTTGCTTCTGATTTACACCAGTATAAGGGCTGGTCTATACTGGGAACTTACATCGGCATAGCTATGCCTCTCGGGGATGTGTAAAACCCACACCCCTAAGAGCGGTAGCTATGCCGACCTAGTCTCAGTGTAGCCAGTGCTAGGTCACTGGAAGAATGGCATTGACCTCTCTACCTCTAATGGAAATGGATTAACTATAGCGACAAGAGGGGTTCTTCCATCGCTGTCGTGAGCGTCTACATTGAAGCACTATGGTGCCACAGCTGTAGCATTTTAAGTGTAGACGTACTCTAAGTCGGATCAGAATTAGGCCCGTTATTGTACTACCTGGGCACCAGGGGGCAGTATGTGCACACACCAACACAGTGTATAGGTGAATGAGAACTTCTCCGGTTAATGTCTTTCTTAACTTGGCATCCTGGACGAGAGGTTTAATGATGGCTGAAATTTTGGCACAGGAAGAGAAAACTAAAGTTCAGCAAGACATCCATGCAAGGCTGGCTCTAGGGTGCCATTACTGCAGGGCGGGGGGTAAATGGGTTTTTGGGGTGCCTGGATGTCGCTAGTTAAAAAACAGCTTTCCAGCAGTTGAGGGGTAATTAGACCCCTGGAAAATATTGGATTTTAAGAGTTTAAAAAGTAAAATTTGGTTAGTGTCAGTATTTTGCTGTGATTCCTAGACACAAATGAAGACTTTCCTATCTGTTGCTGTTCCACTGATTCACATTGGATAACTTTGTACATATTTTGACCTTCCTGACAATAATTTGTGGCCCCAGGAAGATTACCTGGGGGAGGAGACAGAATGTCCCCTTTGCTCTCCCGCCGGGCCTGCACTCATGCAGTAAGGACAGTGGCAACAGTTAATAGCATACAATAATTATCATCCAGATTTGCATGACTTAAACACTTCCTGGGATGCGTCATCATCCGCACTGTGAGAATGTGTGTCCAGCCTCTGCAATACAACCACCTGACCAAGCCTAAGCTGTGAACTCAAATTTTGCATGTACATGTAAAACCAGGGCGCTTTCCTGGAGACCCATCGGTTTTACATGTACATGTATTGCATATACATCCACTGTATGCACTAAAGGAGCCACATTTGTTTTAGCAAATGAGTACTTGCACATCCAGAACAGACAAATGCTCAGCTCACGTGCACACACAAGTACTCATTTACATGTGCAAATGGAATTCAGGTTTCAGCAATGCTCCATGGTCAGTGACTGAATTGTCCCATCAGATATGCAGGAAACGATCGAGGCTTATTTAACGCAACATCACATATTAACCAATGGTCCAATTAAAAGTCACTCTAATACTTTCTTGTCAAGGCAGAGGTTTATGGCCCCATCAAGCTCCAACTGAGGTCAATGAAAAGACTCATTCACTACAATGGGAGACCGATGGGTCCATGTCCATGCAATACAACCACCTGCCCGGATGCTTTGCTGAGAAACCTGAATTCTGAACGAACTCAAAGCACGAGAGATCCCTAGGAAGACCTAGGACAACAGCCCATGTCAAACATAAAGGTTAATTATCCAGATATGACCATTGGGTACCATGGGTAAGCAGAAAAACCCCACCTTGTGGTTATGTAGTTGCACAGTCGTTCCTTTGTCTTGGTCAATGTCATAAACACAGGCATGATCAAATCAAGCAGATGTGATCCTTATGCTTTTCCAGAAGCTTGTAGAGCCTTGACTCTGGTGTATTTCACACAAACAGAATGTGTTTGTGAATATACAACAATATAGTTAATATCCTGCACAGTTCTCATGATTCGATGCATACATCGGGCTATACGTTGTCTGCTCTAACTCTGTAATAAAAGAAGAAATTCAATGAGCCGTGACCCTGTGTATAGCACATATCTCACACACACTATACATATAAATGATAGATGTGCAAATAGCTCACAGCTCAAAAGAGTTAGATCATATATTAAAATAGCCTGCAGATGAGCCGGCCACTCCACAATAGATCTGTTGTGTTTTGGACGCATATTATGCAATATGCTTAAATGCACCCTGTATGGTAACGAATATTTGGAAACCATGTTATCGAGCTCTTTTGAAGGATTCCCAGAAGTAATTCCTGCAAGAAGCACACACCCAGGCCAGTCAGAATTTCTGAACTGACGTTCCAGTTGCTCAACGCCTGGTTATGCAGGTCGAAGAGAAAACACGGTGACGCCTTTGCAGGTATAATAGATAAGGGTGTGAGAATCCAACTCCTTGGCCAGCCTACAGAAGTGTGAGTGACCCCGCCCCAGGTCCTTAGAGGGGCAGGGATATGTATGAACATCTTCAGTTCTAGTCATCGGATAGCCCTCACCTTAATGTTAGCTTTCCCCCTTAAATTGTAATCCTGAAGCAGTGATAGCTACAAGGTTTATCGAGCAAAACCCTCGAAAAGTCGTTCTCCTCTGAAAAATGACTGCAGAACTGGATTAGTGGGATGCCAGCTCTACTTATCTAGTATGTACCGATCACCAGGCAATCTTGGCTCTGCGGTACCTCTTCATTGCCCCCTTCCAGAGCAGAGACCTTCAGATTACAATTTCAAAAAAGCAGTGATGGCTTCTCCACCTTTTGAGGACTTCAAAGCCTGGATACTTTCAGGAACATTTGCCTTAATCAAACACAAGGTATTGCACTCAGGACAAGGGTCACTGGGTGAAATTCTCTGGCCTGTGTTACACAGGTAGGGGTGACCAGATTACGTGAACAAAATATCGGGTCCGGAGTACCGCCGAAGCAAAAAAAAACAACCCCAAGCCAGAATATCGGGACAAATGGCATCCCGACCATTCATCCGTCAGGACACGGGACAAACAACTGAATATCGGGACAGTCCTGATTTTATCGGGACGTCTGGTCACCCTGTACACAGGAGGTCAGACTAGCTGATCAAATGGCCTTAAAATCTATGAACCTATGAAAATCTTTTTTCTAAATAGCAAGAAACTTGACCTTGACTGCACTTTGGTACCAATACCCTAACAGCTGACAGGGCAGGGCACAATTTTTGTTTTCTTGTCCATAATTGGAGTGGGCTCGGGGGGGAAATATTTTTCGTGTTGGCCCAGGGCAACAGAAAGGTCTGATGGAGACTTAATTGGTTTGGAGAATTGGGTTGTCTCATCCAAAGTCCTGGAATAGATGGGTGGGGGGTTGAGGGACGTTTGTTGATAATTGTTTTAGCTCAAATGCTGCGGGAGAGACACATGAGCTGGTGTAAGCTGAGAGGAAATGAATGGCAATGTATTCCTATTGGTTGGAATTTGGCACCACGGGTGAAAGGGCCTGCTAGGCCTTCAGTTTAGAGGAAAGTTTAAAGCAGGTAAGGTACTGCATTCTGTAATTAGTGCGAAGCCTGTATTAGCTCCACGAGCCACCCTCTCCCCCTCCCCCAATTAATTAGTACCGCGAGAGAGGGTAGATGAGGAAAAACACTGAATCTAGTAACAACCACCGTTGTGTGTTTTGGGTGGTGGTTGCACTTTGGGATATTTTAACCTTCCCATTTCAAACCTATTTTAACATTAGCTAGAAGGAGGCTGTGTCTACACTACACACCGCTTGTAGGGGTGTTGAGGGGGTGTGTAGTGACATGCCGCAGTGAAAAGCAGGCTGAGTCCACACCTTGTGTTTAGCTACTCGTGGTGGTGAAAGGCTCTGGCTGGGGGAGGCAGAGGGGAAAGGCGCTGATGGCAGGAACGCAGTGGGACGCGGGGCAGGTGGGCGCAGGGCCTTGGGTGTGGGGCCGGCAGCTGGGACCAGGGCCAGGTGTGGAGCAGGGTGGTGCTTCCCATGTGGGTGCTGGCCTGGGTCCCAGCCACGCTCCTCCCCTGAATGTTCCTCGGTGGCCCCTTAGGGGGGCACGCCCCACAGATCGGGGACCTCTGGAACAGCTGTATACAGCATTACATACCATTAGGATTAAGTACCTACCCCAGCTAAAATGTTCTTGCTAGTACAGTAATTAAAATAACCCGATAAATAGAGCTTGAGTAAACCCAGAAATAGGACTAGGCGGTATCCGAATGAGATGAGAGGAAACAGCAGCAAACAACGCCCCTCAAATAGCAGAGACCGATGCTTGCCACAGAAGGCACCATTCCACAGGTGTTTGGGAGGATCTCGGGGTCGTACCTGGCTGTCATCTCAGGATTTTCCATCCTTTATTAGTGGATGAATCAGACACTTCATCTCCATCCTAGGGAATTCCCAAGACACGGGATTTCCTAGTGACTCTTTTTCCCTGAACAAAGGAAGTTCCCCTGTGTTTTTTATAGTCAGGCTGGCATTTTATTGGCTTGCACCTTTTTTCATACTATGCTCTGGGAGTCCCTACACAAATGTTATTTAAAGGAGAGACTCTTCCGGACTGAAACGATAGTTGGTATTAGAAACACTGGCTGGGATTCTCCAAGCCAGTAGGAGTGCCTAACTCCCTTTTGAAAGTCCCAGAAACTGCAGCTCATGCGTATCTGTAAAAACTATTACCACTAGGTCAACTTCATGCATGCATCCTGATTCAGCACACACTAAATCAATTGAAAAATTCCCATTGACTTCAGTGGGCTTTGGATTGAGCCCATACAATGCAGGAAACAGGACTTGGGACCTTCTATTCCAGCGACACATGCCCCAGTACTCGTAACATGCTGTACAAAACAGCTACATTAAAAGAATGTCAAGGTTGCAAAATCAAGCACTCGAAAGTTAGGAGGTGTCAGAATTTAGGATGCCTGTGCGACCTTAATTCAGCCCCCTCCTCTTCATGCATCACATGATCACAGACTACTTTTCTACAGGACCCCTGCCTCATTAGTTGTTACGAGGCTATCCACCAGATCAGAGATGTGCAACCTTTTTTTCCTTTGCGGACCCCTAAAAATGTTGAATGGAGGTGCAGACCCCTTAGGAAATCTTAGACCTCCAGGGGTCCATGGACCACAGGTTGAAAACCACTGCACTAGGTGATCAGCCACTGGAGATCAGCCACTAGAAGCCAGCACTGGTTCACGTACTTAAGTGGAACTGCCTTTGTCCTGTTGAGGTCACTGTATACAGAGTGAGTTCACTTCAGTATGCTGGGATGTGTGGCTGTAAGGCCTGGTCTACACTAGGGGGGGATCGATCTAAGTTACGCAACTTCAGCGACTGACGTACTTAGATCTACTTTAGTGTCTTCACTGCGGTAAGTCGACAGCTGATGTTCCACCGTCGACTCTGCGTGCGCCTCTCGCTCTGGTGGAGTACCGGAGTCGATGGGAGAGCGCTTGGCCATCGATTTATGACGTCTTCACTAGACACGATAAATCGACCTCTGCTGGATTGATCGCTTCGCAGGTATGTGTAGACATGCCCTCAGTGTCTGTGATGTGACGGGAGAGGGGATATTACTGGTCGGCGTGCCTCAAGGTTTGTTTCTTTTTCCATATTTTGTAGTAGTTGGCCAAGATGACAAGGGGAAACTGGTGATCGGACAAATGCCAAACGTGGCGGAATGATGTTAATTTGGAGCATTGTGTTAATTTGGAGCAACCATAAATGTGCGGTCTCTGCACGGCTGGGATACATTCAGGGGAATATTAACACAACTCATTGCTTAAACCCCTGAAGCATTAAGATACCTTCAGTGATGCCAATCTCTTGAACTACATAATTAACCCTAAAGACATGAGGCCAGCTCTTCAGCTGATGTAAGTCAGCATAGCATAGTTGTCCTCATTGGTGCCATCCTGAGCTACGCCAGCTCGGGACTTGACCCTTTAACTGTGAGCAGTTATCAGTTTTCACTCTGTGAAAAATTAACTAAGACATAAACCAGTTTCTTGCATGGAAAACTCTGGGGGCCAGATTCTCAGCTAGTGTAAACTGGTATAGCGCCATTGAAATCAAGGGGCCAGATCCTCCGCTGGTGTAAAAGGGTATAGCGCCACTGAAGTCAATGAAGCTAAGCTAACTTACACCAGCTGCTGATGTGGTTCACAGAATATTAGGGCTGGAAGGGACCGAGACCAGGTCATCTAATGCAAACCTCTTATTGTGGGGGGAGCATTAATCTCTCTAGACAAGGCAGGACTTGACGACCGCCTTTGATTTTATTTCATTGCTGTCTTTGGAAGCTGGCTCTATTCCCTTACTAGTCGGATTTCCATGGTGTTCAGTTACTAGTGATGAGGCTTCCGCAACAGTAAACTCTATACAGTTTAAAAAACAAATAAAATAAATTAGCAACTCAGTGGCCTGTGAGAAAAAGGCTCGTGCTGTGTTCAGTGTTCACCTCACAAACATCACTGTCACAATGGCTACTAGCTAGCATCCTGGCTGGCTTAGAGAGGCTAAGACTGACTTGCCCTCTTAAACACCAGCGGGTGAAATTCTGGGCCCACTGAAGTCCATGGCAAAACTCCCATAGACTTCAGTGGGGTCAGGATTCAACCCTAGGCGTGGTCTCTACAGCTTAGGTCGGAGGAATACTGGCAGATCCATTTGGAGGAAATAGTCTTTTTCCACTTACCCAGCTCCATCCATCCCAGTGCTTTGCAAATGTTAACTTAGGCGCCATGTAGACAAGCCCTAAGTCAGTCTCGAAACATGGCTGTGAGCTAGGGAAGTACCTTCCCCATGTTACATAGGAGGAAGAAAGGGATTTTTTGTTCAGCGTCACCTAGGAAATCAGCTGTGGAGCCAGGCGTTCAAGCTCCCTCTTTACACCGTTTCAGCACCTGCTGCCCGCAGTGTGGATAAAAAGGACTTCAGTTCTCGGGGCATCAGGCTAGCACTTCCCACTAGAACTGGATCCATTTGATCAGCTGTTCTTACGAAAGTGGTTTCACTGCTGCTAGCGTGACAAGTTAATAGAACATTTTTCTATTGCCTACGGGAAGGGAGCTGAGCGCTGATAATTACCTGACAAATGTATAAGAGAAGATAAATGCTTATCGCTACCACCTACTCTCGGTAGTGATTTCCACTGCCTGGTAACCTTCTCTTTACAGTATTAGATCCCCAGTATCACTAGCGTGGGCTTTCTGTAGCACTAACGCCCACGCCCCTATCAGGGCTGCCCTCTCATTTTATTAGCAAGGTAGAGGCTGCATTCATGACTGGATTCATGTTTCAGTTCCCCTAAGACTAGAGCAGGTAGTTAGGAAGGGTGAGGAGTCCAGGCCTTAGGCGAGGAGGCCGTGATTTGAGAACTCTTGGGTGCCAATTCCCTGTTCTGCCCCTGCCTCACTACGCACCCTTGGTGAATTCACCTCGCTACCCCTCAGTTTACCCCCTTGAAAAATCGGTCAAAAACCGTATAAGGCTGTTGTGCATTCTAGTTATTTAGGGCCAGGTTTTGAACCCCTTGCTCCCATTGGGGAGCAATTATCTGCCCAAGGACTTCCAGCCTTTGTGCAAATAGTTCACCATTTCAGAGTTACCTGTGAAAGTTAGGTGACCAATTCCAATTGAATTCCAAGGAATTCCCTGCGGCGTATATAAAAATCCCAGCTCTGGCCTTGAACGTTTCCTAACCAGTTTGCTATCCTGGCACGAGGCGCCCACGAGGACCTAGCTAGAGATTGCCCCATGTGCTCCTTGATCTGCAAGGGGCTCTGTCCCCATGAGATTTGCTTTGGTGGTGGTGATGATTCATTTCAATGGAGAAACCTACTTGTTAGTTTACGGGGAAACTCTGAAAAGGTGCCTCCAGGGAGAAAGGGGTTAAATCAGTAAAAATGTGTCAGGTGGGATGTGACAAAGCTGCATCACTCCAATTGTCCGTGAGATTAGGCTGACTTTCCAGGAGGAAATTTCACTCATTTGTTTATTTGACTACTTGGGCTTTCTGGTAGAGGCAATGTTTTCCTTAGCCCATCAAATATTTGAGTTTAAGGCAGAAGTTCTTCCTAGTCCTGCTCGCTTACGTTGCTTATACAGTTGCCCTGAGAGACAGAATGTTTGTTGCCCTAAAATAACCTTTGAAATAGATGAAAGTTCAGCAAAAGCTATAAATAGTACCTGGAGCGTACTTTCCTAGAGCACACGGATCCTCCACACCCAGTACCTCGTGTCTGCCATGAACTGCTAGAGCTGACGTGAAATGGCTTTCTGGCAGTTTCAGGAGAACGAGCAGTTGAAACTATAAAGAGATCAAACGATTTCCGGAAAGCTGGTGAATTCCTATATAGGAGATGAAGAGAGCGTTTAGTTGCTTTTCAATGGCTCTCTCTGCTCGGCAGGGAACTTTTCTATAGAATCCCTTCTCTTCACACTGCCACCAACCCTCGTTCTCATTATGTGGTGTTGTTGTTTATTTGTCATGGACGTTGTGGTAGGTGCTTTGTCCCAAAGAGTTTACAATCTAAGACGAGGTGGGTATAGACTGAGAGACGGGAGCATAGAGAAGCAATGAGAACATTGGTACCTCACCCGTAACTTCGTAAAATGTTATGCAAAAATCCAACCCCCTCCACGGCTTTAGTGAGAGCAGGTACTTTGTCAGTATCCTATTGGTACATGAAGCTCCCCTGTATTCACGCCCTCCTCACTGTTGTAATAATCTTTGTACAAAACATACCTGTCGAGGTATCATTTGAAAACTAATAACTCCCTGATCATGAATACTCTTGTGTGATGTAAGTCTGCGATGGGTCTGAAGAGTTATGGATAAACGCTGGAATTATGGCGAAAGTGTGTGTAACCCAAGTGTGCCGGGGGAGTTGTTAAACAGATCTCGCCTAAACAAAGGAACACGTTTATTTCAGCGTACATATATGCAGTAAACAGGACCATCAAGACAGCAGTGCGAGGAGATGCCAGGAAACAAAATAAATTGGCATTTCGGCAAACTCAAGCAGGGGAAGAAAGAGCAAGGAGCTTCCTTCACCACCAGACTCCATGTCGCCTTTCTCACTGCTTGAATAGACTGTACTGTGAGGGGGTAACAACTCCACCAGAGAGGTCCTTTGGGGCCATCTGCCTGTCCTAAGTCAGGATAAAGGAGGAGGGTTGGGCGTGGGGCTAGCAACTCCACCCCGTAAAAAATCAACTTGCTACAGAAACGCCAACAATAGAGATAAGAGACTTTTAGCCTGGAAAAAGAAGGGTCTTCAACTCGAAGACGCATGATGCTGGGTGGTGAAAGTCGTGAGGAAGCCACTAAGCCGATTACCCTTCTTGCAACCAGGAGGATTACCATCGGTACATGGAACGTGAGGACCATGTACGAGTCAAGAAAGACGTCGCAGGTCGCAGCAGAGATGAGGAGCGGAAAAGAGGCCGTCCAAGAAACACCTGGCGACGCGACCTTCAGGCTGATAGCATAAAAATGGGCTATACCTGGAACCAGCTAGAGCAAATGGCCCAGGATAAAGGACTCTGGAGATCTGTGGTTGGCAGCCCATACCCCGATTGGGGTGACGGGCATGAGTGAGTGAGTGAGTGTGAGGGGGTAACCCATTTCAAAGGTTTGCTGGCCTGCAAAGACAGAGAGCTGCACCTCAAGTGATAAGCAATTGAATCAGCTGGTGGTATACAATATTAGTGTATTATAAAAGTATATAGAGTGAGGGCTTCTCTGAGAGCTAATGATGCCCTGGTGATTAATATCATTGAGAAATGTCTGTATGAACACTATATGAGGAAATGTGGATATGTAATGATATTATACTTCAAAGTCTGTGGCCAAACGGGACGAAACACGTTCCCTCCCAAGCAGGAGGAAAGGTAGCTATTTACCTGTCTCCTATGTAAATTAAGCAAGGTAGAATCAAAACAATGGAAGGTCTATTTACATACATAGGGATGGGAAGCCCACAGGAAGGGGAGAGCAGCATGAGGTCATCCTGCCTCTTGGAACAAAGAAGCAAAGACAGGAGCCGTCTTTGGCATCTGTCACTAGACGCGAGACCCGAGCTCCTGCAAGCTGAGGAAGATGGGTCCTTCAGCCAAGGGGGCTTTGAAGTCTCCGGGAGCTGAGTATAGGGGAGAAAAACATCTTAACGAATGGCCGTACCTTGCTGGGTTACGTGTGAGATGTTTAGATGTGTTTTCTTGCATTTATTTGCTGTAACCCTTTCTAACTTTATTCCTTTTGCTTGGCATCACCTAGCCTATGCCTTATTGTCAATAAATGTTTTATTTTTACTATAAACCAACTCAGCGCTGTGTTTAAAGAGAAGGGGGTATTTACCTCAGTTGAGTTAATAAGCTGTGATGGTGCTTTTGGGTCTTTAGAGAACAAAAGAACCTTATTATTGCTCTGAACGATGCAGGAGAGGGCTGCACATTGCAAAGCACATGGTTTTGGGAAAACTCAGGACTGGGAATGTGTTAGGGTCACCCTGCAAGTAGTAACCAATGCTGGTAGAGACCAGGGAGTGTGGCTGGTGTGGTGCTGGCATACACAGACTCAGTTTGTGACCTGCATGCCCCTTGTTGGTCTGGTTTGCACCCCAAATGCTATCACACCTATATTAATTAAAAATAGTTTACTCATAAACAATAATAATAAATGGTGAGGGCACATTTATACAGCGCTTCTCCTTCCTAGTGCTCCACAGTGCTTTCCAAACATAGACACGATGCTCCCAGCATTGCGAACCCCAACTGTTCAACAATCAAGAGATTAAGAAAAAAGGCTTGGGGCCTTCTGGTTTTTGAGCTTTGAAGTTTCTCTCGGGTCACCCTTTCACGCTTTTCTCTGCCATCATGAGGGCTAAAAGCCCACTTGTGTTTTAAAATGAAAGCTGAGATCCTAGCCTCATCGCTGGTCTCCCGAGCTGAGGCGTTAAGTAAAACACCAAATACTATGAGGCTTGTGATAAAATGGCAAGAGGTGGCAGCACTGGTCTTCTCCTGAGACAAGGAATAGCCTTGTGGTTAAGGCACTGGGTTGGAACTCAGGAGAATTGGGCCCAATTCCTCTCTCTGCCATGAATGTCCTGAGTGACCTTGGGTATTCCACTTAATTTCTCTGGCCCAGTTCCTGAAGGATATTTAGGTGCCTTCCTCCCCTTGACTTCAGTGGGAGTTAGGCACACAAATACCTTTGAGGATCTGGGCCTCTGTACCTTCATTTCTCTTCTGTACAATTCTGAATACTAATACTTCCTTCCTCCTAGCCTTTGTCTTGCCTATTTAAACCTTCAGCTCTGCAGGACAGGCACTGTCTCCTTTGAGGGGTCTGTCCAGTGCCCAGCACAATGGGGCCCTGTTCTCAGGCAAAAGTGCGAGGTGCTACTGGTGGGCACAAATAATAAGTACAGTGGAGTTTGGAGAAGGCAACGACTCCAGATGGAATTTGGCTTATCACCCGTGGGTTAACGGTCCTCTCTTGTGAAATGCCTTATGGGATGTTTCAGGGCAGGATCCTTGTGTATATCCAGTGGGTAGTTCAGTCACACCATCCTAGGAGCGTCTCCAGATGGGGATTGTGCCTCAAGAAGAGACTGGTGCAGGAGCTGGGGACGATATGTCAGCAGAGCAAGGGATGCGAGAGGAACAGAACAGGAAGGGAAGTAAAATGAAGAGGAAAAAGTAGGCAATGTGGGTAGCTTGTTTTCAAACAGGACTAACCCCCGTAGCATGCTGAAGGCAATCCGATTACACAGACACTTCCCTGATGCTACCCTTCCAGCCATCATCCCAAAACATCTCTGTGGCAACTATAGCGATTGCTTACATGGAAAGGTAGGTCACCCACCGAGTGCGAATGGAAGGGAAGGTGGTCTAGAGACAGTCAGTATAATAAGATGTAGCACGGGACGTTTGGAAACTCCTGCATTATGTCTTGCATTTCTTCCATGTGTTTCCTCATGGACTGAAGTATCAGAGGGGTAGCTGTGTTAGTCTGGATCTGTAAAAAGCAACAAAGAGTCCTGTGGCACCTTATAGACTAACAGACATATTGGAGCATAAGCTTTCGTGGGTGAATACCCACTTCGTCAGACACATGCGGGGTATTCACCCACGAAAGCTTATGCTCCAATACGTCTGTTAGTCTATAAGGTGCCACAGGACTCTTTGTTGCTCATGGACTGGTTTCCCTTAAACTTGTTGGCTTCATTATGGAATTCTGTTGGTATTCTGTTGGTATTTATTACCTGGTACAATGACAAAACCTGGAAAACACTGGTTGGGTCAGATTAGATTAGATGATTGCTTGGTATTTACAGCTGTCGGGAAAATAGAAGCTGATGTAATTCTTTCTGGGAAGAAATTCCTGCAGCAGTTATAACCTCATAAAAACTTTAAAGGCGTGAGAAGAGGGCTTTATTACAATCTCAGTGAGTGACACGAGGCCAGTGTGTGACAGTTATGCCCCACTTTTCTCATTTTACAGTAAATCCAGGCATTTATATTGACACAGTTCCACACAGTGGTTAAGGGTCATTCAATTTGCCAAACAGGCATGAGCTAATTAAACCATTCTCTGCTTGTTTTCCTGCAAAAAGATGGAAATCAGTGGTAAAACCACTCGTCCGCTAAGCATGTGTGAAGGTGGTCTCCTCCATTTTCTTTATTCTTGCCGTTCAAGAAATTTATCTCTGGCCTCTATACATCTTTGTTCTTCCACAACATCCAACATAATAGGAGAGAGTGAATAAGGGAGTCGGGGTGGTCTATTTCTGTCTCAGCCATGTTGGATCTCATAGATTCTACAGCCAGAAGGGACAACTATGATCATCCAGTGTGACTCCTTGTATAACACAGGCCCTAGAACTTTCCCAGACTAATTGAGGGAATCTACCGCAGTCGGGGGGGTTTTCCCCTCCCGTTTCCTGCTGTTGTTATCACACCAGTGCTGGTTTCTCAATTGTCTGAGCCTGGAGCTGGACAGGAAATGGTTTTCCCATCCTGCAAAACTTTTCACAATTTCAATTTCCCCCCCATTCTGTATCAGGAGAAACCGGAGACCTTTTGAAGTTTTCCAACAAGAATGACTCCCTGCAGAATAGCCAATAGCTGGGTGGTTATGGCACTCGCCTAACCTGTGGCAGACTCAAGTTCAACTTCCTTCTCTGCTTGTTTTGGAGCTGGGGTCTCCCTCATCTCAGGGGGGTACCCAACCATCAGGCAACGGGCTCTTCTATGGTGGGTTAAACTCTCCTTCTTTGACCAGCAAAGCCAGCCTGGCCCTGTCTGGAGGAAATTTTAGCTGAGACAGGTGGGTTCCAGCAACAAGATTTGGTTTTGTCGGAAACTTCCTGGCTGCCTCTAGCTGAACCACTTTAAGTCACAGACACAGTAACAGACTTCCAGTATTTCAGGAGTATATCATTAATAAACTCCATCACTTCTGATGGAATACATCATTTATTCGTATCCAGTCACTCCCACATCATTCCACTGTGTGTATTTACGTGCTTTGCACCTCTCTGGCCGTCTGGTATGCCCGCCGCAGCCCTTTGGCTTTCAAGTGGCACTGGAGCGGGTCCTTGTCGTACTCCTCCTCCTGCATCCCCCGAACAATCTGCTCATCGACATTGTTGTTTCTGTGGCTGGTCTGTAGCTTTTCCTGCACAGCCTCTTCTCCCTACAGGCTCTAGAGCTCCAATATCTCCTGTCTACTCCAGGCCGGAGTGTGTCTGAATGTGTAGCCGGCATGGTCCGCTGAGCAAGTTACACACAACAGTGCAGAGCTGCTAGGTGTGCTCGCCAATCTGGGCAATTGGGAAAAGACATTTCAAAAACTCGTGGGGCTTTAATGGGGAGGGGGTGGGAGGAAAGGTGGCTTCTGATCTATGTGACCCCAGAATGCTCAGTACGGGGCATTGTGGGACAGCCGCTGGAGGACTCTTAGGGCAGACATAAGTAACACAATATCTATGCTTGCGCTGCCTCGACCTAAGTACAGCGACCTTGGCTCAATGCCACTCGGTGAGGTGGTGTTACTAGGTTGGCAAAACAGGGAGCTTATGTGTAGAGCTCCCATAACAGTGGGAGACTGATTTACGTGTAGACACAGGCACCGCTAGGGCGATGCAGGGCAGCTTATGTGTAGTACTTTGCTCTGCGCACAGATACCCATGAAATCAGTGGGTCTACTCATTGAGTAGGGTACCGTCACCTTGGGCTCATTGGTGAGATATAACAATCCTGCTTACTTACCACATATGCCTCTGGGCAAATCTTGTCCAACTCCCAACCACTCTCTCCGCCCAACGTTTGAGGAGTGGGTAGATTATTTAACAGTTAGACTATGTCTACACTAGAAACTCTTCAGTGGTGCGGCTGCACTGCTAGCTACAGATGGGGTCCTTCTGTTGCTGTAATTAATCCACCACTCCAAGAGGTGGCAGTTAGGTCGATGGAAGAATTCTTCCATCAACCTAGCACTGTCTACACTATGGCTTAGGTTGGCTTACCTATGTTTCCGAGGGGGTGTGACTTTTTCACGCCCCTGAGCGATGTAGCTGGGACAACCTAACTTTTTAGGGTGTAGACCAGCCCTTCTTGTAGTGGCAACTATAAATCTCAACCTAGGTACCGATTGTGCTAGGCACTCTACAGACAAAGTATGCAGTAGGTCCTGCCCATTTATTAGCTGGGTTCCTTACACTGAGTTTCACTCTGTAGCAATTGTAATAATACAGAAGAGATGTCTTAGGTTAAATGGCCTTTTAGAACATCTATAGTTCACATATGGATCTTATTTTGCAAAGATTCCAGATTTACACAGAAAAAGGTGTACTGTACACAATGAAATGTTGCACTGGGCGTTGTAACACAATCAGGTTGTGGCCTGCTCCCATTCAAGACAATGGGAGCTTTGTCACTGATTTCAGTTGGAGCAAGATCAGGCCTCAGACCTGGAAAAGAACATAATTCAAAGTCTCAAATGATGCAATGGCATTGACAGTAAAGTTATTTTTGTTATATTATCGTTGGGCAACGATTTCCTCACATGAATGTTGCTGTAGGAGCACATAATATTTGCATTTATTAAAAGGAAAGGGACATAGCTATAATTAAGATCAGGAGGCCCAGGTTCTATTCCTGGCTCTGCTACTGATTCCCTTTGTGACTTTGGGCAAATCGCTTAACCATGAATTTGCAAAGACTTAAGCACGTGCTTAAATTTATGCACCGCAAATGGTCCCATTGACTTCAAGCATGTGCTTTAATTGTAAGATCATGCCCTTCCCTGGAATTCCCTGGAGAGTGTGTAAAGTTATGTAAATATAAATTTTTGAGGGGCTGAGGCCTAAATCTCTCTGTGCCTCAGTTACCACATCTGTAAAATGGAAATAATAACAGCTGCCTTCTAGGCGCTTTGTGAGTTCATGTTCACCAAAGCACATAAAGTTCTAGTCTGTTAATTTATTACATTTTTAATGTATTTGTTTTAAAATTGCACTTTTTGGTACTGATTTTGTTACAGAATAAAATTCTATTATTTGGAACATAATTAATCTTTATTAGTTGACAACATATGCTCGCAAGTGTACAGAAGTTTTGAAAGCAACCAATTACTTGTTACTGCAGAGTCACACAACTCATAGGATCAATCACAAACAAAATTAATTGGTGCATTGACAGTGTTATATTCATACATGTATAGCAATCACCACAGGCCAGAAAACAGCAGGGCCAGGCAGAGCACAATACAACAAAATGTATTACTGTGGCTCACTGTTAAAATGGCCTTTCAAAGCCTCCCTGAGCTGGATAGCTCCACATTGAGCTCTTTTAATAGCTCGTGTCTGGCTGTTCAAACTCAGTAGACAACTGCTCCACCTCCGCCCCGGTGCAAACCTTTCCCCCTTTGCTTCACAGATATTATGCAGGACACAGCAGGCAGCTATAACTATTGGGATATTTTTCTCACTGAGGTCCAATCTTGTGAGTAAACAGCACCAACATCTCTTCAATCGACCAAAAGCACATTCAGTTGTCCTTCTGCACCTGCTGAGCCAGTCGTTGAATCTCTCCTTGCTGCTGTCAAGGTGGCTGGAGTACGGCTTCATGAGCCAGTGGTAGGCCGGGTCCCTCAGGATCATTATTGGCATTTCAGCATCCCCAATGGTAATCCGCCAGTCAGGAAAGAAAGTCCCTGCTTGTAACTTTCTGAACAGTGATGTGTTCTTACAGATTTGAGCGTCATGCACCTTCCCTGACCAGCTAGCATTGATGTCAGTGAATAGGGTGACCAGATGTCCTGATTTTATAGGGACAGTCCCGATTTTGGGGGCTTTTTCTTATATAGGCACCTATTATCCCCCACCCCCATCCCAATTTTTCACACTTGCTCTCTGGTCACCCTATCAGTGAAGCATCTCTAGTGCTCCACCAATGCTTCCATAACCATAGAAAAGTAGCCCTTTCTGTTGATATACTCTGTGACTAGGTGGCTTGGTGCCAAAGTA
The DNA here is from genome assembly GCF_002925995.2 of Terrapene triunguis. Lineage (NCBI taxonomy): Eukaryota > Metazoa > Chordata > Testudines > Emydidae > Terrapene > Terrapene triunguis. The sequence goes on along the minus strand of NW_020664487.1, from coordinate 6,317,494 downwards.
GGAATATGCATGCCATCTATTGGTCCACTGCAGTTTGAGAACCCAATTGCTGCAGATCCAGCCACTATGTCCTGCACATTGCCAAGCATTACAGTCCTGTGTAGCACACTTGCATCACAACAGACTCCGCAGTGAATTTTCCAGCACCACATTGATTTCCAACTGATTGGTAGCAATCTGGCATTCCCTCGCTTCTCTACTGTCAGGGCAGCTCTCCTGCGCTGGAGGGCTGGGGTGAGCTCAGCACACAGATCCAGGAATGTGGGCTTGCACATCTAAAAGTTTTGCAGCCACTGCTCATCATCCCAAACCTACATTACAATACGATCCACCAATCAGTGCTTGTTTCTCGGGCCCAGAAGCAGCGCTCCACCAGCTCTGTGAATGCCACCAACAACCTTGAATTGGTTTTCAGTATGGACTCCCACATCAATCTGTCCTCCAAGAAATCACCACGTTCCCCAATTATTCGGTTCTTCTTGTGATTCTGCAAATATGTCCTGTGCTTGCAAGGCTTATGACAATAGTGCAAAGCAGCGCAGGCCCAATGCGTCTGGCAGAGATGGTGGACAATGAGGAAGGCCGTGCAAAATTGTGGGATTTTGAAAAAAAAAGCACTAAAATGATGGGCTGTCGATGACATGCTGGAATGGCGACTGTTTCACACTGGGAACTAATCCTCTCGCTCCCAGTCTCCCCTCCGTGAATCATTTCTGCGTCACCATGCATTGGCAAAGCACACTGCGCTGGATGGTGGCTGGTTGCACTTACTCATGGTGCACTGCACTATGCATTGATACAACTGCTCGTGGTGAGAACATGCACCGCCAACACAAGGAGCCAAGCATGCACACGCACTAGCGATGTGGTGTCTGTAGGCTGTAGTACCTCGTGTTGGCAAAACTTTGTCATGCAGACATGGCCTTAATGTAAGGGTGGCAGACTCTGGCACATAGTGAGAGAACCATCCTAAAACAGCACAAATAGTAAGCAAACCAAGGTGTGTGTATTCTTGTCTGAAGATTTGTTCTACAGAAACCCTTGTTGGGTAGGAAGTAACTTGAGTGGATAGATACTGCTTTAGATAAAACTACCTGCCTGCAGCTAGATTCCATTAAAGAAAAATATTTGAAGGTTGCCTTGCCCAATATGACATCTTCCAACTGCAGAACACTCAAAGGTTCCTTTATTAGCCTGGTTGTTGCTCATGATCCAAGGAACATGATGCAATGCCATAAAAAGATAGTCACCTCCACAAACATTGCATCATGAGCATTAGAGAAAATACAGAATAAAGGTGTCCGAGGAAGCTAAGCCTTTGTAACACAGACTAGTGTGGAAGCATGGGAGAGATGATGAGTAATACAAATCAAGCAAAAATTGTATGAAGTAGGACTTTCAAAGGGCTTAGACAATAAAGAAGATAGAAGAAGTTCTTTGAGAAATGTGTAAAAACAGCAGAGGAAAGGAGATAAGTCTGATCTTTGAGGAAAGCAACATGCAAAGTGTGGGATCACATGCAATAAATATTACCTTAGGGCTTTATGCACATCTGAAAATCCCCATTCGAGAGCTCGTTTTAAAACAGATTGAAGCTTTGTGAAAATGTTGTAAAAATATTTTTCTTGTTCTTTTGGGGGGAAATTTGAAATTTTAAAAGTTTTGACCACTTTGACACTGGTTGAAAATGGAGGGGAAATGATAAATCGTGAAAAAAATGTGGTTTTTTTTCTCTTGAAATTTAAAAATTTCAATAAAATTATTCATCAAAATTTTGAAATTTGAAATTTTTCACCCAGCTCTGCTAGAGAGCCTTTCACAGCTGCCCTGTATTGCCTTAACTTAGCATTAATAAAGGGTGAGGTTTTCAGTGGCACAAATGACAAATGGGAATTGGGTGCCCTACTCTATCTATGTCTTTAAAAATCTTCCCCTTAAGTAACCAAAGCATTTGTAGTTTGGTGGATGGTCATATGTTATAATGAAATAGATGCACAACACTGGACACACCTATACCTTTCCAGCTATCTGTCAGCGCTGCCATATCCTTGTCAATGATGCCCAGTAAATGTGTGAGTCTGGCTGTCTTACCTGTCTAATAACAGGGGGTTCCAGTTGTACTGGTAACAATGTTTTTGCCAAACTGTCTCTTAATGCAGGCCAGACAGGGCGGATTTCTTTCTCGCGCCCTTAGAGGGCGCAACTGCTTTAATGCTAGGTTCTGTGAGGTTCCAATCCTGTGTATTATTCATAGATACCAGTTAGCTTTCTTAATCCATCTCAGGTCCTAATTCAATTGGGTGGTGCAGTGTAGGAGGATTACATCACTTCTGGAGGGCCATCGTAATCACCCTCATATGCGTAGATGGCAACATCTTGTTAAATAATTTCTGAATTTTCTATAGGCAAAATGGATACATTTCCCTAGACGTTACAGAGGGGATTTTCAGAGCTCACCTGTGACCCAGCCCTTTGTGTTCCCAACTGGAGGCCCTGCTGCTCTGCTACACCCAATCCTAGGAAGCAGCAAGATGGGAGGAAAAGAGCAGCAAAGACAGTTCCTCCAGGCCTGTCTACAGATGCCTGATTGGAGCAGCCATCTTGGAAGCTAGAGAGCCGTGGGCTAGAAGGGTAGCAACAACCAGTCAGAGCCCAGCAGGCTTAGATAAAAGTTGCTGCAGGGCCTCAGTAGATCAGTTCCTGTCTGGGAGCAAAGGGGTGAAGAAGGGGGCTTCGCTCTGGCCAAAGGAGCCTGACAAGTAGCCAGAGTTTATGGCTGGCCGAACTTACACAGATATTGCAGAGGGGGAAGGACCTGAGAACACGGGCTCTAGGTTAGGGTGCGAGATAAGATGCCCTGTAGGAAGAGGCCCAGCGAAATAGCAGCAGAGGATTGCAATTGAGCTGAATGTGGTGGCTGTGTTCAGGGTCCGTGCGCTGGAACCCGGAGTAGTAGGCAGGCCTGGGTTCCTCCACCAGCAAAGTAGCATAACCCCCAAAGGAGATAGGGTTTATTTGGGAGCCTGGGCAAAAGGCTGAATTTAAAGGGCCCAGAGCCAGGCTGAAGAGCCTCGAGAGGGCAAAGAGACTGTTTATTTGCTGGACTCTTTACTACCCTGGAAGGGGTTCATTTGGAGGGTCAAACCACTGAAGACCTGTTGGCTGGAAGCCTGCAGGGAGCATCAGGCGCAAGAAAAGAACTGTGGTACCACACCCAGCCACTCGGAGGTGCTCAAGAGCTGAATGACCTTTTATAGCACCTAGCTCCCTTCCCATTGGGAGTTTTACCATTGACTTCAATGGGAGTAGGGTTAGGCTAACAGCGAGCACTTTTGAAAATGTCACCCAACGTGTATAGTTTAAGATACCTCCAGCAAAAAGCAAACAAGCTATGGTATATATAATATTCAGCCCACTGACCTACATTCATCCTAGATATTATAAATTGTCATGTTGGGAAAAGTAGATGTTTCCTCTAGAGAAATGTTGTTAACAACGACATGCCCTAGCCCCCCGATAGCCACATCTAGCTCTTTTGGGGCATAGACCATTGTGTCCCATTTTGCTGGGGACTGTTCTCTGCTACATACAGCACGTCTGCACAATCCAAGAATTCTGAAAACAGCTTTTTAAGCAATCGTTCGCATTCTCCAGGAGCGGATATTTTTGGATGACAAGGATAGTGGTGTTTAGGGAAAGTATGCTCCATTCACTGGCTCTATTACAAAACATTCCTAGGGCACTATGCTGATGAAGTGCAGTACTTTGGTACTCCTTGTGCTTCAGTCTATGGGAAAGGAATAAATTATTCTCCAAAAGCATTTCCCGCTGATTCATTGCTCTTTATCATCTTATTTACCAGCCTGATCTTGAATTCTCACCACGCCCAAAACTCCCATTGACTTCAAGGAACAAGGATATGCCTATTGTGGGAGTATACGAGCTGTGCAATCAAGTTTCGCTAAAAGAAGCTTATGAGTTCATCAGCACTGGAATGCACATGGATCTAAGATGTCTACCACCGCGTGGACTGTACATCAAGTGTAATGTGTCCAGCGTTGAATTCAATGGCAGGTTTGAATGGAAAAGGACTGCACGGTTGGCCAGTACATCTGCAATTCACCAACACAAAAATTCATGCTGACTGTATCTCCCACCCAGCTGCAGAACACCCACTTTCCATTGGTGTGAACCATAGTAGGGTCCGCCCTGTCTCTTTTAGCTCAGTGATGCAATAAACACAACAGAGACGTTGTTAGGATCTAGGCAAACTTTATTTATGCAATGGGAAGAGCTGCTACATGTATTGGTGTCGCTCCAGTGCTGTTAAAAAGCTATTCCCCTCCAACACTATAGACCAGAAGCAATAGTTTCTAATACTACACATACTCTGAATTTGGTAACAGAAACAAGACCAGGAGTGATTTTTTTTTTCTTGGTGGGAAATGCCTCATAGATATTTTTATTATCTGTACTACACAGGGCTGGCTCCAGGCACCAGCGAAGGAAGCAGGTGCCTGGGGTGGCCAATAGAAAAGGGCGGCACTCCGTCCGGTATTGGGACGGCACATCCAGATCGGCAGCGGCGGCACTTCGGCAGCAGCCCAATTGGCCCGCTCTGGATCGGCGACAATTCAGCGGCGGGTCCTTCACTCGCTGGCTTGCTCCTTGGCGGCACTTCGGCGGCAGCTTGATCAAGTTCTTCTTTTCTTTTCTTTTTTTTCCCGCCACTTGGAGCGGCAAAAAAGCCGGAGTATACTGGTACTACAGTAGGGCCCCTACTGGGAGTGAAGCCCCATTATGTCTAGTGCAGTACAGCTGCATAATGAGAGACACTTCCTGGCATAAGGATCTTATGATCTAAATAGACAAAGAGTAGGAAGGCACAGGGAATTCAAGTTATGTTTCCACAGTGACATAGCAAGGTATACAGCGCAGATCTCCTGGCTCACAGCCCCCATGCCTTATCCATTGGACCACACAACCTCCGAAGACCCCTCTGAAATACACTCAGGCATCTGCACACAGTGAAGCTTTCTCAGCTGTGCCATCAGCACATGGTAAATTCACGACAGAATTATCCTCTGTTTGACTATTCCCTCAACACCACAATAATTAATTGTAAGCCCCTTGGCTAGACCAAGAGGGATGGAGCTCTCTTCGTCCTCTGTTGGAGAGAAGGGTAAAAGTTAGCTTCATTTAAATGACGTATAATGTTGTGTATCCATGATTCCAACTACTAAGCTTTGTTGCGTGGGTTGGAATTTGTCAACGTTTTGATGTGTCATGGTGATAATGGGGTGTTATCATTACTGTAATCATGAAAGGGCATGGGAATTGTGCGGGCTATGCCTTGGGTGACTTGGTCACGCTGACTTAACCAGAAATGGACGTTGACCGGGTAACAAAGCTGGGCTCTGCAGAGAAGGAAAGGGCTGTCAAAGGGTCTCTGAGGGCTATTCTAAGGAGCAGGGATTCTGTCCAGGGGTTCTGATTTGTTCTGAGCTCCCTAGCTCGAGATCTCGTGCCTCGTGCAGAGGATTCTGTGAGACAGTTTCGGTGGCAGCGCAGCTGGCTCCATGGAGAGGCTTGACTGGACCAGGGGTGACAAAGCAGAAGTGACATCACAGTGCTCCAGCCCATCTCGCTGGGGGAAGCAGAGCTGAACTGGGCAGTTAGTTCTTTGTCAGGACTGGAGCAGGCTGGCAGAGGACAGCCACCTCCAGATGCTCTTGGCTACCACTAATCTGTGCATGGGGTTTAGCTAGGTGGGGACTGTGGTGAGACAGAGTTCTGGACCTCCATAAGCTGGACACACACATATAAATGCTGGGTTTTTCATGTTCCTTTTGACTGTTTCCCCCATTTTCCCCAAATAAAAAGGGATGTGGATTCCATGTTCCCAACAAACTCCTGAGTACTTATAAGTGGAGAACATCTGCCTGCAAGGACGGCCAGAACAATTTTATTTTAACTTCCCAGAGTCAGAAGTGAGAGTACAGCTCTGGTCGGGCTCTTGAGCGATAGGATTATTTATCTTAGGGAAGGCACCCCAGAGGCATTGAGCCTGGCCCTTGGTTCCACCATTGCCACCTGGCAGAAGGGTTACATAATAGCACACTATTTTCAATCCCATGTTATCAGTGCTAAGTGTTGAAACGGAAAGGCCTGTGAGCTCTGCGGAGAATGTCTGCCTGCAAGCTGACGGGCAACCAAGCCTGATAAATACAGTCATTGGAAACAATATTGCAAAAAGGTCTGATTGACCAGCAGTGAGCCTGGGCTTGCTCCTATGGAAGTCATTAGTCGTTTTTCCATTGATTTTAATGGGCGCAGGATTAGACCCTAAACAATAAAAACATCCCAGAAAAAAAACAAAGCTAAGAAGTAAATCCAAAGGTTTGAGTTTCCCAAGGCCATAGATGGGCTTTGTGCCCCTTACAATATGGGGCTGCTCAGAAAGTGACTCACAGTATTACCAACTAGCGTGATTTTTATCATTAGTCTTGCACTATTTACTTTTTTTCCCCTTAAAACCCAGCTCCTGGAGTCAAGTGAATATGTGAGATCTCAGCTTTCATTTAAAAAAACATTTCTAGCCCTCATGGTTTCAGAGAGAATTTAGAAAATGTGGCCCCCTATAGACCAGAAGACAAATTTAAAGCATTCCAACATGTATTATTCTAAACATTGCACTATTTAAAAGACAATCTTAAGATTTTTTTTGCAGGGCGGGGGAACTCATTTTTGAACACTTGAGTGTGAGCATACTGCAACTGTAAAACACCACTGTTTGGCTCCACGTTTATTGTCCCTCGGTGATTCTATATCAGACATGCTCAGTTTTCAAGTAAAACGATGGTAGGTTGTATGTTTGCTTGTTTGTTTTAACTCCAAGCCTTGCAAACTCAACTTGCAATCTGAAGATCAAGTCAGATTCCTTCCTTCTTGTGCACCAATATTAAAGATTCTGCAGAACAAGTTCTGTCTTCACTTACAGCTGTACAACGCCTCCATCTTCAAATGATGCCTTCAGTCAGGTGGCTGCACCGCCGTAACTGATTGGCTGTCTGACTGAAATGTTGTAAACAATCCGGCTGGTGATGCACAAGAAGGGATGGAATCCAGTTCACTTTCTCTTATCTGAGAACAGGAGAGAAGAGCAGTAAAAAACTCTTACTTGTTATAAAGAGAGCTGATCTGAGTCTGAGTGCACACGGGAAGCACATCTGTACAACGAGAAGTTGCTATTTGTCCATAGACAATCTCCAAATAGAACTGCACGTTAAGGAGGAGGTGAGCATTCCAACATCCCATTCCTTAATGGTTTGGAGTTACCCTTCCCATCTGCTCCTCTCTGTATCGTAGGATAGTCAAGGTATCTAATAAGCAATAGAAGTAACCCCTTATATTAAGTGCTTGAAAAATGCCTTTGCATCTATCCCACAAATGAGATTTGCCCCAGGCTTCCAGATTTGGGGTGCGTGAGCAGAGGCATTGTTTGCACATTTCCAAAGAGGTGGAGAGGGCTGTATTATGCAAAGGATAATGTGGTGCCACTATGGGGAGTTCACATCTGTTGATGTGGTTACCATCCCAAACATTAAACTGCTCTGTGTGTTCCAATGGAACATTAAAGGATCAGCAAAAAGGTTGGCTAGACTTGCAGGGCAGCAGGTTGCTTAATGCTACCGGTATTCCCTGCTGGCATCTCCAATAAATACTCCGTCTTTGTTTAAAGCATTTGCCTCCCAATCAGGCAAGCCATCGCCAGGGCCCAGAGAGCGCCTCCCTCTTCTGGTGGGTTGAGAAAGGAATGGCAAATACAGTGTGAACAACTCTGTGCAGATAGCATCTCAACACCGAGGACGCCTGTCACGCCAGCATTGTCCAACGTGCGAAAGAAAGCTTGGTAAAGTTGTCTGTTCTTTGTGTACTGTCCCAGCACATCCAGAGAACCCAGTGGCACAAAGGCAGTACATGGCTGGGGAGGGATGCTATAATTCTTGGAGGCACACACGTGCAATAACTACTTCCTCTTCTCCCACCCTTTTCCGCTCTCGCTTTCTACTGCCTTGATATGACGCCAAGCTACCATAAGGTGGCAGTATCCCAGAATGTTGCTCTGAGGTCTGAAGAATCAGCCAGTTTCTTCTGTCTGGATTGACTCTCAGCTACATTGACATGTTCATAACGGTTCAGAGCCAGCAATGATGTGATGTTTTCCTCCAGAAAGTAAGTTTCATCCAGGCAAAGGGTGTGGCTGCACATAGCATTGTCAATGGGCAGATCTGATGTTTTGTTCCCGTAAAGACATGCTCAGGCCACAATTGCTTCATGTCTGCTATTTGCATGTGCGCATCAGAACATTTCCTCCTCGTTCCCTCTTCCTGTGTCAATGTAACGCTGATTTGGGATGTTGTAAGCAAGGAAGGCGTTTGACCATCTCACCATGACCTAGTTGGTTTCAGTATCCGAGATTGCAAATCTAATAAACAATTTTTTTAAAAGGCATATTCAATGATTTCTCCAATAGTCCTTGCACTAAAGTGACAAGGTGGGCGAGGTAATATCTTTTACGGGACCAACTTCTGTTGGTGTGAGAGACAAGCTTTTAAGCTTATATAGAGCTCTTCCTCGGGTCTGGGAAAGGTACTCAGCCTGTCACAGCTAAATACTAGGTCAAACAGATACCATAAGTAGTTAGCACATATTCTAAGGGACCATTCGCAGTGAAGTGGCCTGTTACCACCCCCGTAGTCAGAGGACAAAAAGGGAGGTCAGTGGGTTACAGATTGTTGTAATAAGCCATAAATCCGGTGTCTTTATTAGGAACATGATTTTTAGTGTCTAGCAACGTCATGAATTTAAGCTCCCAGGCTTAGCTTTTGAAAGTGTTGTGCAGGTTTCCTTTGAGGCTGAGGTCAGCTATGGAGCGATCGCTTGCCGACACGTGTTCCCCCACACGTGATGGGGGTGTTTTTGTCTTTTATCCTTTTCCCGTGCGAGTGCGTTTGAGAGCATAGTGATTATTCGGTTTCACCCACATACTTGTGGGCATTTAGTGCGCTGGAGGAGGTACACCACATATTATGATAGGCATGTGTAGCACTCTTGGCTATTGAAAGGTGTGTTGTGTGTTTGTGTTGATCGTTGTAGCAGTGGAGACATGTCTGCGGGTCTTGCAGTTGTTGTTCTGGCATCTCCGGTGCTGCTTTAAGTTGGTGCGTCCTGCTCTGTGGGTAGCTTGTCTCTGAATCATGGAGCCATAGAGTTAGCAGGGACCGCAAGGGTCGTCTAGTCTAACCCCTGCCAAGATGTAGGGCTTGAAGCATCATTGCAGAAAATGACAAGGCCTCACTGCCTCACATAGGTAGGGCAGAGGTAACAGGATATAGATTAATAGATTCCAAGCCCAGGAGGGAGCACTGTGATCATCTAGTCCAGGGATCGGCAACCTTTGGCACGTGGCCCATCAGGGAAATCCGCTGGTGGGCCGGGACGGTTTGTTTACCTGCAGCGTCCGCAGGTTCCGCCGATTGCAGCTCCCAGTGGCCGCGGTTCACCGTTCCCGGCCAATGGGGGCTGCGGGAAGTGGCGTGGGCCAAGGGATGTGCTGGACGCCAGTTCCCGCATTGGCTTGGAACGGTGAACCGCGGCCAGTAGGAGCTGCAATTGGCTGAACCTGCAGATGCTGCAGGTAAACAAACCGTCCCGGCCCGTCAGCGGATTTCCCTGACCGGCCACATGCCAAAGGTTGCTGATCCCTGATCTAGTCTGACCTCCTGCATATAACACAGGCCAGAGAACTGCCCAACAATAATTTCTTTTCAACTAGAGTGCATCTTTCTAAGAAACATCTCATCTTGATTTTAAAATCGCTATTGATGGAGGATCTACCACGACGCTTAGGAAATTGTTCTGTGGTTCACTCTCCTCACTGTTAAAAATGTATACCCTATTTCCAGTCTCCAGTTGATGTAGCTTCAACTTCCAGCCTCTGGATCTTGTTTGCTAGACTGAATTTTTTTTCACCCATGTAAATACTTGCAGACTGTGATCAAGTCGTCCCTTAACCTTCTCTTTGTTAAGCTAAATAGATTGAGCTCCCTGAGTCCATCACTACAAGGCATGTTACATGGGGGATAATCTCTCCAGAGTTGGTGTGTTGTTTGGCCAAGTACACGTGGTTCAGTAAACAGCCGCATGAGATGTTGTTAGTGCTGGAGATGGGGGAGAGAGCCTGGGGTGGAGAGAGAGACTTCTGTGGACCTATCAAAAAAAATATCCAGGTTCCCAAGGGGATTGAGCTCCACCCGGAATGTCTCTATTTCCAGCGCCCCCGGAGGGCTGTTTAATTAATTAGTTAATGTTCATAAAGCACTTTGAAGATGGAAAGAGCTAGATAAATGCTGCACTTTATTGTTATGCTGCCTTGGGGGAGAACTCGTTTATCCCAGTGACATTAGCATCCGCTCCTCCTCAGGCTGGTGGAAATCAGCTTGGGGTGGGTCGGGACTGTCTGGGACTGAGGGAAGGGCATGCCTGTCAAGCTGAAGGGGAGCGGCAGGCTGAGACACAGAACCAAGCTCCCTAAACCCTAAGGGAAGAGGGAGACTTAAGCAGCCCAACAAAAAACCTAGGCAGCCTCTTAAGGTGTGTGATCTCCCTGGTGCCTCCACCTCCTCCCCAACCCTGTGGAAGAGCAGTGGCAGCACTGCATCCCAGCATTGGGTCCTTGCACTGTCACATTGCAGTGTCATGGTATGAGTGGATGGTGCTGGTCCTGAGGCTACTTTGGCGGGGCGCCTACAGCCACAGGTGGCTACTGAGATGCTAGTGGGTGAAGCTAACATGTGGCGTGTGTCCCCTACTCAGTGCGGCAGACATCACAGGGCTGGAGGGGGAATTCGCTAACCTCAGTGCATAGGAAGGAGGCCACCCATCCCATTCTGGAGGCCACGTCTCATACACTGAAATGAGATCTGTTCCAGATAAACAGCCTACAAGTGTGTGGTGCAGAGAGGGCTGGCCGTTACGTGTGTGTCTGGGTCTGCCTGAGGATCGGCAAATCCATACTCTGTAGACACCTGGCAAGGACTTTAGTCATAACCTCTCTCTTCTTCACCGGAGTGGCCCCTTGTGAGTCCACCTGAAGACAGGTTCATTCAAATGCCAGGATTTTCTGGCCCGGCAGCCATATGACTGAAGAAATACCTTTTAGGATCTGGGCCCTGTATTTAGGCTACTAACTTCCACTGAAATCAGTGAAATCAGTGGAAGAAAGGAATCTAAACACCTTTGAGGATCTGGACCAGGGTACATATGGCCACAGCTTCCAAAGTATTAATAGTATCCCATGAGCAGTCTCTTTCCACCTTGTAACTTCAGTGCAGGAGGCTTCTCAGAAGGCTACAGATGCATTGTTAATATGAATCGAGGTCAGTTTAGGGGAACAGAGCAAGTGCAGATACTCTCCTGAGATACTCCCCCACAGACTGCATTTCACCCACTCATGAAATGACATCTGCAGGAGATGGTGCAGTTCTTCATCATAGGCCTGCCCATTCTGGCTCATAAGGTTGGGTCAGTGGCGTATCTGTTAACAGTCAACACGCTGCAGAGTCAACACCCTGTTGAGAAGAATGGAGTAAGTTCACATTTTGTTCTGAGCTATCCTTCCCGGTGGCTTGCAGATGCAGACAGACATCACTGCATTGTGAATATTTGCAAGGGTTTTCTGTCACAGTCATAATGGCTACAGGTTTAGGGCCAGATTCTCAGCAGGGCTGAGTTCACGCATTGCCTGGCTGAGGAGAACGATGGAGAAAGGTGGGTCTAAACCAGCTTTGCACACCTCAAATCCTGGCTTGGAGAAAAAAAATCCCCTTTCGAGCAGTATAAATCTGCTCCAACATACAGCAGCTGCAATTGCTGCATCAGCTACGGATCAGGCACCCAACACACCTCTTCATCTGTCAAGGGTGACTCATTGGTTGGCCATTTAGAACAAGGCAGCAGGAACTGGGGTGGAGGACCTGCCCTCTTTGAGTACAAAATGGCCACCAGCAGAGAAAAGTCCTGGCACTTCCTGTCCCAATCCAGCCTCTGAATATAGAGATTATTGAACAGTCTTGTCAAATGTTTCATCATGTATGTAGCAGGTGATGGGAGGCCCAGCAGCATTCAGCAAAGCCCAGTCACTAGCCAGCCACAATCAGAATGCCCCCAGTTTCTAAACAGATTTGTTATTTTTTAGACACTTAAATGTAGAACGAAAGCCAAGCTGTCTGTGCGGTGGCGCTCTCTTCCTTGTACCTGAATTCAAGCAGCCAGCAGGAAAGGCAGTGTCACCTTCCTTAGGGACTGACAAGAAATAAATCCAACAAAGGGATGCACCCCATGATTTCATCCCTGTGAACTGAGGCTGAACCTGCTTAGCCAGAATGACGGGAGGGTGTTGGATAGTTCCCCACTTTAATCTGCTGTCTGGAAAAGGAGCCAGGCTTTTTCCTTCCTGACATTTCCACACTGAAGCTCATTTATTTATTTTTTATTTAAATAAGTAAATAAAATCCCTGAATTCCTTGGAGAATGCTAGCTTTCTGATCAGCAGGCATGCCCAGACAGCTTGGTTTTCCTGGAGGAAGGCAGGTCATAGAGGAGCAGGGGAGAGGAGAGCTGTCAAAGCTCACATGGTAAGAGCTACCGTGCTGTGCATTGGATCTCAACCGGGAAGAGAATGGAGGATGAAATTCACCCTTGTGCAGAAAGCTCACCCAAAGCCCAGTCAGTGAGAGTGAAGTGGTATGCACGGGGCATTACGCAGGCCCCTCTGCACGGGGGTCCATTCTAGCCCAGGCAGGGCAAGGAGATGGCTAAGAGGATGGCCATGATGCGGGCATGCAGCAGTTCGATCTTGGACATAGTGTAATGAGCCTCCTGGCTTGTTCCTGGGTGCTGCAGCCAGTCACTTCAGCATTTAGCCAGTAGAGGGCTCCACAGAAGCCTGGGAGCTGGCTGTGAAGACCAGAGACCAGGCAGCTTGGGTGGTGGGGCTGGAAGGCCCAAGAGTTGGACAACGATGGTGGCAAGGGGCTAGCAGTACATAAGAACATAAGAATTGCCGTACTGGGTCAGACCAAAGGTCCATCTAGCCCAGTATCCTGTCTACCGACAGTGGCCAATGCCAGGTGCCCCAGAGAGAGTGAACCTAACAGGTAATGATCAAGTGATCTCTCTCCTGCCATCCATCTCCACCCTCTGACAAACAGAGTTTAGGGACACCATTCCTTACCCATTGTGGCTAATAGCCATTAATGGACTTAACCTCCATGAATTTATCCAGTTCTCTTTTAAACGCTGTTATAGTCCTAGCCTTCACAACCTCCTCAGGCAAGGAGTTCCACAAGTTGACTGTGCGCTGTGTGAAGAAGAACTTCCTTTTATTTGTTTTAAACCTGCTGCCTATTAATTCCATTTGGTGACCCCTAGTTTATGGGAATAAGTAAATAACTTTTCTTTATCCACTTTCTCCACATCACTCATAATTTTATATACCTCTATCATATCCCCCCCCTTAGTCTCCTCTTTTCCAAGCTGAAAAGTCCTAGCCTCTTTAATCTCTCCTCATATGGGACCCTCTCCAAACCCCTAATCATTTTAGTTGCCCTTCTCTGAACCTTTTCTAGTGCCAGTATATCTTTTTTGAGATGAGGAGACCACATCTGAACGCAGTATTCAAGATGTGGGCGTACCATTGATTTATATAAGGGCAATAATATATTCTCTGTCTTATTCTCTATCCCCTTTCTAGTGATTCCGAACATCCCGTTTGCTTTTTTGACTGCCTCTGCACACTGCGTGTAGCTGCAGCAGGAGGACACACTACGCCTCTGAGCTTGTGGTCCATTCAGTGCATTACCCGACAGTCCTCACAGCATCTCCCTGCAGTGGGGTTGCTTACACCAGTCCGCCTTCTTCCCAAGTACTCAGCCCAGCGATGGCGATGGGGAACCTGCACACGGCAAGAGCGTAGAATGGGCAATCCCTAAAGAATTTGAACAACGCTACCTCTGCCTGGTAGTGACGCCGCAAGGGGAGAGTTAAAAATTGAATGTGATTGAACAATCAGCCTAATCTAATCTGAGTCTGCCAATACTCAAATTCCATAAGCCTAACCATGGGTTTTTTGTGTGACTTCTCTATAGGGCAGAAAGAAGGTTGTTTGGGTGCCCTAACTGTGCATTCCCATACCTTACTATGTTTGGATTTCTTTGAGTTTAACCATAGCTCTGAATTTCTGGGCTGATAATGCTTGGTTTTGACGTAATTGCAACATCTCTATGATGCTTTTGCCCTAAAGTACTGAGATGTGCTCTCAACCTCAGCTCCGTCTTCATAGAGTTTTTGTCTAGGAGTATTAATCAGGGTAGTGCTGCCGGAGAGTGGCCTTTAGAGTTCTACAATGCAGCATATTTACCCTCCTCTTAGTATGGAGATGCAGCTCACAGAAACGCCAGGTGCAATGCATCCATCAGCTCCCATTGATGTGAGTTGGAGCCAAAAGGTGGCTTTAGAAGCCTACTTTTTAGGCTCATGGGTGTTTTGTTTTTTTCATTCTTGACCACCTAGTATGAATGAGTTATTTTTCAGAATAAACAACCCACGGGGGACTTGAGAAGAGATGAGAGAGCACTGAAAAGCCATTCTTTTTCTTCTGTAGCCCTTGGCTTAGCTGGCTAGTAGGACAATGCCAAACCTTCACGGAGGAGGACTCCACAAATGAGTAAAATGGTAATTAGCTTCCTAACAGACTCCAGGGGCAATATTACAGTAGTTGGATCTATTAAAGATATTGCCTCACCCACCTTGTCTCGCTAACATCCTATTAAACAGTCGAAATGGAGTTGTAAATGACAAGTGGAAAGATGAAAGTCTTTTTTCCCCCCCTGTGTGGGGACCAGTAGCACTCTGTGAAGATAATGTGTGATGGTGAGTGAATTTAATCTCTTGAGCTCTATCACTCTCTTCGGCTGTTAGTGATACTTGAACATTATCGGTAAATACGGTGGTGATGAAGGTTGCAAATTAATAGGAATGGTGATAATCACATACACTTTCTGCAAATATCTGTGCCGAGGCCCCTCAGTTCTGACCTGTGAGACCCCTTCTATTTTTATTTTGTTTAATAGTCTCCAGTCAGGATGTCCCCATGACCCACAGGAAGTCACGATCCCCAGTGAATTGCTTTTCACAGTCTTCCACAAGAAATGTTGCTGAGTCTTCAAGACTGAAGATTCAGGCTCCTACTAATTTCTGGAGGTAGTATGTTCCACAGCTGTGGGCCCTTTCATGGAGCAGGCCCTGTCTCCATCCCCCAAGCCTGGGGACTGTCAGCTGCACTAGCCATGTCGCGCACAGTGGCTGCAGTGAAGCACAAAGGGAGAGAGGGTGTCAGAACTCACAAGTCAGCCGGTGTATCAGTAACAAATGGAAAGGGACCAAATGATTTCTTGCAGGAGGTCAACTAGATGATCACAACGGTCACAGGTGATGATTTTTATTTTTCCCTATGGGTTCTGCACCCCTGCTCCGCCTTCAGGCCCAGCCCCCACTCTGCCCCTTCCCCCGAGGCCCCACCCCCGCCCTTCCCCCACCTCCTAGCCCCCCACCCACCCTCTGCTTGCTGCTCTCCGCCCTCCCCCAAGCGCCTCCTGCCAGCAGCCAAACAAACAGCTGATAGGCGGCCCCGCCGAACAGCTGTGGCTGGTGGGTGCTGACCACCCACTATTTTTTGGGTGGGTGTTTGAGCTGTCAGCGCCTATGACAGTGGTCCCTTCTGACAGTGACCCATCCTTGTTTAGTGCCGTGCAGCAAGAATACCCTTACCAGGAAGCGTCATCATTCACCTGTTTTTTGGGTCATCTTACAAAATTTGTAGACTGAGAAAATGTGAAGGGCAGGAGCTGAAGTTCTTGTAGGATGAGATTTTCAAAGGCACCTGAGGCCAAATATTTGGCAAGATTCAAAAAGGGATTGGACATGTAGCTGGCTACCCAGGATTAGAACTAGACTTGAGATTGGTGTCGGTAAATGTCAGTACACGTTGATTTCACTGGCCACACACAAATTGACAAAAATAGATTTCCATTGATAATCATCAAAATGTACAGATAGGCAAAGTAAGAAAAATGCTGCTTGAGAACTCCAGTGATTTAGACTTTTGAATTAGCCTGGTTACAAATGGACGAGCCAATGAATAATAATAAAAAAGGTATGTGTGACTCTATATGATTTCATGAAAATATGCTAATGAGTTTAAATATAATGTAACTGGAATATGCTTCATGCCAAAGGCCTCTTGTAAGGTATCATTACAAAGCTTATAATCTACTGAGTGTGGTCATGCTATTTGTATAAATGTACCACTCTTGTATCTGATACTAGAAATATGAAATATAACTCTGAGGGCCTATTGTAATTATGCAAAGTCTGGGCCATTAATGGTGGTTTGGAATCTTGATGACTCCCATTAACTAGGACAATTGTCTGCAGATGGCTGTGTCTTACTTGTAAGTTTTCCTGTATACGTGTGTGCTGGCAAGTGGGTAATGAAGTCTTACAGTGACATGTGATCATGTCACCTGAACTGGAATCCATCTTTAACCTGGTGCTTTTCCATTGAGAAGGAGGGGGTGGGAACCCAGAGAGGGACAAAGGATTCCTGCCTTATGCAAAAGATATATAAATGGGTGGAACAGAACAAAGGGGGCTGCAATCATGAGAACTCCCCTAGCTACCACCTGAGCTGGAACAAGGGCTGTACCAGGGGAAAGGACTGGGCCCAGACTAGGAAGGCGTCCAGTCTGTGATAGAAACTTATTGAAACGTCACTCAGGGTGAGATTTTATCTGTACTCAATTGTATTACTGTATTAGGCTTAGATTTGCGTGTTTTGTTTTATTTTATTTCACTTGGTAATTCACTTTGTTCTGTCTGTTACTACTTGGAACCCCTTAAATCCTACTTTCTGTATTTAATAAAATCACTTTTTACTTATTAATTATGTCAGGGTATGTATTAATACCTGGGGGGGGCGGGGAGACAAACTGCTGTGCATATCTCTCTATCAGTGTTATAGAGGGCGGACAATTTATGAGTTTATACTGTATAAGCTTTATAGAGGGTAAAACGGATTTATTTGGGGTTTGGACCCCATTGGGAGTTGGACATCTGAGTGTTAAAGACAGGTACACTTCTGTAAGTTGCTTTCAGTTAAGCCTTTTACAGCTGTTAGGGGACGTGGTTCAGACCTGGGTCTGGGTTTGCAGCAGGCTAGCGGGTCTGGCTCAAACCAGGCAGGGCACTGAAGTCCTAAGCTGCCAGGGTAGGAAAGCAGGAGCAGAAGTAGTTTTGGCACATCAGTTGGCAGCCCCTAGGGGGTTTCTGTGATCCAACCCGTCACTGCATGATTTGTTGATTTAAAGATATTTACTTTGGCCATTTTGACATGTGATGTTGACAATTTGTGTTTTAACAGTTTTAACTTCTGGATTCTCAATGTCTACGCCCAGTAAATACTTGTCTGACCCACTCCTATAATTTCCTGCAACTGTGAACATTGAAATCAAGAAAAATAACCAAAAATAATGGTAAAACCTCATCATTTTGTGCAACTGTAAACATTTAAATCAATGAAAATATTTAAATGGTTTAAAATAAACTGACAGCTGTCAAAATTATATATTAAAAAAAGATTTCTGACAAGCTTGACTATAACAGACAATGCTACTGTAAATTGCGGAGGAGATATTAGACCTCATGCTTCAGTGCTTAAACCGTCTCTACTGTTAGGGATTAGAAGGAGATCTCATGTAGATGGCAGATTATCACACATTTACCTACTCTGACAAATTGCAGCTTCCTCTCATTCACTCTCATTCTGGCTGTTGTTGGAAACAAGCTATTGGACTAGAGAGACCAGGAGTTGGATCCAGTCTGGCCAGTCCTATGTTTCTGAAAGGGTTCAGTGCCTAATTCCTTTAACCACCTTCAAAAATGTCAACCTCAAATGTTTGGATACGCTCTTGCATCCAAATGTTGGAGTGGAGGGTGTATGTGTGTAATGTGGGGAATTTGTTTTGGCTCGGAAGAAGGTCCCAATATATTTCTGTCTCCAGCTTTACCTGAAGAATCACAGACATTCTAAATCAAAGATGGGAAGGAGTTGGAAGTTGTCCAGTGAACAGCTGTAGTTTATTACCAGGATAGTTTTGGGTCTTATTCAGAAATCCACACTACAAAAACAAATAAGAAAAGTTAGTTGTAGAAGGAAAACAGGCAAACTGGACCAGGCTCTAGAAGCCACTGCTAAATATGTATCACATATAGAACAGTCTTTTATAATTTAATAGAGAATAATATGGTTTTTGCCTAACCCTCCTATAGATATAATTGTTCCATTCTACAGGATGGCTTAAATTTTTGTTTGAAAGCATATCTTTCTCTAGTAAACTCTGTATGTATTTAGGGTCACTTCTACAGGACCCTATTGAATGTTGAATGACCCTTATCGGATTTCTCTCTCACATTTTATAGGATTTTTCTAATCTCTTATTGTCTCTGAAGAAATTCCTATTTCCTAGGGAAACTAAATACGACACACCTATTGTTTCACCTGATCTGCTTAATTCAATCCAGGTATTTTGAGGCCTCTCGGAGGATTAACAATTTTTTGTAGAAGGTCTAAGGGGCATTTGATGAGACACGCAACTGCCAGAGCCATCTCTAATTTAAACTGCTGCCACAGCTGAAGGAGGGTGTGTCTTGCTTAGTTATAGCTACAGCGGCACTCATTTTCTTTTTTGCAGTATTAATGGGGTAATATAAAATTTTCCTGGTGCCACAGGTCTGTTAAAAGGCATGAAGCTATTTTGTGCAGTAGTGACATAGTGCTCCTTGGTATGTCTGGACAGTTAGTTAGCATGCAAACTATGCAGTCATATGAGATTTATAGAGAGACAGATTGCTTCGTCTCACCTGCTGATCCGAAACACAATGGGAAAATTAAACATTTACAGTCATAAAACAGGCCAACAGCAACAGGTAACTCCCTGAAAAGTGCAACAGATTCCAGAAGAACTACCAATGGTGCTTAAAGCAAAGAGGAATCGCAGGAAACACTGTGGAGGATAATAGCATAAATAAAGGAATTATATGCAAGAAAATGTCACTCATGTGCCTTATTCTGCAAGCAGCATATGAAACCACATCATCATGGTCAAATCAACCAGCCACCAGGAAAAAATCAAAACCCTCCTTGGAGTAGGAAATAGATAACAGGAATCCCATCTGCATGTGGCCAAGGAGCTGCAGCTGAGAGAGCCCTCAGTTTGCAAACATTAGATCGTACCTAGAATGCCGGCAAGATCCCAGAGCTGGCTGCTTTAGTCAGTTAGTTGGGTGAGATGGGCACATGCACGTCTAAATGCTGGTTTGGGCTCCTGGGATGTAGCTATTCTAGTTCCACTCTGAAAAACTGTTTCCACTGACACCTGTTCAAAGCCCCTGTCTTCAGATTCTGCTCTGAGTCACTATGTTCCCATGCTAGTGGGTTTAAAAAAAAAATTAGGGGGGAACTTTGCAAATAAAAAAAAAATCTCCTTTTTTAAAAATGTAGAATTTGACAAAATGAATTAAAAAAAAGAGTCAACCCTGTCTAACCCCACTGTCGTCAAGTAACACCCTTAACTTTATTTCTCATAGTCTTTACTAAAGCTAAAAAAAAAAAAAAAAAGGGGGGGGGGAGAAAATTTCATGGAATTTCCCTAGTTTTAAAAATCTGAAATTGCAATGTTTTGAGCTGCTTTGTAGGCGAGTAAAACATTTCACTGAAATTTTGCCTGTTTTTTTTTTTTTAAGTTTTGAATTTTTTTTTTGAACAATGCACAACATTTCAGCCATCTCAAGTCATTGGTAGGTCTGTACAGGTGTAACTAAGAACAAACTTTGGCCCTGCATTTGCTACTGAGTTAACAAGTCCGTTGATGATGCATGAGCTACAACAGAATCCAGATTCATAGCTGTATTGGTTCTACAGGGCTAGTAGCACTAAAAGAGTTGTAAAAAATCGTGTCAGTAAAGAAAGTAGCGCTGAGGCTGAGTACACAGAAGTCTTATCTGGCCTAGTGCAGTGTGTCTCAACCATTTCAGGTTGGCAACCCCTTCTTCCGTGTCAACATTTTTTGCAACCCCTTGCATTCACGATAAGAGTTAAAAGAGTATCAATGATCACTATGAGACGCCCATATCGTTTCGTTTTGTGGGTGTTTCAAGAGATTTTCAGAAATACTTGACCTTGAAGGGGAAGGGTATGTAGGGTAAGAAGTTTTTCTTTGTTTTTGATTGTAATAAAATCTGACAACCCCCCAATGGTCTTTCATGACCCCCTGGGCATCACAACCCACCAGTTCAGAAACAGTGCACTAGAGAATTGAGCGGCTGTTTCTTGAGCCAGTGGGCTAGCCACACCAGTGGGCATAAAAACAAAGTCGTTCTGATGGGTAAGAAGTTGATGTTTTCATGACATCGCTTTTCCAAGTGGAGCTGCCGTTTAAGGCTCATAAATCCACATTTAGGCCTGATCTTCAGAGGTGGTAAGGCCTAACACTCACATTGATTTTAATGGGATTTTTTGGAGGCTGGACATATCTGAAAATCGGGCCAAATTGAATTAAGTGCCTAAATATGGCTTGTAGGAGCCTTATGTAGGCACCCAAGTTTGCACATTTTGGCCTCCATAGATAAACATTGCAATTCAGACACCTAGGCCCTGATCCAGCAAAGCACTTCAGGTCTGATCCAGAGCCCGCTGAAATCCATGGAAGGACTCCCATTGACTTCATTGGTCTTCAGCTCAGGCCCATAAAAACATGTGCTTAACTTTAACCACAGGAGCAGTTACGCATGTGCTTCCAGTGCTTTGCTGGAACAGGGTTTTAATGCACCAGAGCCTTGATCCTTAGAGGTATTTAGCATCTAAATACCTTTGAGGATATGGACCCAGGTGATCAGACGATGGATTTAACACAAACGGAGTCATTTTTTTAAAATGAAGGACCTAGTTCCTCACTATTACTTTGGCTTTAGCCACTTTAACAACGTCACTTTCAACAGAGTTCTACTGGGGTAAAGTGAAGTGACGTATAGATGAAGGATACCCAATAAAATATAACAATTCTATAATAGTAAAACTCTTTAACCAGGTGATAAGCATTAGTGCACCTGATTAGCAAGCTCATGTATACACTTCTACATGTCTTTAGAGGATGACTCCTTGAGCAGGTAAAAGAGGGTGTGTGAGATCTTGGCCCCACTGAGGTCCAGTGCAATCATCCCATTGGCTTCAGTGAGGCCAAGATTTCACCCAGTGTTTTTTGAGGAGACTCATGTCTGAGTTTGGGTTCCTCTACTCAGCCCATGTGAATTCCCAGGAGCCTTAGCTGCCTTCTAGCTCTAGAGATGACAACTTTACGAAAACCAAATGGCAAGAACTTCCAGGGATGACCCTGTTTTGTGATGAGATTCTAATCCCATGACACACTTGTCTAGCCAGCTAATGATGGCAATTATCAAGGGAGGCGAGAAGGAGGATCTAGGAGTTTTATGGCATGAGTAAGAGGGATGTTTTATGGCAGTAATGTTAGGAGGAGAACTGCAATAGGGGAATGTGTGACAAGAGGGATTCTGACCAGGACAGAGCTGAAGAACTGACTCTGAGACAGGATTCCACGATATACCCCCTGCGCCGGGAACAGTGAGGTGCTGAAGTGAAGGTTCATCTTTAAAAGGACTGTCTTGGATGCTGCAGTCACACAGTAATGGAGGTGGATGTCACCTTTTTCCAGTCTGCCTGAGTTTGGGGTAGGAAGGAGGGACGAGCAATAAAGAAGTGACTGCCTTTATTTTCATATATTCAACCCAAGTTGACACTGGACAAAGATGTAAATACAATCCAGAGGCTACAGACAGTTTCTCAGTAATAGCCGCATCATGTGTATATACTAAACGACACTATCTGATCAATTGCAAATTATCTCCCAGGCGACCCAATAGATCTCTGTAGGCATGCTTTCCTCAGCAACAGCTGTGTTAGCACTAGATTTACATAATCATAGTCTAGCTTGCCAGAGCATTCCCATGTCCCGTCAAATATTTGTAAAAGACTTATACACTGGGCAAATGAAAATCCACAGGCATGAAAAAATAGCAGCTAATTAGAGGGAGCTGGTTCCTCTCCACAAGTATTGCTGTTGTCTCTAGAGCGTAAACTTAAATGAAGTTTGTAGCATGTCAGGTTGTGCAGCTAGCCTGAGACAACAACACTGAAAGGAGGGTGAGATTCCCACTTTCATCAGAACAGGGTTATGTTAACTTTGAAGCCTAATGAAGCCACTTAAATGCCAATTTTATTAACCATTTGACTGCTGATTAGTGCACCATCGAAGGGCAGCGAGTTTCTCTATCTTCTGTTGCTGGTCATGGCTGTCGTGTAGTGAAGCTGTTTTCCACTGGAATGACAAAAGGTGGCAAATTCTGAATGGGTGCAAAGTGTTGGGTGCAGCGTGTGGCTTTCCAGCCTGGGGCAGTAGCAGGAGAGAGATTTGCCATGTGATAACTGCATCAGAATAAAGAACAGGAGTACTTGTGGCACTTTAGAGACTAACAAATTTATTAGAGCATAAGCTTTCGTGGGCTACAGCCCACTTCTTCGGATGCATATAGAATGAAACATATGACCCTCTTGTGCCAGACACTGATATCTGACATTTCATGCAGGAGTAGTGTAGGCCAAGTAAAACAAATAATAACAGCCCTCTTCCTTCCCCACAGAACCTCTACAGATCTAGGGGTGGAGGATAATCCCCCTGTCCCCCCATGGGCCAATATGCCCTGCGGTTTCCTCTTGTCCCTCCTTATAAACGAATATGGTAGGTGATTCTCACAGTGTCCTTTAAACATGGGGCACGCGTATAAAGAAAAAGTTGTATGCGTATTGGTCACAGAAAACCAGATTCCCAGGGGTGAGCGAACAAACTGCAGTCTAACCGCATGAAGCGAGGCAGATTCACATCTGCGGAGGAGCTGGCACTGTTTCTCCGGTTCTCATGCAGTTAGCTGTACTTTGAGGTGAGGCAGCATTGGTTATAAGAACCCAGGCCAGCGGGCTAAACGCCTCATTGTGGTGGCAGCCTATTTAAACATGTTCAGCGCTCTTTTCCTTTTCGGATATCCTGCGAAGGCAGAACTCCTTCATTTTCAGACCAATTTCTTCCCCATTTTGGAACATGGAACCTGGAGTTAAATGGCCGAGGGTTTCGAAGAATTGCTTAGTGGTTTGGGACTATAAATGTTAGTCTACTTTAATTTGCACTTTCCCTTTTCTTTTAAATATAACGTGTGAAAAATAAACCACAAATATATACATTGGATAATTGGTCCTGAGCATCTGGCTTTAACGAGATACTGTCAAACAACTGAGTCCGCCACAAATTACCCTGTTTAAAAACCGATATGATCTAGTCAGAAAAGTTTGCAAGAAGTTTAAGATCATTTTGGTTTTTTTTAACTCCAGCACTCAAATCCCATGTTTGGGAAACCCACAGCAAAAGTTTTCTGCTCCATCTGTAGTCATAGTAAACTGCTAATAATGGGTTGAGATTTTTTCAAACACATTTTTTTCATGAAAAAAATGGCTTTTTTCAAACATTTTTTGAGACACTGTGTTTTCAAAATTTTTCATGAAATGTTTCAACATTTTGTCGATTATTTTTCATCTCTCAACCCATCTCCTTCACCCCAACCCCCGGCCCTTTTCAAAAATTAACGTTCTTCTTCGAGAGATGTCCCTGTGGGTGCTCCACTCCAGGTGTTGGTGCGTCCCTGCGCCTTTGCTCGGAGATTTTTTGCAGCAGTCCTCGTAGCGGCCACGCATGCTCAGAGGCTGCCCCCCGCTGTGAGAATAGGTTAATAGTACCCACAGGGACACTCATCTCGAAGAACGTCAGTTCCTGCACAGGGTGAGTAACCTCCTCTTTTTCATTAGGTTGGGAGGGGAGGAGTTAAAAAAATCCTTAAAAATTTTGTAGATATGAAAAATGGGTCCATTTCAAATCCTGCAGAATGAAAACAACTTCAGAATATTTTTGTGAAATTGTTTTCTCGTGATTTTTTTTAATGGATCTTTTAACAAACACACTGGACCTCAGTCCTGCCTACTCTTAAAAATGTTCCCAATATAACTATTTTGGTTATAAATAGGGAAAACTTTGAATTACTACTCACAGGGCATAAAGTTGCATATGTGCATGTCTTTGTAGGATCAGGGCTTTCTGCTTTAGTAGTAGTGAGGCTCAACATAAAAAAATTCCACGTTGAATCACCTCAAACAAAGCAGTTGCCCGAAATGGGATGTTTTTTAAAAAAATGGATATTTCTCAAATACTTGCTATAATTTTAAACATATTGCCCATTCATTTAAAATGTATACCAAGATAGAGACGATCAGAGAAAGAGGCATCAGAGAAATCAGCAATAGAAAGATCTCATAGGTTATTGTTATTGGGATGGTTCAAATCTTCAAGGGGAAAAAGCGTGTTTCTTCAGGATTTATCTTCATCTGCTTTTAGGTGATTATTTTTGACACTTGCGTAAAGCAAGGTTAGCCAGTGGAATGCAGAGAGATTATGGATGGCTTGTGAGGCCTGAAAATTGGGGTCCTGCTGCTTAGTCTGAGATGTTAACACACTTTGTGGATTGAGGTGAGAACGTGATACTCAACATTAAACATTCCTTAAACTCTTTTGAAGGTTTTCAGAATCCTGATGAATAGAGTTCTCCATAGAGCTTGTCTTTATTATTCTAGATGGGCCCGATTCTGACACCCTTACTCCTGGTCAAGAATCCCTTACTCCAAAAATAGCACCATTGACTTAAACAATATGGAGTCCTTGTGGCACCTTAGAGACTAACAAATTTATTTGGGCATAAGCTTTCGTGGGCTAGAACCCACTTCATCGGACGTATGAAGTGAAAAATACAGGGGCAGTTATAAATACATGAAAGGATGGGGGTTGCTCTACCAAGTGTGAGGTCAGTCTAACGAGATAAATCAATTAATAGCAGGATACCAAGGGAGGAAAAATAACTTTTGAAGTGGTAAGAGAGTGGCCCATTACAGACAGTTGACAAGAAGGTGTGAGTAACAGTAGGGAGAAATTCATATTGGGGAAATTAAGTTTAGGTTTTGTAATGACCCAACCACTCCCAGTCTTTATTCAGGCCTAATCTGATGGTATCTAGTTTTCAAATTAATTCCAGTTCTGCAGCTTCACATTGGAGTCTGGTTTTGAAGTTTTTTTGTTGAAGAATTGCCACTTTTAGGTCTGTTATTGAGTGACCAGAGAGATTGAAGTGTTCGCCTACTGGTTTTTGAATGTTATGATTCCTGATGTCAGATTTGTGTCCATTTATTCTTTTGCATAGAGATTGTCTGGTTTGGCCAATAAAGACTCCGAGCTTAAGTGCTTTGAAGAATAAGTATGGACTGAGAGGCTGGATAGCCATCTGTCTTGGATGGTTTAGACACAACAAATCCTACATCTTGGCAGGGGGTTAGACTAGATGATGCTTGCGTATGATTCTATGTGCTTAATGTTAATTGCTTTTAAATGATTGATTATTAATAGCAACCTCGACTGCACCTCTTCTGCCAACGCTAAGAAAAAGCGTTTACAAGTTCTTTGTAGAGGGGACGTATACTAGCTGTCCTTTGTGATGGAGAGAGGCCATCTGTAAATTAAGGTTCTACTGTTTCTCTCAGTTGTGGGTGCTGAATCCCTTTAGAAAAATCTGGCTGGAATGTTCTACACAGTAAGTTTACACTTTTTCCTTAATCAGCCAGGCCTCCGGTTAACTACAATGGGCAGGTGGCTGATTTTGACCCATTTTTATTTGTTTCACACACACAAAACTTCTGAATTGAACGGTGCAGGAACCATTATTTCTGTTTTGGAGGAAATTCTACAATTTTGAAATTTCTTCTTTTGGGTCCAAATCAGAAAGTAAAGACAAATTTCAAAACTTTCCACCACATGACATTTTGGGGGGGAAATACTTTGGGTGAATTGAAACATTTTGTTCTGACTTTGACTTCGTCTTTTTTTTTTTTTTTAAAGTATAGTTTATAATATAAATTAAAGACATTTATAAAAAAAAAATCATTTTGAAATGAAAAATCAAAGTGTTCTGCTCTGATACGGTTGAAATGGAACTGTTTTGATTTTTGATTTTGCAACAAAATTGGGTCAAAATTGACATGTTCCCATGGAAAATTTCAGTCTTGATTAAACGGCATTAAAAGTTCCATCAGAAAATTTTCATCCAGCTCTACCTGTGAAATAAATCAGCAAATAAACACAAAAGGGATAGTAAAATATAACCCAGATAGCTGATACAGTTCAAATTTCAGCTTCCAACCAGCCCGATGATTATCATCGCTAAGAGCAAATAGCAACAAAATATAAACAGACGATAAAATTCATTTGTAGTCAGATTTTATGTTAGCATTCCATACGCAACCACCATTTACATTGCCGAGGGTTTAATAATTCCATGGCTAATTTAAATAGCTTTTCTTACTGATAAGTCTCTATCAATCCTTACATTGTCACAGATGACTGAAAGACAAATAAGAAGCAAGTGGCATAATTTTCAAAATTAGACACCTTTATGCATGCCTTAAAAGAATACTTCTTGCCACATGCTCAGACTGGGAATTTCCCTTTCCGCAATAATCAGGCTCAACATGGTCACTAAAAAAAAATCGCATTTTGAATATGTTTGAATGCCTGCTAATGACTCAGGGAAAACATTCTCTTAAGAGATCATTCTGTGCAGTGTCCTATTTTTCTGTTTCCTTGACTTTTTCTCCATGCTATTTGTTATTAAGCGTTCACATGTTCATGTGACTTATTCTTAACTTGAAGCCATAAATCTCTGTTTATAAGTCACAACCTGTTGCCATGGAGATGATTATTATGTCACAAACAGAAAACTATGACTTCATGAAGGGAACAAGTGATAGAAACAGATAACCCATATGACTCAATGCTGGAAGCAAATCTTTCATCGAGAAGTCTGTTGCCACAATTTGAGAGTTTTGGCTTAAGTTGCTAGCCCTCATGATTGCAAATATATAATGTGATGAGAGGCATTTAATGATGATACCGACCTCCTTTGTAAAGTGCTGTGAGATCTATGGGTGAAAAAGTAGGTATTAGTAATTATTATTATTATGTTGTTGTTGTTGTTGTGTTATTTAGAAACCTAACTAGCCATTTGCACATGAAGTTGTGATAACTGTACACTCCTCTCCATGTGTTTTACATATGGAAGTTGGGCCCCATTGTTGTTTTTTTACAAACATGGCCCTAACTTTCGAGACTGCTAACCATTTCACAGCTGTTCCCGTGAGCAGAAACATCTGCCTACGTGTGTTATAGGCAATCTCAGCATTGTTT
This sequence comes from Terrapene triunguis, assembly GCF_002925995.2. Lineage (NCBI taxonomy): Eukaryota > Metazoa > Chordata > Testudines > Emydidae > Terrapene > Terrapene triunguis. The sequence continues at coordinate 6,289,913 of NW_020664487.1, read as the reverse complement.
CTGGTCCTCTCTAACCCCTGCCATGAACTCTAAGCAAGCGTTAATCCACAGATCTAATCCAAAGCCTGTTGGTCACAATGGGAGTCGTCCCAGTGACTGGTATGGGCTTTGGGTCAGGTTTGGCATGTTCTTTACACACTGAATATAATGGAAATGAAAGTTGATTCTGAATACCTAGTAATAATGGCTAAAAATAAACTTGGCTGTATTTTTTCAGATTAATAGAAGTTGGGTATTTGTCCTTTTAAAATAAGCCTTTGTTAGTTTAAGTACCATATTTGACATTTACAAACATAACATTTTGACAATCCATTTTTTGGGTTGTTTAATGAAGGAATGTGAGAACAAAGGGACTGTTTACAAGAACAGCCTGTTCACAATGCTCCGGTGAAAAGGGTTCCTAACATTTTACAGAATGAAGAGAAAGAAAGGTTAAGATTTAGCAAAAGAAAGGACGCAAATAAACTGTGAATGAAGCTGAAGAATGCGTGTGACCCTGGCACATACTAGCATGGACTAATGTATATTTAAGGAGAAAAACCACATTAGTACAGTTGAAGAACAAAAACAGGTGGATCTGAGATCAAATTAGAGCAAGGATTAAAAAAAGAAATCAAAGTGTAGAATTGTGTGTAAGCTGCTTCAATGTTCATTACCTTTGATCTTCAGTGGAGAAGTAAATCAAAGACAAAAAATACAACTCATTGAGTTACCTTCTCTCCTTGCTGGGTGTACTTAGATCTAAGGTTGTCATGAATAGCAGTTTTGAATGTTCTTTGGAATACCAAAGACCATTGTTTGTTATTTGTACTAAAGAAGTGCTGGAGGCCTGATTGTTTTGGGTGCCGTGAATACACATGAGACCCAGTTCCTGCCCCAAAGAATTTACAGTCTAAATAGGCAACACATAAAAGTTTTCTTCTTCTCATTTTGTAGCTGGGGAACTGAGGCACAAGAGAGATTAAGTGACTTACCCAAGGTCACACAGATCAGGGAACTGAAATGAAACCCTGATCTCCTTAATCACAAGCCAGGACCTTAACCACACTGCCATCTTTTCCCCACACCCCACCCCCCCCCCCTCCCCCCCCCCCCCCCCCCCGCCCCCGGCTGTTGGGGGGAAGGAAGACTTTTCCAGCTGTTAAACAGTAGACAATTTCCATGATGAGGTGCTTCATTAAGCTATACCTATCACAAATCACAAAACATTATGGGTTTGTCCTCTCTTGTTTCTCACCGTAATTACGGAGGCAACTCAGGACAAAAACAGCCCTTAAAAGGCAATTAAAATGTGAGTGGGAGGGGGGCATTCAGGATAATATTTGACACTGCCTTTCAGTTCAAATCCATGGCATTGGCTGTCAAATGGGATGGTAAATGTATTCTCGTCCTCCTTGTTTTAAAAGGTGTTGTGTTTTCAGGACAGCGATCCTCCTTACGCGGGATCAGTGCTGTTAGACCGACAGGTGTGCAGATTGTTTCCCTAGCAGCATTACAGACGGTTTATTTCAGAGCCTGCCAATAATGAACGGGGATCGGGAACAATCCTTGGGAGACCAGTGAGATGTACTTCTGCCAAGGTGGTGCTGGAGCACAGAGTAGATGATCAGAAAGATCCTAAGAAAGCTGCTCCTTTTTTTAAGAGAAGCTCTACTACAGTTAATGAACCAAAAAACCCCAAACCAAAACAAAAAAAACAACCCTGGGATTGTTATATGATTTTGCCCCAACCACTCCGCATACCTGCAGTACAAATATGTAATTTCTATACACCTGCTGCTCACTACTGTTTTAATTCCCCAGAAGGCGAACACACACTTTCCGTCCAGTAGAGGGCAGTGGTATATACACAGTACACAAGGTGGGATGACAGACACACAAATAACCTAGAGCCTATTCATTTTCAAAAAAGAAGAGCCAGGTCAGGAGACATTTGGAATCTGTGCACAGAATGGGACAATACAGAGCACTTGACGTGTGCAATGCATTAAGTAGGTAAATGCTATTATCTCTGTTTTACAGACGGGGATAACTGAGGCAGAGAGGTGGTGGGCCTTGCAGAAAGCCACACAATGAGTTGGTGACAGAGCTGGGATTAGAACTCAGGACTTCCTGAGGCCCAACTTTGCGCTCATTTCTCCAATAATCAAACGGATACTTTCCACTACTGCTGGTTAGGTCACATCAGCAGTATTGCCAACCCCAACATTTCAAAAACCATGAGCTTGGCTTTAAAATATAGTACCTTTTGAATTCTTTTAGTTTGCCTTCTGAGCTTTTAGGGTGCACAGGAGACATGTTTTCACACTGGTTTTTTTGCAATTCTGAGAGCCAAAAACACACTTGTTTTTCAAATGAAAGCTGTGATTCTCACATGATTCCAGGAGCTGGGACTTTCAGACCACGCCCTCCCCTCCCCCCCCCAAAACACCAAAAATCATGGTAAAAATCACAAGAGCTGGCAACACTGCAGCAAATTAGAACTGGGACATACCTTGCCCCCTCCCCCCCTGAAACTTTTAAACCATGAATGTAATCAATCATTTGAGCAGATTACTGAAGGAAGTGGTAGACTCATTATCACTTGGAGTCTTTAAATGAAGATTGGATGTCTTTCTATTTCACCCACTGATTATTGCACTCAATAGTATTCCGGTCAGCAAAGCATTTGAGCACATGCTTAACTTTAAGCACCTGCTTAAGTGCTTTGATGAATACATATGGCCTACTACATCGGGCCTTACCTAGCAAGGAAGAATAATTCCCTTCACTGTTGGCTTTCTCTGGCCCATATTATGCAGACTAGATGATCGTGATGGCTTTAAAATCAAAGAATCTATTAATAAGACAGATCTTGTGATATGTTCAAAACATGTGGATTTACAGGAATTGGGACTTGCAAAGTTAAAATAAAAACCAACTCAAATACCAAAGTGATCCCAAACCTAGGAGCTCTGGATAACAGTGGTGCTGACTCTGTGCGTGAGCTGGAGCACACCTGGAAAAAACAAGGTGAGAGCAGCAAGTGGCTGGCGGGCGGGGGCCTCACGGAGGCAGAGCAGGGGCAGGAAGAGGCGGAGCAAGGGCGGAGCCTTGGAGGACGGGGCAGAATGGTGCGGGGCCTTGGGGGGAGCACCCCCAGGGAAAACTAGAAGTCAGCACCTGTGCTGGATAATTATACTTTTCCTCATTCCCTTTTACACACATCTCACTACGCTTGCAGAGATTCGTAGAGTGCATCGCATGAGAAAGTCACATGGCTTCTATAAGCCAAATGATCATTCTTTATCTATAACAACATGTAACACTTCAATAGCGCTTTAGAGCACTTCATAAACATTATCTAAGTAATCTTCACAGTGCCCTTTTGAGGTAGCTTAATCTGCTTTATCACCCCCATTGTGGAGATGGCAATACTGTGACAGAGAGGAAGTGACTTGCTCAAGGCTACGGAGCAAATCGGTGTCAGAACAAAGATTACTTCTTAGGGCTTTGTGCCTTCCAATCCTGTGTTCATTCCTCCTTATCAAGATGTCTCCCTACTAGGTCCTTCTGTGCGGTTACAGGCAGCAACGCAACATACATTAGAATCTTTACCATGAGTGTTTGCAAGTAATTAACATAACCACAGCATTCCTTGTGCGTGAAATGCATCCTCGTGGAGAGGGCCAGCCAAAAGGCCTGGGCACCATTTAAGTCCAACGAAAGCCCTCAAAATAGGGCATAAGTAATACACAGGTCACTCCATGCATCTGAAGAAGTGAGGTTTTTTACCCACAAAAGCTTATGCCCAAATAAATCTGTTAGTCTTTAAGGTGCCACCGGACTCCTTGTTTTTTTTTACACAGGTCCTGTGTGTGCTTTGCATGTATGAAGTGCAGAGAATAAGGCTGGTCAGAAAATGTCCACCAAAACTGCTTTTCAGTGGCAAATTGGGTTTTCAACCAAATGGTATTTTTCACAAAACATGCCTGCTCTCCATGGAAAATTTTGATGTTGTTTCATCAAAAACCAAATCCTCCCAAATGAATCTGATATCCTGACCCAGTGCCTGCAGGGCATTATAGTTCACTTTCCCTGGCCCCCATTCTCCTCTATAGGTTGAGCTTCCCAGTCAGACTACATCTCCCATTACGCACCGTGGACAGGAACTTCCATGATGCATTTGCCCGCCCTGCATCACAAGGAGAGACCGCCATGGTGCTATGGGACAAAGAACAAATGTTGAATTTCCTGCAGGATGGAAATACTGGATTTCATTTGGCTCTAATAGTTACCAAGTTGCTACTATGGGAGTGCCTGTTCTAACACCTGTGTTACACCTCTGAGCATGCCAAGTGTGAACTCAATGGTCCTGTTCTTCTGCTGGTGCAAATCAGCACAGCTAGATCACTTTACACCAGCTTACAATCTGGCCTTGTCCCCCCAGAAGCCTGAGCATGTTCAAACTGAGCTGGGTGCTCATGAATGATCAAAGGTTGCTACCCCTTCTGAGACCAGAGTACTTCTCAAACATGACAATAAGCAGCGCTGCTTGTGCTAAAGACGATGGTCCTACAGAGTCATTTAAAAATACAATTGCAGCTCATTTATCTTTTTGTATTCATCATTTTTATTGTGCCTCTAACTGCTGAATCTTTGGCTCAGCCTCAGTCCCATATTTAGGCCCAGGGTCCTGCAGTAGGATCCATTCAGGCCTATACAACCTGCTGGAATCCCACTGCAATTAACAGGGCTCCATACAGCCACAAAGGTTGGCCACAGCATCTCAGATTGCAGGATCGGGCCCTGAGGTTGTAAGACGGAGCAGTATGGCAAGAGAAAATTAGGATCAATGTTCCTTAAATGCTGTATGTATATAATTAAGGCTTCTGTTTTGCAGGGGTTATTAATTTCATTTTTGGGGGTTTTATGTAGATGTCCAAAATTGGTGGGGGAGGGAGTTCAGAATTTTCTCTTTGGATCTACTGTAATGAGTAATGTACATTATTTACATTACTCATTACAGTAGCATATACTGTACAGTAATGAGTAATCTCTTTGTAATGTTCCCTAGTGTGCTTTAACTGTTTCAAACAGCACTATGTTAAACCACACTAGAAACCCTTTAGTGCGCACCAGCAGGGTCCAATTAACGCACAACACATTACTACGCTTTAGAAATCATCCCCCACCCCATAGTCCATATTACTGCTCCATGTAGTTTATTGGGTAAACACCAATATTTTTTTTTTGTCGGGCTATTTTATCAGTGAAAACTGAAAATCAGAAGTCCTATAGCTAATGCAAACTACTTGATACAACAGGGCCCTGAACCCAACCATAATAAAAATAATAAATAATATCAAATGGCCATAAATATGCTTTAATACCATTAACCGATATAAATATAGGAACATAAAGTTGTCTGGGCCCATGGAGGAACTGGATCAAAATAAAAAATGTGGTTTATCCAGGCTGAAATTAGTGAGCACCAGCTCTGTTTTTTCCTGTGCCAGTCGTGCTGAGCGGTACACCCATCTCCCATAGCTTGTCCTTGCTTACAGTCCACAGAACAGCTCAGACCACATATTTAACCAGATTGTAGGCCACACCTGCCTGCTGTAGCAGTCATTAGATCCCTGCATGCCTGAAATATTTCAGTAGAGCCAGATTCAAGGAAGTAGGTGCCTGAAGGTGATCCTTGTCCCATCTATTTAACAACAGCTCCATTCACTTCAATGGAGCTACTCCAGATTTACAAAGGTGTCGACGAGATGCTAGCCCGAGATGTTTGGAGTACCTATTCAGACAATCATTCCTTGGCTGCAGAGTTTCCCTCTATTTGGCCCTGGGGTAAGCAGGCTCTAACTTTAGTGCAGGATGACGTGTTAATAATCCAACCATTACAGGCCGCAGCAGAACCTGTTCAGATCATCTGCATCTATAAAGACTTCTTCCTTACGCAAGGCAACTGGATTTAGCTGGTACTGTGGATGAGTCGTCTGTAGGGGGTGCACGTGTGCATATGGAACCCCACCCTCACGCACACTAGATTCCGCTAATTTCCACTGCAGATAGATTTCAGATTCAGAAAGGCACCAGCTCTCAAATGCACTCACTTCTGGGGTGGAAGAGAGTCATCACACAGGCAGGCCGGCAGGGCAGCAGCACTCAATGCCCATTGTCGCTTGTTTATCCTTCTGAGATAGTGTTCTGGAGGCACCTGATAAAGTTTCAGGTAAATCAACATCTTGGAGCAAACATTGCATTTCCTATCTTCAGTGATGGATTAAAACTAGGTTAAACAGACTGGCTGACTTGCGGGCTATGCTCTGAATATTCCCTACTCCATTGCATTTTTCACGGGTATCCCAAAATGTCCAGACTTCATACAATCATAGAGAAGGAAGCATGGGGTTTGGGACACCATTTGCTTTTGCTCAGTCTGGGCCATGAGTTATTCTTCCAAGATGCATCTAGCTAGTCAATCCACTTCATGTCTGCATGGTTACTTTATAGTGTGTGAGGAATGTACTTTATACCAACAAACAATAACTTGCATCACTGCCAGTCTTTTCTGTTGGTGTAACTGAACAGGAGACAGGGGAGGGGGACGATAGGCAATTTTCTCAAGGAAAATTTTAATTTTGCCCAAATGGAAAATTGAAACAAAATAGTTTATTTGGTCTCAGGTTGACCTGAATCAAAACAATGGATCGGTTCAACACTAGTCTGTGTCCACCTGAGCTACCACGATGCTTCATGGGGATGTAGCTTGGATGCCTCCTGCTCCCATTCTCCTCTGTGGGCCAGGATGTCTGGCTGGATATACATCTCCCATGATGCCCTGCAGGATCCTTTCTAGCGTAACCACTGTGGTGCATCCTGGGAGTCCCGTGGCCACAGTGCATCTTGGGAGATATAGTCTGACAGGGAAGCCTCGTCCATAGAGGAGAACTGGGGCATGAGGCACTTGATCTACAGCTTCCATGAGGCACCAGAGTGGCTCAGGCTGGCACAATTCAGTGTTGAACCGAATAGAAACTAAACGTTTCAACATTTCCAAGAAATTTCTCTGAACTTTTTGTTCCATGAATTTTCATCCCAATCTGGGACAAAACCAAACACCGAAATATCAGAATGTGCCATGGGGCTGGAACCCTCTACTCTGTGTCTGCCCTCCGCTCCAAACGGTCTTGCTTCACAGTTCCCGGGGCCACTTCCTACTTCTCCCTATCTCCTTAGGCCTTCTCTGCAGCCTCCCCCAGCGGCTGTCTGCCAAGCCCTTCCTCCACCCGTTCCCTCTCCCTGGGGAGCTACTGTTGGTCTGGCACCTTGCTGCTGCTTTCCCCCAGGTCTCCTCCCACAGCTTCTCAAATGGCTTCAGGCGAGCCTTTCCCGCCATCCATTCCTGGCCTCCGCTCCACCAGGAACCATGGCAGCCCTGACCCGGACCCCTCGCTCTCAGAGGGCTTCCCCAGACACCTGCTGTTCCTCTCTGACCTCTCTTCCCTAGCGAGAACAGGAAGCACTTTATGTCCTGCTTCTGCCTTCTCAGCCGGCCTTGCTGCTCTCAGTTACCTGATCCCTGGCGTACAAATCCCAGGCCCAAGTGGGGGCGGGGCCTGAGCTCATCGCAAAGGGTGTGACATTGTGTTGAATCCATGTATGTTCTGTTTGCGTGTACGAATGTAGACCTGTGGATTTGCAGGTGGAAGCGATGTTGGGTGAAAAGGACCTGGATTCAAACGGTGACTCTGTGTGACCCTGGGCAAGCTGCTGCAATATGGAGATAACGGCCGTTCCCTCTCTCCCAGTGTTGGGAAGAGAAATCCGTAAACACCTGGCAGGCACTCACGTGCTATGGAGAGCTTTGCCGTCTGCTGGGTTTAAGTTGAACCATCTCATGTTTAGGCACCCTGCGGTAATGGACCGCTGTCTTGTAGCAGGTTCCAATGGAGAAAGGTAAGGATTACTTAGCGGGCAGGATACTCAAAAGTGCTTAGCGCCGGCTTAACTCTGCTTCCGTTGAGAGCAATGGTAAAAGTCCCATTGCCCTGGGTTAGGCGAAGGCTGGGTGCTTCTGACAAGCCCAGCTTGGTTATTTAATCACAGGGTTTTATAGGCATGTTTTTGCATTGTAAATTCTGCCTTGATCAAATGCTACGGCTACAACGTAGCTGCACTTTTCTCCTGCAGGCTCCCCAACGGTGTGGCTATTTATAGGTACTTGCTTTGGCCTTTGGGGTGTGCTTGGGTGGGTGAAGTCCAAGAACAGTGCTGTGCACTCAGGAGACCTTCGTAGGAATGATGGTATTTATGTATCCCAAGCAAGCATTAGTAGTCACCAAGTCCCTAGGACTTCTGTGTGTACATCCAGAGGCAGAATTTAGCCCTGCATGAATACATGGATTGTATATTATTTATTTTGATTTTACATGCTCCTAGACAGCGACTCATCCTGGGCTCTTTCTGATCCCCCTTCCGTCACTCAAAATTACAACATTTATATAAGCCACGCCCATAACAGCTTCACCTCTTTACAAAAATAAATAAATAAATAAAATCTATTGCCCCACAGCACCTCAGACCATCTGACCCTTGTAGATCAAATACAATTTGGGGTAAGTCTCTGGCACAAGGGGAAGAAAGTCAATACTGAAGCAAAAAATATTCTAACAAATATGAGTCACTTAGGGACTTCACTGCTGACCAGAGGCTGCACACCGTGGGCAGGCAGCACTTTATGGAAATGCTCAGGATTGATGCCCTGCCCCATAAGGACAAGCCCCTGTAACTTGAGCAATGGGAAAACCCGCCGCGGCTGTAAGCAGTATAGGGCACATGATACACAGATAAGCAGTTCCAATTCCATCCAGTAGAAGGGCATGATAGACATTATTATTGGTGGTAATATTATTTATTTGCAGTAGCACCCCCTATGTGCTGGGCATTTTCAAACTCTTAGGGGCAATCCTTGCTCTGAGAAGCTCACCATCTAAAGACAGAGGTCAGGAGAAGGGAGATAGCCATAGGCAACATATGTACAATTTATATACTCACTGATGAGGTTATTACTGTATTCCTCAAGCATACAGGATCACTCAGAGTCCGGCTGCTCACTGCCCAGCTAGACCATGGAAATGGACTTCTGAGATATTCCAAAAAGACATTGTCACTATGCACAAATTACATTTAAACCAGAGGAAGATCTGTCTCATTAGCATCACAATTCTTCTCCTTGTCCCACCAAGAAGAACCCTTCCACCTCCCTCCCCTTGAATTTCATAGCTAGCTTATTGAAACCAACCAAAGCACAAGTCCCCAAGACATTCCGTCCCAGGCCTTTGCGATTCATTCAAGAGCAGCTCCTTACATTCTCACTCCTGCACTCAAATATTTCCTAGGCAACAAAGATGGAGGGGAGTTGCACTAAAATAAGTTGTTAGGGTTGTGAAAGTTTTCACCAGTCCTGGCAGTGTTTGAGCAACCCGGGAAGCGTCTTTTGGGCTCTCTACCCTACAAAAGCAAGGTGAGGAACCACGCATGCAGAGCTGGTCCCAAAGAACCACGCTTATCAGCTATCCACAAACATACAAGGCCTAGCTATTCAGAGAACGCAACTCTGACTGGTTTCCTCTAAAACACAGACCAGAGGGAGTTCCACAGGTGGGCATGCAGACTACAGCCTTGGCTACACTTGAGAATGCACAGCGCTGCCTCAGCAGCGCTGTGAAGCGCGAGTGTAATCGCGCCGCCAGCGCTGCGAGAGCTCTCTCGCAGCCCTGCAAGTACTCCACCTCTCCGAGGGGAATAGCTTGCAGCGCTGCGAGCGAGCGTGCAGCGCTGCAGGCTCTGATTACACTGGCGCTTTACAGCGCTGCACTCGCTGCGCTCGCGGGGGGGTGGCGTTTTCATACCCCTGAGCGCAGCAAGTTGCAGCGCTGTACAGCGCCAGTGTAGCCAAGGCCTACGTAAAGGGATACTACTCTATTCCTATACACTACACTATGTATGCGGGATCTCTCTCAGACTGGCAATATACATTAGAATAATAAAAAATATGTGATCCCCATTGTATTAAAGACAAAGGACACTGAAGGCATCTCGCTTTGGCACAGCATGGGATTGAAATTCCTTTCTCTGTGTACAGTATTGCATAATGATCAGAACTATACAGCCTCTGCTGTGGCTTTTGGATCAATAAAGGCAGAGCTACACACGCCCCACGTTCACCCAGAGCAAACACCATCTAGAAAAGCGCTCACAAAGCAAATATCCGGTCACACAGAAAGAAACCTCTTCACTGCCCTAGGCAAACTGGCATATCTATGCCCCTCGTAGATCGCAGCCACGCACACAATAAACAACCGCCAAATATTTTGCTGCCCCTGGTATTTGCATATCCTAGGCAACGGCCTGCTCTGGTTGCATAGGGGAGCCAAATGCCAGGCCTGCATGTAATCAGCCAAACGCAATGACTGATTCAGTGATTTGATTGCCATGCAGTGTATCAGTAGGTTGTGTAGATCTACCAGCCACATAGATTATTTCCCTCCACTCATAAGAAGTTGCTTAGTTCCCCTCCTCCCCCATTAAACAAACAAGCAGCTTTCATTTCTAAAAAATTGATTAGCCCATGGGACTGATTTTCATGCACTGGAAAGGCAAGCAGTAGCCTGATTCACCACTGCACGGCTCCTGTGATCTCAGCGCAGTGACAGCTGCATAAAAGTGGATCCAGGCAGTGGTGAAGCAAGCCTCCAAATGACACAGATAAGGACGTTTCAAGATCAGCTAATAGGTATGCACAGCCAGAATTCAAGGGCCTAGTTAAGACACATCTTAATGTAGGGTTACCATCCGTCCGTATTTCCCCGGACACGTCCGGCTTTTGCGTCTCTAAATAGCCGTCCGGGAGGAATTGGTAACAAGGTTAAAAGGTCCGGGATTTTTCCCCTCCCCTCCCTCCCTCCCTCCCTTCCATGCAGAGTGCGGCTGCTGATTGGGCGGCTGGGCCGACTGACCCACTCCCATTGGC
>NW_020664487.1:6178786-6273890 GCF_002925995.2 Terrapene triunguis | reverse complement strand
TGTCAATGTGTGTTGTATTATGTAGCCCATTTTGCAAAGACAGCTGAGCGGTAGCTGTGGCCACTCTGGGGCACTACCCTGTGATATCACCTGTTTAATCAGCGTTCTCTAGGCTGCAATGTCATTCCCAATGCATCATTTTCAAGACAGGAGTAATGGTGCGGGGGTGGGGGAGCCAGACGCCTCCTTGCATTGGCAGGGACATAATTAGTAAAATACCCACCGCAGTTGTGGGCCTTGGTACGCTTTGTAATTGGAGGTACTGTACATGTATGTTTCACAACCAGGCCTGAGGGATTGTCTGCTGAGGCCTGGCCTACTTCCCGTCACTCCTCATGAGATCAGCAGGTTGGAACCTCTGACTATCTCATGGTCTAACACTGACTGGACAGGAGATGGGCATGTCTCCTTTGAGGGCCCATAGTTCTTTCCCCCTGGGTATAGGGCAGTGATTGCCCAGCATTCAAAAATCATGGAAACGCGCCCCAAAATCATGAGATTGCCTTGCAAATTGTTGTCTATCTATTGTGCTTTTTATTTGTCTTCTAGTTTCCTAGCCGGTGGGGTGCACGCACTGCATGTTTTCAAGCTTTCCGGCACAGCCCTGAGGGCTAGAAATGTATTATTTTTAATGACAGCTGAGATGCTTTAGGAGCTGAGGAGCTGTAGGAAATATACCAAAAAGTGTGAGACTCACGATCAAATCATGAGCGGATGACATAGTAAATCAGAGCCATCCTTCCTGGAAAAGCTGAAGTGGGTTTCATGTTTGGGGCCAGACCCATAGGTGATGTAAATGGGGGTCGCTCCACTGATTTCAAATGATACTAGCTGAGATTCTGTGGTGATGTAGCTATCAGTTGGGGGATGGCAACATTACTTGCACATCTTATTTCACCAGGTTGCCTGGGGTGTATCCCACACCCATGAAAGCGTTAATCGTCTCGCTGTTTTTTTGTTTTTTTTCCAGGTGACACTGTTCTACTTTCAGGCTCCCTGGCTCAGCCAGTGAGAGTCTGGTGTGGCGATGTCATGCTTATAATTGAAATGCCATGCTGGAGCCTCGGTGGGTGGAGTCTGGTGGAAACCGTCGGAACTGGTCTCTCCAGCTGGGTGAGCATTCCATCTCCAGTGCTCGTGCAATTGAATTACATCTCCGAACGAACCACCGAGCTATTTTCTAACCGGGCCTCTCTGGACTGGCTCAGACCCTTGCTCCAAACTCAATGTTGCCTACTGGAATTTGCGGGGAGGGGGTCAGCTAGGACGAGTGGGTGATGCCTAAGGCCTCACAAAAGGTTTCCAGTCCGAAGCATCATAAAAATGAAAAGGCGTGAAGTTGCGCATGACGATAGCTGGTGTTATTAATCAGCCCGTCCGCACAAATAATGGACTGTAGGTATTGTTTTCCTACAGGCTGACCATTCCACTGGGTGTATCTCCAGCCAGTAGGAGCAGCAGCAGCAAAGCAAAGAACTGGGGGGAAGGAATAAAATGGGGCCCACTTGGAGTCACCCTTCCCTGCCAGCCAGCCCAGGACCCATAACTATGCAGGGAAGACCCCCCCGCCCCACATCCTCGGGAAACTAGGACCCAGGCAGTCCTTCCCCTCCCCCACACTCTGTAGCAGTGGGAAGATTGCAGAGGCGCCGGCAAGAGGTAGGGACAGAAGCGGCCAACGCAAGGCCCTTTGCACAGGCAGAGAAGTTACAGTCAGGGCCGGCTCTAGCTTTTTTGCTGCCCCAAGCAAAACAAAAAACAAAAACACCCTGCAGCCGGACTGCCGAAGCAAAAACAAACCAAAAAAAACCCCCACGGCAGGGCGGCCGGAATGTGCTGCCCCAAGATTGGCCGGAATGCCGCCCCTGACAATGTGCCGCCCCAGGCACGGGCTTCCTCGTCTGGTGGGGCCTGGTTACAGTGTTGTCTGGACTTTTTCTGCCCTGTGCTGAATGGCTGTTTGCTCCAGCCCTCCCCGTTTCTTCCCAGTCTCTTCACCTCCATGTCACTCCACACCTGCTCCTTACCCTCTTCTCCCCTGACCTACCCTCACCCCCTTCCCTTCAATGTCCCCTCTCTCTTCCCTTTTCTTTCCATTTAGCTGATCCTCTCCTTGTGGAGTTTAAGGCCAGGAGGGACCACCGGATCAGCTCCTAATTAAACCCACCTTAAAATAAAACCATGGAACTAACTTGACATTTTCCTCCACCACCTAGCTCATTCTGCATATGTGTACTGCTCCTCCCCCCCCACCTGCTGTCTGGCTGGTCTATTTCAATTGAAAGCCCATCAGGGAAGAGACTGTCCATTACTCTGTGCTTGTGTAGTGAGTACACAGGGCCTCATTCTTGGTTGGGCCTTGGAGACTACTGTAATAAACGTGTTTAATAATAATACATACGTGGAGGAGATGTATTGCAATCACGCATGATGCAAATGTGGATCACATTTAGAGTTTGCAATTGCTGTTATGCAACATGCCCATGTGACAGATAAAGTACTGATCTGATTTGATGCCCATATTAATCCCATTCTCACTCCGGATTGCTAAATATTCCCTGCATCGGAATTTGGATTTAAATGCAACCGGAAGATTATAGGTAACAACTGAACTCGACTTGGTTCAAGTCTATTCAATAAGGTTTTACACAAAATAAAGTAACTCAAGAAACAAGGTTTTCAACAGTGTGTTTAAATTATATTTGAACACATCAGAATGACGTTATCCAGCCATGTATATTTTCCTGAGTGAAAGTAGCTGTTAAACACTAGCAGGATCATCTCCAGAAGTGAGAATTATGAAGTGCTTTAATCAAGTCCCAAAGAACACTTTGTCGTGCAACACAGAAGCAGGAGACTTTGGATTTTCAAATGCATTCAGTGTTGGTCCTGTTGAAGTAAATGGTAAAACGCCTGTTGGTTTCAGTCGGAACAGTTAGGCCAGTGCTGATGGTTTATGAAAATCCTATCCTGGCTGTCCTAATGATAGCCTGGGTAACAGAGGGGCATTGCCAGGGCTTGCACTGTTTGCACAAAGCCACTGCATTATGGGAGAGCTTGTGTCAATCAGAACAGCCACAGTGTAACTCATTTAGGTCCAGTTTGCAGGGCCACAATGGAAAGCTCTCTACGTGCACTTTGATGAAACCAAGAGAACAACAGGCTACCTGACCACATAGACCAGTGGTTCTCAACCGATTTACCGTTGTGGATTGCACATGCAGCTCTCTCTATGTGATGTGGGCTGCCTCCACACAATATATATATACGACCTGTATGGCCCGGAGGATGTCACATGGGCAGCAGCTGTGTGCTGCTTGGGCCGCAGGTTGAGACCCACTGACAGACATTGAGAGTAGGTCTGCATGGCATTGAAATACCCACAGCTGGCCCATGTCAGCTGTCTCAGGCTCACGGGGCTGCAAAATTGCGGGGTAGACTTTTGGGCTCAGGCTGGAGTCTGGGCTCTGGGACCCTCCCCCGTCGTGGGGGCCCAGAGCTTGAGGGCCAGCCTGAGCCTGAAAGTCTACATTGCAATTTTACAGCTACCCAGTCCAAGCCCTGTGAGCCCGAGACAGCTGGCATGGGCCAGCTGCAGGTGTTTGATTGCAGTATAGACATACCTTCAGGGCCCAATTTTTAAAGAAGAAAACCCAAGGTGCATGTGTCAACAGATGCATTCAATTGCAACCGTACAGCTGCAAGCCGAATTACAGCTGTACATGCAAACTGGCCAGTTGCAAATACAAATTCACCGAACTACCCTTTTGTGCATGCAGACACCTAATTTGTATGTGCAATTGCAGTCATTGGCTGTGCAACCTACGTCCACATTGACGTGTGGTTTTGGATCTCAAACGTGTTTTAAAACATTGACCTTATCTTTGAAAGAGATGGTTGTGTGGATGACAATTACATTTCATTTTCCATCTGTGTAGATGCTGAGCCATTTCAGAGCCACCCCATGCTCTGGGTGTCCCTAAGCCTCTGACTGGGAGTGGATGACAGGGGTGGATCACTCGGTAAGTGCCCTGTTCTGTTCATTTCCTATGAAGCATCTGTCACCGGCCACTTGTCAGAAGACAGGATACTGGGCTAGATGGACCATTGGTCTGACCCAGTATGGCCGTTCTTATGGTCTTATATTAACTGTAAAAATGGCAAAACAAAAACTCCCCATACCTATCTGACAATTGGCAAAGCTCACACGGATGCATTCTCTAAGGTGCTTTCCAGCTTTTTTTAAAATCCTTTTTTATTCTCACAGCTGTTTATACAAACTTCTTGGAAGCTCGAAAGGTAAATCTGTTTTCTTGTCACAGTATGCACTACCTTCCCACATTCCCATAATGCCATTCTGCTATTGCACCGAGGTACAAAGGTCTTTAATGTAGGGTGGACTGTATGTACTGGAATGCTGGCATCGTTATGGATGCTTTGTTTGTTTTATTTTAAAAATAGAATGTGGCTGATTGATGGTATGTTGTTTTAACATCTGCATGGACTTGGCAGAGAGATGGGGGGGAAAAAACCTAGGTCAGATTTCGGGCATTCAATATTTAAAGTGTCCCTTTAAGTCTGATAACCGAACTAATTCAAATTGTCCTTTAGTTGTATTTAGAGATTGAAAAATCCTGTCTCATTTTTCATGGCAGTTCTATCGTTGTGTTATCAAGACGTAACACGTCAGAGTTATTTTTGATTCTGGGCTGTTTTGTTTTGACGCTATTCACTCACATCACTCCACCTGGAAGATTAGGAATAGTATAATATCCCAAATTCTGTTAGCTTGTTAAGGCAATTTTTCTACATGCTCCCATAACATCTAAATACGATTGAGCCTCACAGTTCATGTTCATGTTTCTCAACTTGGCTTTCACCATAAATAAATAGGGTGGAGACCTGGGAGGGTGGTTCTTGTCCAAAACCAGGGTGCGGTTTTGTTCAACTCCGTAATGCAGTTGTCGTGCTTCACCCAAGTGGTGGCTGCATTTCAGAAGTGGTTGCAGTGATCCCTGTGCATAGACTGTAAAGCGCTTTGGAATCCGTGTGACTGGAAGGAGCCCTATAAATGTGAGATCGCCCTCATACAAAGTGTTCAGCTAAAACCTATAGCGCCAAGGGGGTTTTGGTGAAGATTTTAGAACACAAAAGTAGGGACTGAAGGCAGTGGAACCTGCAGATGCTCAGCATCTCTGAAAATCAGGTCAGAAATTTGCACTTGCAATTACTTCCCTCTGCGTTTTCACACCTGTAAGCAGTTGTGAGCACAAATCCTGCCACTTACACAGATGATAGTTGTGAGAGGAAGGATGGTCTCATGGTTAAGGCATTGGACTGGCACAAGGATCCCTCGGGGGAGGGATAGCTCAGTGGTTTGAGCATTGGCCTGCTAAACCCAGGGTTGTGAGTTCAATCCTTGAGGGGGCCACTTAGGGATCTGGGGTAAAAATCTGTCTGGGGATTGGTCCTGCTTTGAGCAGGGGGTTGGACTAGATGACCTCCTGAGGTCCCTTCCAACCCTAATCTTCTATGATTCTAAGGTTCAATTCCTGGCTCTTCCACAGCCTTCCTATGAGACCTTGGGCAACTCACGTAATCACTCTGTACCTCTGGCCCACTGGTGAAACAGGGATAAGAACACATGTCTACTTCACAGGGGTCTTGTGAGGGGAAAGTCGTGAATGTTTTTGAGGTGCTCAGACATTACAGTGATGGGAGCCATATAATAACATTTCCTCGCTCTTATATAGTGCTTTTCATCCATCGATCTCAAAGCACTTAGTAGACAGACTATACAGTTGTGGCCCTTAAAAACTTGCTAATTGTTTTAGCTAACTAAATCTGTATTTGAAATTAGTTAGTTGCAGTATTCAAGGGCTTGCCTTTAATAAGTACAAGGGAATAAGCTGAGGCTAGCTTATCTGTCTTCAGTAAAACTGGCAAGGTTTGAAGGGTCACCATTGGAATGACCTGATTTGTGGTTTCAAGCTGGTACTTAATTGTGGTCTTTGCATTCACAGCTAACTGGGATTCGAAAATTGCATGTGCAAGAAGAATACTATTGCTGAAAAATCTGGCCCAAAAGTGTCTCTGGCCAAAAGCAGATGGAAGCTATGTTGATGTTACTGGTGTCTGAATTATGCATGAAGAGGTGAATACAGATGGGAGCAGAGGACTGGCCAGAGTGGATCAGACCAATGGACCATTTGGTTTCGCATCCTGGCCCCCAACAGCGGCTACACTACAGAGTTTACAGCTGCACTGCCTGTAGCGCCGCTAGTGCAGAGCTCTTGCATTGACTCAATTCCTCCAGCTGCTCTGAGTGGCGGTAGCTATGGTGGCAGGAGAAGCACTCCCTGTCCCCAACATAGCGCTGTCCACACCTACGCTTAGGTCGGTGTAACTTACGTCGCTCCGCGGAGTGGCTTATTCACACCCCCGAGCGATATAATTTATACTGACTTAAGCTGAAGTGTGTTCATGCCCTAAAAGTTGTTGACATTGTTGAAATTTGTTTGTTTTTTTCCAGGGGGGGGGAAAAATCATGCCTTTTTCTATAGTTGTTTTTTTTTTAAAAAAACATTGACAACGTTATTGAAATAGTCATGCTACATTGGCACTGGTATCTCTCAGCATGTCTGAGTGAGAATGCCACACATCTTTCATGCTTCTGTCAGGCTGTACCCCGACGCACGTGAACACTGGCTGATATGACAGCGTTTCCCTTCAACCCTCCCAGATACAATGCTCCAAAAGGAGCAAGCTTCAGCGACAGGCAAAGCCGGACCTGCAGTAAATGAGGGTAGCTTGCTTCAGGGCGTTGTAACAAGTGAGAGAATGACAGGTATGCATGGCTTTAGCCAGCAAAGTAGGAGTGAGGTAGCTTTGCTTATTAAAGGTTGTCTGATACTTTTGCCCACTGATTGAGCTCATGTGACTCTTCATGAATATGCAAATTCACAGGTGATTTTATATATATATATATATATACACACACACATACACACACACACATCTGCTCACTGTGACTAGCGTTCCCCTTGCTCATTGCTTATGTTAAACTGCTCACAAGGCCTGACATTGCACCAAACTTGGAGCTGCAAGATTGCAATGACGGCGCATGGGCAGGAAAATATTTGAGCTTGGTATCATTTGATCTACCACTGTTCTATGTTGACAAATGATAGATGCCTCATTAAACCACTCGATAGCTCCAAGTGATATGCCTCTCCACAGGCTAGCAATAGCCAAGCATGCTTCTGAAGCTCTCTTATAGTAGCGCGTTGTAGTCTGTATACCCTGCCATATGGTTTTAAGGACCAGCTGCTTAGAGAGAGTCTTTACTGATAAAGACAGACGGAGAGGGATTTCTTCCTGACAATAATATAGCTTTCGGATGTGCGACGTTTACCAAGGGATTTGGCCTATTAATCAGTGTTGTTAGCATATTGATTTAAAAGCTGCCAGGGGTTATTTTAAGGAAACCGTTCTTACACCCGTTACTGGAAAAGCCATCAAGGCTATGAGAAAGGCAACTCGCTCTGTTACAGTCATAGGCAGAAGCTGCCAAAACAAATAACTTTATAGGCTCCCATTCGTACCTGATGGCCGTTGTAGGGAAAAGGGACTAGCTGAGCAATTGTGAAACCTGAAGCTTTTCCTTCTGTTGGGAATAAATGGGCCTTTCTAGCGCTATTAAAAAAAAAGTGTAAAAAAAAAAAAAGAGAAAGGAGGCTCCTTATTTAAACCAAGTATCGAGTCCATCGGCGAGATTCCAAAGGAAAGATCTACAGGTGCTTTGTCGTCAGAGAGATGTAATTGCTTTATATACATTCAGTTGAGGATTTTTCAAAGGCCTTTTAAATCCAACTCGGTGCCTTTTAAATCCAACCGGACCCCTTCTGAAAGCTATCCTGGGTATGGCATTTATTTAAACACAAGTAGGCTGACCGGAGGCAGGTTAGTTTTATGGGTGTGATTAGAAACCAGGGGAAATATTCTGGGCAATAGTCCTAGCTCTGCCATAGACTCTTGCAGGACCTTGGGCAAGTAACGACGCTCCTTCCGCCTCCCTTTTCCTCCAGGTCAGCATTTCCCAAACTTTGGCTCCAGAGTGTGGTGAGACGTGTGCTGCGCAGTGAGAGGTGGCCGCATGCCCTGCCCCCGCCGGCCCCGCGCTGCACCGTGTGTGCTGCAACACGTCGGCACACTCGCTCCACGGCACACGGGGGTGTCAGCTGCGCAGTGCGGAGCCCACAGGCCGAAAGCTGGGTTGTTTCTGACCCAACCCACAGCCAACACTTGTAGTCAGGGCCCCTGAAGGCCGTGTTACCAGTGGTGAGCCCAAAGGAGGTCATGGCATCAAAAAGTCTGGGGACCACCACTCTGTGAAAAGTGGGGGATCCATGCTAAAAGCTCTTCCTCACAGCGTTGATGATGTGTGGGCTGGCCCCCTGGAATGAAGACACTCACTCACGCAACAGATCTTGCCAGCACTTGCATATTTGATTCATAGTAAAAGCTGGTAGCGGGCAGTAATCATTCAGTGTTAAAGGCTGTATGAGGGGAACATCAGTACATGTTTAAAAACCAATTGTTGTCCAGGACTATTTTTCCTGGAGGACATAATTACTATTTAATCTGACTCATGAGACTTTTAACGTATAAGCCTTTACATCAGTTCAGAACGCAGCCATGCGGCGAGTGCTTCACACTGGCAATGGAATCTAGCACATCATGGCAGACGCTACAGACCTGAAAGGATGCTCACCGTTTTATTTATTTAGTCGATGTTAAAGGACGTGTTTTGGCAAGTGTGGAACACATGCCACTGGTCTCCACAGAGGCCACCGCTATGTGTAACGTTTACCAGAGGAAATCCGTTTCACAGCACAGTAGGTGACAGAGCTGAGCATACGTCGTTAATGATGCTGAAGCAACTGTTTCAGAGGCTATGAAATCTGGGGACCAAAGAACTTAGCTCCCATTTTAGGCACCAAACTAAATCTGAGCTGTATTGAAAATTTTACCATGAAGTGTTTCACAAGGAGAACTGCTGGGTGTTTAGTTCAATTTGAAAATCTCTCTCTTATTTATAGGGCCCTATCAAATTCACAGCCATGAAAACTGCGTCATGGACCGTGAAATCTGTTCTTTTGGGTGCTTTTACCCTACGCTATACAGATTTCACGGGGGAGACCAGCATTTCTCAAATTGGAGGTCCTGACCCAAAAGGGAGTTGTAGGGAGATTGTAAGGTTATTTTAGGGAGGGGGGATTGCAGTGTTGCCACCCTTACTTCTGTGCTTCCTTCAGAGCTGGGCGGTGGGAGAGTGGAGGCTATTGGCCAGACACCCAGTTCTGAAGGCAGCACCCCACCAGCAGCAGCACAGAAGTAAGGGTGGCAATACCATACCATGCCATCCTTACTTCTGCTCTGTTGCTGTCGGTGGCTCTGCCTTCAGAGCTGGGCTCCCGGCCAGCAGCCGCCACTCTCCAGCTACCCAGCTCTGAAAGCAGCGCTGCCACCAGCAGCAGCACAGAAGTAAGGGTAACAGTACTGCAAACACCCCCTGCAATAACCTTGCAACCTCCTCCCAACGCCTTTTTGGGTCAGGCTCCCTACAATTACACCACTGTGAAATTTCAGATTTAAATAGCTGAAATCATGAAATTTATCATTTTAAAAATCCTATGACCATGAAGTTGACCAAAGTAGACTGTGAATTTGGCAGGGCTCTACTTATTTATGGGCCTAAATGGAAGCAGAGCTCTTTAGGAAACCTGGCCACTCATGCTTCCAGATGTTCTGCTGGTCATGGAACTATACAGCCAGCAATTGTGGATGTCCACATCAAGGCACCTTAAAAGGAGCTTGATTTTCTGGAAATGCTGTATATCCTCCTGGGAAAATCGGACTTCTTCACAGTGACTCAAACTGGGTCTCCAGCATCACTAGTCATTTTAGCAAACCTTGGCCAGGTGCTTTTGGGAGCTATGTTCAAGTCACCCTACTTGTTCATGAACTAGGAAGGGAACATAACTCGTGCCTGTGAGAGGGTGTAAAACTTGATTGACTGAGGAGTATCCTGCATGCGTAATGGGTGCTGAACAAGTTCACATAGTGCAGGAATGCCCTGTGATAGTCCGTTCTCAGGCAGCGGTGAACAGCTTGATTACACAGCGGAAAATTCCCTTGCATTGCCCTCCATTCTCAACATGGAGGGGGAAATGCTTACCACTCTTTGTTAGACCACATCCGTCGTATAGAAAAATTAGTTTCAGCCTCTACTGAAAATTGAGCAACTGGGCAAACACCCACCTTCCTTTCTGCTTTCTCCCATGCTTGGAAGTCATTCCCCATAAACATCCACAGCGCCACTTCAAGAGCTACCTTCCACTCTCTCCTCCGCTGCAAGGACTACAAAAATCGTAAGAGTTGCTGCACCCCACCAGCCTGTCTCATTGGTGCCGTATACTCCCCTGTCTACGGCCAACAGTTGACTCTTGTTTTATAAAAATAACAGGAGTACTTGTGGCACCTTAGAGACTAATAAATTTGTTAGTCTCTAAGGTGCCACAAGTACTCCTGTTATTTTTGCGGATACAGACTAACACGGCTGCTACTCTGAATCTTGTTTTATACTTACATGGTTCCTGCCTCAGGGGCTTACAATCTTTTTGGTCTGCATTTGTACAGCCCCTAGCACCTGGGGTCCTTGGTTGTGACTAGGGTGCCTAGGCTATACAGAAATACAAATAATAAATGATGGGACTGATTCTGCAGGTAGACAGCAGTCATGTGAATGACAGTTTGTGAAGTTGCTGGAGCTGACAGGGAAAGGGTCATGGCACTTTGAGTCTACACACTAGGGCCTGCGTTCTCACAGCATGGAGTCTTTAAATTGCTTATTGTTGCCACAGCTATTGAAGCAAAATGGAGACGGCTCACAAAGCCGGAGACAGGCCAGCAGCCTTTCATGCCAGTTTTAGTAGCAAGTAACAGCAGAAAATCTACTTGGGGGAGGGCAGGGGGGAAATGCTGTTTACGCAAAGGCCAGTTTCATGGAACCAAGTGCTGCAATCTTAACCATAAAATGTTGCAATACATGCCGGTCAGGCGGAGGCTGTCTCTTTGATGCTCAATCCAATTTCACACTCACAAATAGGACAGAAGGAATGAGGTACATGGAGTGTTTCCTGGTAATAGGTTTCAGATAAAGATTATGTGAAGAAAAATAAGAATTTTTTTTATGCTCATATGGTAAAGGCCACTCAGGCAATGCCTAGGGAGTAATAAACAGCCCTCCCAAGGGACATACGAGACAGTACTTACAGAACCAACGTCCCTCACAGAATCACGGCCCCAGCCCCCTACAGAGATGATATTTGTAATGGAAGTTGTTGGGTACGTCTACACTTACCGGAGGGTCCGGCGGCAGGCAATCGATGTTCTGGGATCGATTTATCGCGTCTGGTTTAGACGCGATAAATCGATCCCGGAAGTGCTCGCCGTCGACGCCGGTACTCCAGCTCGGCGAGAGGAGTACGCGGCATCTACGGAGGAGCCTGCCTGCCGCGTCTGGACCCGCGGTAAGTTCGGACTAAGGTACTTCGAATTCAGCTACGTTATTAACGTAGCTGAATTTGTGTACCTTAGGCCGAAGTGGGGGGGT
Source organism: Terrapene triunguis (assembly GCF_002925995.2). NCBI lineage: Eukaryota > Metazoa > Chordata > Testudines > Emydidae > Terrapene > Terrapene triunguis. The sequence continues at coordinate 6,262,213 of NW_020664487.1, read as the reverse complement.
AGTGTAGACCAGGCCTTAAGTAACATCCAGCCCTTAACTTAGAAAAAAAAGTCAAGAGATAAGGCTGTACCCATCCATTCAGAGTGAGGTTTCCCAGAAAGGTCTCTTCTCCCTGCCCTTATGTCACCCCACAAGCACCTACACTTCTGTTTTTGTCATCTCTGAACCCTTGTCAACAAAGGCTAAAGAAATAAGGCAAATGCGGGTAGCAATATACGGTGAAAGAGGTGGAGGACACAGGCAGACACACTTCCAAGTCAAAGGCTAGTTGTGGCTTTAAGGCAACATGCTGACAGACTAATAACCCTCAAACATTCTGTTTTTCCTGTTCTACAGACCATTTCAAGACTGATGAGCCACAGTAGAGTGTGCCACTAAACTCATTAAAGAGCTGCAGGATATTAAAGACTAAATAGTATTAGTCTCTACTTTTATTATGCATAGCTTTCCTCCCATTCCATACTGTCGGGCTGATAGTCTGTACAACTTGAGTTTAGACCTCCATCTCCTACATAACAGGAGACATTACGTCCAACTCCACCATTCATTAATGCAAGACTTGGAAGATTAGTTCCTTTTACAGTAGTTACTGAACAAAGTGCTCCTATTTTACCAAATCAGGGTCTTCCTTTTCCATATTGGATTAGAGCACAATGTGAGTGAGGCTACATACCTTTGGAGATCTGTGCCTGTATAACTAGTTTACTCTTAAAGTCATTTAAAGTTCTTTAGATCATTAGTTTGCAGCCTTGTCCATGGAAACTAGAGCTTCACAACAGAAAACTGACAACTTACCCTTCTCATTAAGTCATTGAGAAGAATGTGGATTTACAATCCCTCTCCCTGTTCGCAACCCCTGGTTGAGGGATCAAGTTTTGGGTCACCACTTTTCTTTTATCTCAACATCCCTTGATCAGAATAAACTAGACTATTTACGTAAAAAGAAGTTTAATTATAAAATAAATAGGTTTCCTTTATGTTAGGCACACACCTTAAATATTAAATACAGTAATAAATATTTACAATAGTATAAAACTCTGTACTTACATACTTACAGAAATAAAATTTAATTTAACAGTTTTGCTTAACCATCAGAAAAGATTTTTCTATTAAGCCTTAGAAATAAATTATAAACATACTTTACTCCTGAAAAGAATGCAATACTTCATGCACAACATTTGGTTTGAATCGGTTAGGGAAAGTTCTCAAATGAGATCATAAGGACACAAGTCAGCAAAAGGAGATTTTTAAGACAAAGTACTTTAGAAACTTCTGTGCATTTCAAGGGGGGGGGAAATCACAATAACTGTATAGATATTGTTGATATTCAGCAAGCGGTAGCATCTGACTCTAGCTCTTCTCCAGAAGAGGGGTTCTCTATTACCAAGACTAGAAAACATTTTATATCTTAGACTTCTAGGACTTCATCTTTTATTACTTGAGGTTTAGTTGGAAGTGCCAAGATCTGGAAGCCCAGGGAGGAAGCTCTGGACAATGAGATCATAGACAGAAACGACTAATAAATTAACTGGCAGAGGTTTTGTAACAAAAGACCCAAGAAATGCCTTAAAGCTAAGGGTTTGCCTCCACATTTTCTGGAAGTTCAGAGTGCTCATGTTTTCTTTAATGAGTATCTTAGCTGGGGCAACAGCACCTAGTTCTTGATCTTATGAACTTAAATTAGAACAAAAGTTTTCATTGTCCAATGTACTAGAAGAAAAGCCTGGAGACAATCTACAAGAAGCAATGGTCTCAAGTTGCAGTGGGGGAGGTCTAGGTTGGATATTAGGAAAAACTTTCACTAGGAGGGTGGTGAAGCACTGGAATGAGTTACCTAGGGAGGTGGTGGAATCTCCTTCCTTAGAGGTTTTTAAGGTTAGACTTGACAAAGCCCTGGCTGGGATGAGTTAGTTGGGGATTGGTCCTGCTTTGAGCAGCGGGTTGGACTAGATGACCTCCCGAGGTCCCTTCCAACCCTGATATTCTATGATTCTAATTGAAACTCCAAAGCAATCACTCAGTCCAGCAAACGCATGCATAACTTTACTCATATGAATAGTCCCATTGAAGTCAATGGAACTACTCATGTTCACAGGATCAGGGCCCAGGTTTGTTACAAAAGGAATCTTCAGTGAGATACCATGAATAGATTTTGGGGAAGAACCAGAGTCAGGGCTTGTCTACACCATGCTTTAGTCTGCACTAGTAGGTCATGTGCAAACTGGACTAGGTGGACCCTGCTGGCACTGCAAGCTTCCCAATGCACATTGATGCTTGAAACAGGACTATGTCAATCTGCACTAGGGAACCTGTAACATGCACCAGCAAGGTCAACACAGACCAGTTAGTCCACAGCACACTAGTGCAGACTAGAACTCACCCCCCTCTGGTGCAGACATGCCTTCAGATTCCTGGTCTGCTGCTAATAAAGCAGATACGGCACGTAGGATCACAGGGGTGGGAGAAGAAAACTCGTCCCCACACCTGTAGTGCACCTCCAGTCATGAAGGTCTGGGGAACAAGCTTAATCAAATCTCGTCCTGCTTCCTTTTGTGTAACGATGGGGCAGAAAGGGGCAACAAGCCCTCTGTTCTCCTTAAAGCCACGATCTCCCTTAAATGGAGACTTCCGACAACAAGCCTGACTGCAGGACATTTGCAGCAAACAGCAAGAGTCAAAAGGAATGTTATCCAGGTAGCAGCAGAAAGATGGTAGTCTTCCATCAACGACAGGATGGGGCCCACTGGCAGCAGTTCCCATGTAGCTCCCGACAGTGGTGCTTTTAACTCTCTAATTGCAACATCCTCCACATTGGGCAGCCAGGATGTGTTGGCAGCAGCCCGGCCCAGCCAGCTTCTCCGCATCAAATTGTTCTTCAAAGGCCTCCTTACAGGATCCGTGTTGATTGAGTGGGGCCTCCTGGCAACAGCTCCTAGTGGCTCCAGCACTAGCCATCTCCTACATGCGTCTTCATGAAGGAGTTACTCTGCAGCTTCGGCAAAGGTCGTTCCAGCTTCATGTTCTGCAAGAGACAGACTAAATCGTACCATTTGAAGGGCAATGCAAGTTATGACCCAATTTGAAAGTCAAGACACAGCAGACCGAACATTTAGTCTTTGCTGTCAGAATCTATATGCTGAAAGATTTGGGGTTTTACTGCCTTTCTAGAAGCAGTTATCAAAGAAGCTTTAAGGCCTGAATACTTGTTTCCTTGACAAAGCAGTAAGCATCCAGGCATAAATCTAAAGCTATGGGGCCAGATCCCAGCTGGTGTAGATCTGCATATATCCACCAGCTACAGTTTACACCAGTTCGAGATGTGGCCCCATGGCTTGTACTCGAGATTATTTTCTCCAGTTATTTCTTGGTTAACTGTATCAGCCTCTTACAGTCAATGAGCTCGATATGCCAGGGGTCCTTGGCTCTGAGATTAGACCTAGTCCTTTAGCCAAGAGGGGGGGGAAAGATAGATTTTACCCTAAAAAAAAAAAAAACCACACGCAATCTGGATTTTGCATAAGTAGGTGAGAAAGTTAGATTTTAAGGGATTTTAGGGAGCCTGGAAGACAAAGCAGAACTGAATGGGTCAGAGAACTGACAGGATACCAAGTCATGTGGAGGTCACTAGTTCATATTTAGACGCAGCTAGGACATGACAAGGTTTTAGCCAATGCGTGACATGCAAGAGAATTTGTTTTACAGCACTCAGTTATGCTGCATGCTGCCTTCTCCTCTTACCACCCCACCCCATGCAAATACATGCTGGTGGTGTCAGTTCTCCAGCAGGACAGATGCCCACATCACAGCAAGCTGGCACCACTATAGGCACTCAAGAGGACAACATCTGTATTGACTGACTAGACATTTCTTTTCCTCATGTTTAAATATGGCTCCTGCAGTCCGAGGCAGGGACAAGATGTTAGGAAGCTTGTGCTGTCCTCGTACGGAGGAATTTTGGTCTCCAAGGCCAAGTCTGAATGACTGTTTCATGAAGCAAAGTACTGACTTCAGTTATTTAGATACTACCGAGTCTCCCTCGGTAACAGAATGAATAGAAAAACCCATGACAGGGAACACAGTGCTTGGCACCCTCCCCCCAGGCAGTCCATGCACTGTTTCTTCTTCTGTCATGACTCAGAAGTAGTCTATGGACTCAAAGGGAGCATGCACTTCAAAGTGCCAGAGCCCATGGGGAGGGAGGCTACGTACTGCTCCCAGACTGCCAATGGCTTTCCCTCACCTCCAGCCCCTCCTGTGAGCCAGGGGAAAGCAGACAGCAGGAAGCGTTGATGCTGTTAAAGCAGCAGGAATTTCTGCACAGGTTTGTCAAGGCTTGAAGGAGACAAGAGGCTACTAGGTCATTCACCTGTGACCAGGCATTTCAGGGTCTTCCCTTCCCATCCCTTGCCTCGGCACAAGACGGGAAACAGGTTCCGCAAGTACCCACAAGGCTATGACCCCCACCAGGCGTTTGGGATCCTGTTTCCAACAGCTGTGCACAGAGCAAGAGAGTCTTAAACTCCCAGTTATGCAGAATTATGAAGCGAGCGAGTGTTTTGTGGCTGGTGCAAGCTTAGAATATCATCGAACTAACGCAATATCATTCTGTACCTGTGCTCCCCTTTACACGCCAACATGGCCATTTCCATTCTCTTGTCTGAGAATTTTCCTTTCCTCCTTCTCTTCATATTGAGGATACGTTTTCCTGACCCTGTGGAGTCACAAAGCATTAGGGTTTAGAGCTCATTCGGAGTGAGTATGTTTGTTCCCCATCCCTAAAGCGTATCCTCCAATAGTCAGACTGTAGCCGTAAGGAACCAGCTTGTGGAAAGCAGGAACACTGCTTGTTTGCTAAGCATTCTCCAGCTCTGAACATACACTGCTGTAATCCTTGCACAGCTCCAGGGATGGATCCAGCAAAAGGAAATTCCAGTTCTAAAATACTGGACATTTCCAGGGGAAATTTCATCCATGTGCTTAACCCTTTCTTGTAACAGATCACAATCCTCATTTTGATCGGTTTTTACCATTGATTTCAACGGGAACAGGCCAAGGTTGAGTGCTTTTGATAAATTCTACCTTAAGTAACTTGTCCAAGATCATACAACGGTTCCGGAATAGAAGCCAAGAATCCAGCACCACCCCCAACTGCCTGCTTTAACTACTGTCTTTTATTACTGTTCTTAAGACTTTGATGACTTCTTGCCCAAGCCATAGGTCAGCAGGAGAATGTTTTAGACAGTTTTTTTGCAAACCTGAGGCTTGTGCCTAAAGTTCAAGTTTGTGGCAGGTCCTAGTTGGATAAGACAAGTTTAATTCTATTTTAGTCAGACACTTTAATATATAATCCCCATTTTAAAAATCAGACTCTGTGCTTTACAAAATGTGAACTAGTTACTCTTCACAATACCCCAGAGTATGAAAGACATATCCCATCTGTAATGTGGCCAGTTGTGTCTGCATCAGCATTTCTTAAAATGAGATTTAAGTATGAAGCAATAAACAGACAAAAGTGCACACCTTTGTTTCCTGAATTGCAGGAATGGGTACAGCATGTACCTAATTCAAATATAGTGTCATCTGTCTAGTCTAATTTTAGATCCTGGCTTTTGAGTTTGCTTTACATGATCCCAGGCTGCAGTACAGTATGATTTATTGCGTAATCAGCGTTAGTTCCACAGGGGTGTAGTGAACTAGTCTATATGCATCACAGAGCGTGCCCTAACTCAGTGGTTCTCAAAGCCGGTCCGCCGCTTGTGCGGGGAAAGCCCCTGGCAGGACGGGCCGGTTTGTTTACCTGCCGCGTCTGCAGGTTCGGCCGATTGCGGCTCCCATTGGCCGCGGTTCACCACTCCAGGCCAATGGGGGCTGCGGGAAGGGCGGCCAGCACGTCCCTTGGCCCGCGCCGCTTCCCGCAGCCCCCCCCATTGGCCTGGAGCAGCGAACTGCGGCCAGCGGGAGCTGCTATCGGCCGAACCTGCGGACGCGGCAGATAAACAAACCGGCCCAGCCCGCCAGGGGCTGTCCCTGAACAAGCGGCGGACCGGCTTTGAGAACCACTGCCCTAACTGACATGAAAGTTTAAAAAAAAAAATAGGACATAAGCACAAACCAGAGTGCCATCAATGCATTTCACACGTTATCAGCTACCACACAGTGCTCGTAAGGGGCTAATTTTGCAGAGGGTGATAACAGCTTTCAAATGGCTTATTGCTGATAGAGCTCCAGACTTTGGCTACATTCAATGCCCTCAGCCTTTATCTGGGAATAGCGTTTCTATACATTTTAGGGCAACAGAGGAAAGGATAGAGATCTGATTGGCACATGCCCACATGAGGAATGCTTCACTGAAGACTGGGCTCTAGTTCATCAGTGTAACAATGGAATTACTTCATTTGTGATCACCCTGTTGCATGAGTAACATCACAGAGATAAGAATCAAGGCAATATAGTAGAGCACAAATTCATTGTGCTTTCTGGGCACCTAGCCTTGAACACATGATCTTGTGTACAAGGCATGGGGGGAAGTCAGTGCCTATTTACATTTTTTTTGGCATGTGCCTATCTAAGATCAACATCATTCAGATCACCATCTGAACCAAAATGTTGGTAAAGTCAGCAAGATTTTGGGTTGGCAATTACTCCATGTTCCTCATGTTCAGTTTTCCAAGGGGCAGCTACTTATGCAACTTTTGACTCTTGACTAGAATGACTCTTGTTCCCTCCTGTTGTGTGTCAGATATATTGAGGTTTGGTCATGTGTCGAGGTAAAGTTTTGCCTGGGTTACTAGGAAATCAACCTCTTGTCCATAGAGATTACACTAAGCATATATATTACACAGTTTTTCTGTCCGGGATTAGTGATCTAGATGGCCTACTCCTATGAAGTTAAGCGTACATTTAGAGGTCTATACATTCATACTCCACCTCCACTTCCCACCTCCCCCATGGACATCAATGGGAGCTCCATGTTCTGATAGAGGACATTATCAGCTTAGAATGGAGACTGTTCAGCTAAATGAGTTAGCATTAGCATTTTTCACCACTAGGCTCTACTTCCATATCCTCCAATGCCACTTCTGCTCCCAGCTATGGCGAAGACTGGGAAAAGCTATACAACATAACATGAGTGACTGACCCAGACTCCCCGTGCTCAATGCACACCCCACCACCTTTTTGGTCACCTTACAAACTCCTCTCCATTGATTGACCAGTTTCCTTTTTTTTTAAAATCCATGTTGGACTGTAAACTCCTCAAGGCAGGGACCAGTCTTATTTTATGCACGTGAAGAGCCAAGCACACTCAACTCGCTCTGCAGCGGTGTAACCCCAGATGATTTTTCTGTAATGGTACCATACCACGCAAGCTACTATTTAAGATAGACTTGGAAGTGCTATACTTACTGCACTATAACAATGATGACAATCGCAATGAAGCTGATGCTGGACAGCAGAACAGCTACCACCACCAATATCGTTGTGGAATAGTTGCCTATGTCATTTCTCTTCTGAGTCTTCATGAACTGTTCACCACAGCGTTCACCAAAATAATCCTGATGGCATCTGAAAATAACCCACATTAATATCAGCATTAGTTCCAGGAGCATTGGGTGGCCTGTCTGAAGCCAAGCAAACATGCACATTCAGGTGACATTTCAGTCAATTGACACAGGGGTCCAGGTGCTAGTGTTAGAGAATTTGCAGGAAATGCAGTCATCATTCTAGCCCAAGGTTTGCCGGTATTAAAACAAGTTGAGATCAGTTTGGGTGTGATGTTTCAGGAAGGCACGCCTTTTCATTCCTTCAGCTTTCAATTTTATGACCAATTGATGAGTTCAGTGGCTCGTTATGCAGCTTATGAATTCCACCATCGTTTAATTTACATGGCAGAAAGTTTCTCATGCGTGACAATCCAAGAGGTTGAACCAAGTTGATTTCCCTCTGACTAAGCCATTATTCACAATGAGTACCTTGCCATAGATTCAGATACTCTTTTATAACCTATACAACATCTGAGCGTTAACTTACTTGCATGTTACTTCTTTGAGGTCTTCTAGGTATTTGCATTCACCATGAATGCAAAAATTTTTGTACTCTCCTTCACATGGTGTCGCTTTCTTCTTCTTATTTTTCTTCCCTTTGTTTTTCTTTCTTTTCGTTTTGTCAGGATTCTTTTCCCGATCTGTTTTTGTTTGCTTGGGTTTAATCACAGGTTCAACTGGGAAAGAGATAAAGTCATGTTCAGTCCAGAATTTATAACAGCTAATCTCTTCCAACATGGAATTATACCTTAGGCCTTAACCCTACAGCAAAAGGGTGAGGAAGTGAGTCTTGGGGGGGGGGGGGAAAAAAGCAAGCATTTGTATGCAAATGTATATTTATAGCTAGGCATTCAGTGGCCAAGATTCTCTCGGCCTCAAACATGACCCCTATAGAAGGATGATGCATTTTTTCACATGGTTTTTAATTCAGGTAACCTTAAGGTATACTCACTGTATTCGATTACAGGGGCACATTTAAGCCATGAAGAATTGGCCCAAATGGACTATTCACAATAATTGCAAGACAAACCGGATTTGGCTCACTATGAGCCAAGTTCAGCAACCACTGACTTAGACCCGCCCCCCCAATCACATCAGTGAGCAGAGGTAGCTCTTGTCAACCAGGGTGCCAGCATGCATCTGTAAAGGCAGAATTTGGCCTCACACCTTAGAGTGAGGATATTCCCGATGGTTTAAAAGGAAAAGGCTGTTGTCCAATTGTCCATGGGGTTTTATTAATACAAACAAACAGTTTGAAAGTCGTATATCCTTCGAAAGCTGCCTAGGCATCTTAGGGCATGGGGTGGGAAGCTGCTGCTGAATTTAAATTTGTGGGGCTTTAATCAGCCCAGTGCAAAAAGTCCATAGCCCATCAACAAAACAGCAGCCTCTGGTTAACAGCCCAGTTTCAAGTGCAATGATCTAGCCCCTGAACCAGTACATTTCAAGCCCAACTTATGTTCAGATTCATTTTCTCATGGAAGCCTAGACCATTTGACACAACATATCAGAGATGGGCCCAGACCAAACCCACCTTGCACAAGGAGTAAGTTCTACTTAGAAAAGAGCCAGATCCTTTGAATTATCACTGGAGTCATGGGCATCTTTCCACTGACTAATGGCAACCAGATCATGCCCCATAGCAGACTGGAGCTTGCAGACTATTGGATGTTAAATACAAGAACAACCTTACAGACTGCAGATCTGACCTCAAGTCCTGTAAGTAGCCCTCTGAGATTTTCCACTGCCGTTCCCTATTAAGCCTCCCGAACATACAAGGACACGGGCCAAACAGGAAACAGGACTATTAGTCACCATTTAAGATACACTAGTGCTTTCCTGGATAGCCGGCATACAAGATAGTTATGGGCAACTTGGAGGCTTCATCTAAACAGGAAGTAACTTAAAATTCACATTAGCAAACATTTTAAAAGCTTTGGTGTGGACAAGTTGTATTTAGGGTTCACCTCAACCAGCTAACATACAAGCTTGCCCCACCTATACTAAAGCCTTAAGAACATGTTGGACAAGACAAGTAGCTACCATTTAAAAACCCACCTTTTATCCTAGTCTAGACATACTCCAATCATTGCACAACAAACTGGTGCTTGCTAGTCATCCTTTAGCTACTTCCCAGCAGAGAACTTGCAAAAATCTGGCTTAGAATTTTTTTGACTTGCAATAAAATCAATGCAAGTACTCCACACCAACTAGCACCTCGTGAGAACAGGAAGCGCAGGGCACATATGAAAGTCCGTCCACTTCATTGGTCTGACTTTAAAGTAACTACACCAGCAGAGAACACTGGCTAGAAAGTTTTAGATTTTTGGGGAATGCTAAAATGCTTCAACATCCTGCACACCACTGGTTGCCAATATATTTAGCAAACCAAGCAGTGGAATATTAGGATGCACAAATCAATGGAAGGCAAGTTCAAGGCTCATCAAAATAGTCATCTTTAGAACAATAAGATTATTCTTGCATGTAACCGTTGGTAGCCAAGCATTGAGCAACCTCAACTGGAGATGTCTCCATCTTTTAAGTGACCTGTGTCCATGTGATACATTATCCTGGTCAAACACGATTGGGATCCTTGGGGGCAACATGCAGAAGTGTCACTTCAACTCACCTCTAATCGAATCATCTACAATGTACATAGGCACTGCTGGGTCGTCCTCCTCCTCGTCGTCTTCAGTATCTTCATAGTCAATTCCTGAGGGCATGGTGCTCCCATCGACACTGTGGTCCCATGCCACAGGCACATTCTCCTCCTGCTCGGTCACATTTAGTCCTAATCCAGCAGCAGGGTGGCACCCTACAGAACAGAATGAAGACATGTTAAAGTGAATCAGGATCTCAGGCCTACCCCTCAAATCAAAATTGGCAAAAGTGTTTACCTCGGAGCGCATATTAAGCATCTATTGAGCACATGCCATCATTCACAAGTGAGTCACTAAAGAAGCAGCGCTGAGCTTTTCAAATGCAAGTTCACTTAGGCAAGGCCAATGATTGAAAAAACAAAGACGGGGTTTTAGTTTTTCCTTCTTAGCTAGGACAGACCTAAAACCCAGGGAGACTGCAGGGGGCCATTCTACCCCACACGACAGGGCAGGGGTTGATTTCAATCCGTTTCCCATAGAAGTCTCCACGTTGCTAAAGAGTTTCTCGCCTTCCTCCTCCATCTGGCCACCAAGGGGACACTGACCCCTGGACAGCCCCATACAGGGCCATGGTAAGGGTCATGCGATGAGCAAAACCTACTCAACTGGCCGGACTGAAGCAAACAGGGGTTTCTAATCCGGATTACAGCACCGCTGCTGCCCCTGGTCCCACACGGAAGGCCAAGGGTTAGGAGACCTGACCGCTGCTCAGCCCAAGCCTCCCTCCCCAGGGGGCCGGCGGAACGCACCGCGACCGGACCGCGGCGGCTGCCAGCCGGCCCCGGGAGCGCACGCCGCGCCGCGGCTCCGGGCGCCTCCCTGCCGCACTCACTGGAGAGCCAGGCCAGCGCGGAGAGCAGCAGCAGGGCTCGCATTGGAGACGGCAGCGTGCGGACTTCACTGCGGAGCGGGGTCCCTGTGCGCGCTGAGCTCCCGGCCCCGGCTGCCCGCACTCCATGGGGAGCCGCCCGCGGCCGCCGCGCTATATAGGCAGGACCGGGAGCGCAGGCCTACGTCAGCCGGGTGGAGCGGGCTGGAGGCGGGGCGGGAGCCGCCCCTGGGTGCGCAGGGCGGCCGCCGGGAAGAATGCGTGCCCCGGAGCAAAGGGGCACCCGCTAGCGGGGGCGTGGGTGGGGGAGAGCCCGGGCAGCCAGTGAAAATCGGGCAGGGCTTCCCTTTACACGGGCCCGGCGTGCAGCGCCTTGCACCCACCCCGGCCCACGTGCGGGCTCAAGGCACCCTGCCTGGCACGTGTTTATCCCCCCAGAGAGGCTCCCTGGGCAATAATCTGATCGCACAGGCCCGCCACCCTTCTGCTGACTGGCCTAGGTGGTAGGGTGACCAGACAGCAAGTGTGATAAATCGGGACAGCGGGTGGGGGGTAATAGGAACCTATATAAGAAAAAGACCCCAAAATCGGGACTGTCCCTATAAAATCGGGACATCTGGTCATCCTATCGGTTGGCCTCCTTCCAGTTACACCTAGTCCAAAAAAGGCAAATGTCGAAATCTTTGGCAAATGCTCCCCCCCCCACCCCCACCCCACACACCTCTTTTTCTCAAAACGATCCGAAAAGTGTTTGCTGCTTTTCAGTCAGCTTGCGGGGAGAGCAACAGCTGGAGTGCCAATAAGATTTCCCCGCGTGTCTGCATCTGTTCTAGCTGTAGTACAGACTGGCTGTTTTATTTCTGAGAACAGACATTGGGTGCGTAAGGAAAGTGGGTATTATTCGCACCTGTTGCCTGGAAAGGATGGGTTGCTGTAGCCCTCTGCTGGCTCACCCCATATACCCAGAGTCCAGCCTTACAAAACCTTATGCACAAACTTCACTTGGATGTCAATGGGACTGCCTGGCTGTGTACAGTGAAGCTGGTGCATAAGGGTTTGCAAGATCTGGACCTAAGACTGTAGGGGATTTTGTGCAGGGATGGGCTTTTCATTACATGCAGGCTTGGCAGGATTAGAGTTCCCCAGTGAGTGAGCATTCCATTCTGCCTCTATAGCATTTCCCCCGGGGGCGCTATCTTATCAGCGTGCTGCCGGGGTAGCACCAGGAGGCATTCTGCCTTGGGGGAACAACGCTTCTGGGGGCTCCAGGCTGTGCAGCCCTGATGACACCCCCACCCCGCCCCCATGTGGCTTACTCCTCATGTGGCTGGCTGGCATGGATGGAGCCGTGATTCCATCCCTTCCCTGCCCCTTTGGGGCTTCCTGAGGGTGTTCGGAGGAGAGGACTACCTAAATACCCCATTGCAGTTCTGCCTCCCCCATGAGCCTGGCAAGGGTCCTTCCACCTGGCTTGGTGATTAAGAGAACAATGCTACATCCCAGTCGTTGACTAGAAACCAGAATGAGAACCACATCAAACAAGCCCCGATTCAGCAAAGGACTTCACCACTCGCTTACTGTTAACCCTGGGCTGACATCCTGTTAACTTGAAGCATGTGCTGAAAATCAGGGTCTGTATTATTACTATTTCCAGTATAAGATGTTCTAAAGTCCTCTGAAAAATTCTCTGTACAAATGTCAGCCAGTCCCTCCCCACACCTGCCTCCCCCTTCCCCGGTTTCTGCCGTGACTCAATTACACAATAAAGTGAAAATATTGTGAAGCTGCAAAGAGTTGCCATAGGGACAGGTCGTATGTCATACCCAGAGGAATGAGGAGTTTATGGCAGGGACAATCCCGGCAGGTTACGCTGCCCCCCACGTGGGTGGAAGCAGGCTAGATATGATAGTGAATATGATTTTTCACCAGCAAAAAAGCAACTAAAGGAACAGATGCTGAGCGCCTTACTCAGCCAGTGAGTGTTTGCTTGAGTAAGGCATGAGTAACAGCTGCATTGTGTCACTTAGGCGGGGAGTGGGAGGGAGAGGGGTATTCACACTGGAGAGACAGAATGCTCCCTAGAACTCCGGCTGCACATATGCTGGGTGACTGCTACTACACCTCTCTGCAGGGTGCAGCATGATACTGCATGGCCTTCCCATGATACTGCTGGGCCATTGTGTAGGGGAGCTGTAGCCCATTCTCCTCACCATCTCCTCTAGGACACTGTGCTCCCCGCTAGCAGGGAGGGAGCTGACCCGGTGCTCCCAATGTCCACTGGAAATAAAGAGCACAGCTCCACTGACTCCATCAGGCAGGGGATCAGGTCTCTAGAGTGCACGGGCCATACAAGGGGGCAAAGGCAGGCTCCTTGAGTTCTTCCACCACACACGTGCACGTCCGGGTGAGGATCGGGCACAAGCTGGCCCTGACCCCAAGGTTCTTCACCATGAGAGGTGATGGCATCTCTTGGATTCCTTTTGATTAGCTTGCGTGGGAGAGAGATTTTGGCCCCCTAAAGATTCAGGTCTCAAGCAAGGACATGCCTTCCTGGAAATGAATAAGGGGAGCTGGAGGGCTGTGTACCATAAAAGATATTTTGCATTGGCTCTTTTTGTCTAATCTGCATAGGTTGGTATTTTATTTATAGTTCAGTAAACTTATAGAATCCTCTGTTGAACTTGGTGGCGTTCCAAGTTATTCATTCATTCATCCCGCCTTCTTCCCTGTGTCACACACTGTGAAGGGCGATAGACAGCTCTCAGAGAGGAGTCCAACTCAGGTTAGCTCCATATTTCGATCCAGGTCAGTCTGTGACCCAGAGACAATGGGCCAAATCGTCAACCAGTGTCTGCTAATTGCTGTCACCCACAAAACACGAGCTTATTAAAAGAGGGAGATCTAAAGAGGGGGATTCCAGCCCAGCTGATGACCCTTGCGGGTGTTAATGATTACACAGGATGGAATTTTTTAACAACCAAGGAAATTCATTAAAAGAACACGAAGGTTGCAAAATCAAGCACTCAGATGTTTGGACATGCAAGAATTACGGTAGCCTGTGCAGCCTTAATGTGGCTCCCTTGTGTGTGTGCACTTTGATAAAGTCTTTAATTACATGATTCATAGATTCATAGATTCTAGGACTGGAAGGGACCTCGAGAGGTCATCAAGTCCAGTCCCCTGCCCTCATGGCAGGACCAAATACTGTCTAGACCATCCCTGATAGACATTTATCTAACCTACTCTTAAATATCTCCAGAGATGGAGATTCCACAACCTCCCTAGGCAATTTATTCCAATGTTTAACCACCCTGACAGTTAGGAACTTTTTCCTAATGTCCAACCTAAACCTCCCTTGCTGCAGTTTAAGCCCATTGCTTCTTGTTCTATCCTTAGAGGCTAAGGTGAACAAGTTTTCTCCCTCCTCCTCATGACACCCTTTTAGATACCTGAAAACTGCTATCATGTCCCCTCTCAGTCTTCTCTTTTCCAAACTAAACAAACCCAAATCTTTCAGCCTTCCTTCATAGGTCATGTTCTCAAGACCTTTAATCATTCTTGTTGCTCTTCTCTGGACCCTCTCCAATTTCTCCACATCTTTCTTGAAATGTGGTGCCTAGAACTGGACACAATATTCCAGTTGAGGCCTAACCAGCGCAGAGTAGAGCGGAAGAATGACTTCTCGTGTCTTGCTCACAACACACCTGTTAATGCATCCCAGAATCACATTTGCTTTTTTTGCAACAGCATCACACTGTTGGCTCATATTTAGCTTGTGGTCCACTATAACCCCTAGATCCCTTTCTGCTGTACTCCTACCTAGACAGTCTCTTCCCATTCTGTATGTGTGAAACTGATTGTTCCTTCCTAAGGATCACATACTATTTTTTCCACAGTCTCTGTATTCTCAGCTCCAGTGCCCTGCTCCACAGCAGCCAGGAGCAGTAATTGCAGAGAAAGTCCCAATCAGCCCATGCAACCCTTGGGTGAAACATGCTCAGTCTAGATGGAATCTTCAGAGAATTTAGTTGCCAAACTCTAACAAGTCTCTCCTGAGTGTGTGTGAAGTGAAGTTTTCCAAAGGCTTATAACTTGGCCAAATGTGGATGTTTTTTCATGGGGCAGCAAAGGCACATCCCTGACATATAGTCAACCACCCCCTCTCCCCCTGCCAAATTTCAAGTCCCTGTTCCCAAGCATGGAGGTGTTCAATCTCAATGAAAGGGCTGTAGGGATTTTTTTTCAGCACTGGCAAAGCAATATATTTTTTCCTATCCTTGTTCTCAGAAATGGCTAAAACTTTTTCAAAAAGTTCAGCCAGAGACAGACACCTGTCGTGGCAAATTTCAACCCAAATGATGAAAAGTTACAAGCAACTGGAAACAGGGCAACCTTAGTTGGTAGCGCTGCCGAGAACCAATTGTAGAACAGTAGCGTCTAGAGATCCCAGCCAACACCAGGGTCCCACTGTGCTAGATTCAAACACATACTAAGAGATAGTCCCTGCCCCAAAGAGCCTACTACTCTTATGGCCTAAATAGGCAAGGCAGACAAAGGGTGGGAAGGGAAACAGAGGACAAATGTCTTCTCAAGGTCCTACAGCAGGTCGGTGGCAGAATCAGGAATAAATCTCAGGTTTCTTGACTCCCAGAGCAGTGCTCTACCCTACACCATCTGTCCTGCCAACGGAGCTTCCCTGATCCACAGCAGCAGAGAATTCGGCCCGATTCTTTCATTAAAGAAAAATGTACTTTTTGCAGAGCTTTGGTGTCCTTCTTGACATTGCTGAGGTTCAACTATGACAGTGAACTGTGCTATTTGCCTAATTGACACTCTTCAGAACTTGCCCGTTTTAAAAATAAAAAGCAGAAATGCCACCGTTTACTCTGCCTCTGCTGGAGGCATCACACTTGCCTTACCTGTCTCTTTTGTTAGCTTCCAGGGAGTTTTGAATCTGAATAATGCTCAATTAATCTCAAATATTTTCCTATACTTGTTCCTTCCGCATGTGCTTTCAGGGTCGCATTCTGGTTGCCTTACTTGTGGAAATAAGGCCACTGAAGAGCATGTGATTACCCTCATTGGAGGCCCTGGAAGGTGGATGCAAAAACTTTCTTCGGTCGTTTCTCTGGAAGATGATCGTCTGGCCAAATCTTGATTCATTCCCACAGTCTCCTGTCCCCAGTCAGTGGGAGTGCTAGTAGCAGCATGAGAATTCCCGAACCCTTTTGGAAACGTAATAAACACGTGCCTTGCAAATTAATGCCCATTTCAATTCGTTTCTGTTACTGAGGGCCCAACTCTGCCATCCTTACTCACCCCGAGCAGCATCTAAGGCTTAACTTTAAGTACATTATTAGTCCCATTGAAACCTAAGGCCCAGATACCCACCTGGGAAAACGGGCACCACTCCACTGGAGCTATAGTGGTTTGCCCCATCTGGCCTTGTGGACCTCCTCAGGGCCACAGTGTCAGCACTGTGCAGGGTAGTGCATGGGACTACTCATGGGGTAAGGTGCTACTCAGTGAGTAAGGCAGGCAGAACCCAGCCCTGACTCAGTAATGTAGATACTGGGGGTTTCGTGCTTGGGGAAGAATGCAACTCACGCTTCTGAAATCTGAACCAGAGAAACCACTCCTGAACTTGATTGCTCCCCAGGGTAGCCATTCTTCAAGGGTATCTAATACAAGACAAGTAGGGTGGGATCTTCAAAAGTGCTCAGCACTGGCTTAATTCGGCTTCCATTGAAGTCCCTGTTTTAGAGAATCATAGAAACATAGACTATCAGGGTTGGAAGGGACCTCAGGAGGTCATCTAGTCCAACCCCCTGCTCAAAGCAGGGCCAATTCCCAACTAAATCATCCCAGCCAGGGCTTTGTCAAGCCTGACCTTAAAAACCTCTAAGGAAGGAGATTCCACCACCTTCCCACCCTTCAAATCTCTAGGGCCAAATCCTGAAGTGCTCACCATATTCTTACTGAGATTAAACTGTCATTGGAGCCACTGGGAGTTTTGCCTGAGTGAGGTTTGCAGGATTTGTCCCCTCTTTCATTCATGGCCTTTTGATTTTGGCCTGCGGTCCCTGATCTCAGATGCCCCAACTCACTGCATGCTCTACGGAGACAGTCGGCCTGATTCGCTACAGTGTTACTGCAGGATTGGAAGGCCCCTTCTCAATGGACTGGCATAGCGGCAGCAAGAGCTCTTAAGGGGACCCATTGCTACTGGGGAAACAACATGTACGCTTGAGCCCAGGGTCAGATATCCCCACAGCATCAGGTTCTGTAATCAAGTCACCGTGAGGCTCAAGGGACTGGGCATGTGGCTGTGACATTGATACACTTTCACTGCTGGGTTGCCAGTACAACTCTGCCTCGGGCCGGTAATGAGTGAAAGTTATCATCGCCCGACGCCCTGTGTCAAACGGGTGCAGAATGTGGCATCACGAAAAACGCCAGCACTTGTCAGTGTTTGGTCTCTTCTGGCCAGTCTCAGCAGAGAAGCCAAAGACGAAATGGTCTTAGAAACCGAGTTCTGCTCTCATGCCCAGATTGGCAGGGGCACTGGGAAATGTGCCGTGCCATTGCTCAGCCCATAGCTGATTTATGTTTAAACAGAGGATGCCAGGACTGTCCATCCCTGCGTCTTTCACCGGCAATCATTCGAAGATCTGAAATAAAATATCGGGTTTGGTAACTTCCTGAAAGATCTATTGTTCTTCATTGTGGGTGATGGACGCAGACCTCGCCTGGAGGACAACGCCTCCAGCATTCCATCGGGAGACTGGTTCCGTGCTCACTCTGATGGAGGGAAGGGCGCCACCTATTGAATCACCAGCATCGCTTCTTGCAGCACCTGGATTTTCCTGGCCGGGGAACCCACTAGCCTGCATAGCTCAGGACACCTTAGCGTTTGCTTCAAAACAGTTGCAAAACGTGGGCCACACTCTGCTCACGGCCACGACCCTTCAGGGGAACAGTCCAGAGGAAGGGAAACAAGCAAGGCAGAGGGGTGGAAACAAAACATGCCAATCTTACATACTGTTAATATAGGACCTGACCAGCTTGATCTTTAGTGCATTTATCTTCATAGGACTCCTGCAAGGGAGGGGAGTGCGATCATCTTCGTTTTACAGGCGGGGAGCTGATGTGATGTAAGACTAAAGCGACTTGCCCAAGGTCACGCAGGAAGTCTGTAGCAGAGCAAGGAACTGAACCCAGGGCAGTGTTGTAACCACTGGACCAGCCTTCTTCTCTCATGGAGGATGGAGGGGGCGGGTTTGGTGTCTCCGAAGCATGCTCCTTATTTTGATCAGGTGGGAATATTCTAAATCAACACCTTGTGATTGGTTGATGCTTTATTCTGTGATTGGTCGATGCATTATTCTGCATCGGCACCTTGTGATTTGCTGTACATGGGTGGGAGGCTGGCAGGAGAAAGGGGTGGAGCCAGCCAGTAACTCGTCTATTCTGTGTGCTTCCCTGGGACAGGGACTAAAATGCCACAGCCACTTGCCACAGATGTTAATGTTGCTGAGGCCAGCCTTAGCTCCTGCCCCAGGCCATTAACCCTCCTTGGAGGGAGCAGCCCGTGCCATTATGACAGATCAACCAGCTGTGCTGCCAGGTGGGAAGCCAGGAGCTGGAGGCAGAGTAGAGGCTCTTCTGACGTGTGGCTTTAGTCAGGGATATGTGGGGTCCATCCTGTGCTGGTTTACAGACCCCAGCCCTTCCCTTCCTGCTAGGCCAGTATCCCCCCCGAGCTAGGGGATGACATGCTGGAGAAACAGCTGCTGCAGTTTTCCCTACAGAAATGCATGGCCTAGGACCATGCAGGTAATACTAATACTTTTATTGTGGGGCTTTGTTAAACCTGGGGCATGTGAAACTTTGGCAACACATTGACTCGCTGAAGCAGCCCTCAGTGTATAAAGTATCTGTTACTGACACCTACTGATGGATTTTATCCTTGCGCAGTTTTCGTGAAATGCAGCACAGGGGATGACGTTCCGATTCAGTAGCCCAAATTCAGAGAGGAAAGTCTAAGTGACTCTTTCTCTCTACCCAATCGCACTTATCCCATGCTCAGCACCATATAATAGCCGAGCATCTAACGAAACGATTCCATTTCAGAATAAATAAAAAGGCTGACGTGTTGTCCAGTCCTGAAGCCATAAGGCCACACTGGCATAAGCTGGCGTAACGGAGTAAAGAATCAGGCTTTGTTCTGCAGGAATTTCCTGGCTACATGGTGAATTCTATTGACTATCATTGAGTTCATGTCAATAGGACCCTCTCTTGCTACACGCCAGGTGGAATTTTAAGGCTCCTGGATTTAGGCCATATCCTGTATTAACTTACACCTTTTTCCTGTTACACCATTCTCTTCTGGCCTTGCCAGGTAATTACACCAGCTAAGATTCTCTTAGACTGAGTTAGCAAAACTCCAGAGGTAACGTGCAAGGGGTGTGTGAAGTTATATATTGCTAGCGCTTCATTATGCCCCATGATGGCCCCCCAGTCAGCCAAAGGATTGGGGAGGTTAGAACCCCCTTTTCTCTCATCCCGCTCCTCAGCTCTGAGCGTGTCTCAGCCACAGCTGAAGATCAGGCCTTGGGTGTCCCCTGTGTTGTCCCGGTTTAGTTTATTGCATAGTTTTGCTCCGCCCAGCAATGCAGAGCCCAGATCCAGGAGCCACTGAGGCACAGGATAGTCTGCTCTGTTCCACACACCATTGCTCAAGAATGCCAGTGAGTGGTGTGAATGTGAGCTCTGCACCAGTTTGACATCCGATTTACTTTCACTAATGTGCCACTGAAATGCATGAATCTAAAGGAAGTGGATCGAGTGTATACACATCAATTGCTCCAGCAGAATAAAATGTATATTTTCTAAGGGTGTGGCATGACTGACCTGGGTATTAGAGCATGATTTATCCTTTCTCATCATTCCAGTATATGACTTACTGCATGGGAACCTGCTAAAAGCAATGACTCAAACAGAATTTATATTTATCTGGGTGGCTCACTGGACTTTCTCTCAGCTTTTGATTGGCAAATGTCACTATCTTCTGGTATCAGTACTGCCCTCATCTATTGGGTAAAAGTGCTGCAATCGGGTCCGTGACCTGCCTTCCCAATCCTCAGCTCCTGTAAATCAGCACAGCTCCAGTGACGCCAATGGAGTTACACCAGCTGAGGATCTGGCCGTATATCTAGTGCAAGTGAAGGCCTGAGGGTAGCCATTTTTCTGGTCAATGCAAATTCTCACAGCCTCCAAGATCTGCAGATCCACATGACGTCTGCATTTGAGCCCACAGCCTCCAAATAGGGCTGTGATCTGGCCCCCAGAGAGATGCAATTTCCAAACGGTTGCAATTCTTTCTGTGCGTCTGACTTTTCCCCAAAAGATTTGGACTGGAGCGTGACTGTGTAATTGAAAACTGGTTGGGGATGGAATAATTGACACCTTTGAGCATCATCAGCTGGTTAGCCAATGGGAAGCTGTCTGGCTGCATGCATTTTTATAGTGTCTTAACAATCAACAGCCCCCGTCCCCCCCGCAAAAAGTGAATGTTGGGGCATTTCCAAGAAATACAATCGAAGCTCTGAACCCAGGGGTCTACATCAGTGGTTCTCAAAGCCGGTCCGCTGCTTGTTCAGGGAAAGCCCCTGGCGGGCCGGGCCGGTTTGTTTACCTGCCGCGTCTGCAGGTTCGGCCGATCACAGCTCCCAGTGGTCGCGGTTCACTGCTCCAGGCCAATGGGAGCTGCAGGAAGCGGCGCGGGCCGAGGGACTTACTGGCTGGGGGCTTTCCGCAGCCCCCATTGTCCTGGAGCGGTGAACCACGGCCAGTGGGAGCCGCGATCGGCCGAACCTGCGGACGCGGCAGGTAAACAAACCAGCCCGGCCCGCCAGGGGCTTTCTCTGCACCAGCTTTGAGAACCACTGGTCTACATGACAAACAGGGCTAGCTTCCCCTCTCACTAACAGCCGTGTAACTCAGGAGTAACCCCATTAAAATCATGGGCTAGATCCTCAGCTGGTGTAAACTGAAACAGCACCAATGATTTCAGTGGAGTAATGCTGATTTACACCATCTGGCCCAGCGGAATTACACTGGTGTCAGACTAGGGTAAGTCAGCCGAGAATCTGGCCCATAATTAAATAGAGCAGCAATTCATTCGGATAGGAAAAATACAACCGTGCTAAAGTAATTGGGCCAATTGGCCTGATTCGCCACAGCCCTGCAAAGTGGTGTAAAATGCTACCCACTCAGAATGGCGGGATTTTTGACATCTACTTTGCACGGGTCTAAACAGCCACACGAGGGGCAGGGCACTGGGGAATGGTGCCTAATATCTGCACATGTTGGGGCACATCCTGGTCCCTCGTGTGGTCCATTTCCTTTCTCTGGGTGCAGCTGAGAGGGAGGGTTAGCACAATCTAGGGGCTGCTCTAAAACTACGCCAGCTGGCTAGGGCCCCCAAATGGCTGTCTGCCAACACTCCGGCCACACCCAGTCCTCTTAGCTCCCAACTCACGCTGCCAAGGCTGCGGGGATGGGGACGTGATGGAGGAGCCAGGTACGTTGGCTCTATGCCTGCCGGGGGCTCTCCATGCCAAGGGAATCCCTGGCTGCTTTCCACTCCCTTGTGCTGAACAGGGCCTAATCACATCAGCCATACCATCAGGGGCTCGTTCACCTGCACATCTACCAATGTGATATATGCCATCATGTGCCAGCAATGCCCCTCTGCCATGTACATTGGCCAAACCGGACAGT
Organism: Terrapene triunguis; assembly: GCF_002925995.2. Lineage (NCBI taxonomy): Eukaryota > Metazoa > Chordata > Testudines > Emydidae > Terrapene > Terrapene triunguis. The sequence goes on along the minus strand of NW_020664487.1, from coordinate 6,240,398 downwards.
CTCTACGAAAAAGAATTAATGGACACAAATCTGACATCAGGAATCATAATACTCAAAAACCAGTGGGAGAACACTTTAACCTGTCTGGCCATTCTATGTCAGACCTGCGGGTGGCTATCTTACAACAGAAAAACTTCAAAAACAGACTCCAACGAGAGACTGCTGAGCTGGAATTGATATGCAAACTAGACACAATCAACTCAGGATTGAATAAGGACTGGGAATGGCTGAGCCATTACAAACATTGAATCTATCTCCCCGTTAAGTATTCTCACACTTCTTATCAAACTGTTTGTACTGAGCTATCTTGATTATCACTTCAAAAGTTTTTTTCTCTTACTTAATTGGCCTCTCAGAGTTGGTAAGACAACTCCCACCTATTCATGCTCTCTGTATGTGTGTATATATATCTCCTCAATATATGTTTCACTCTATATGCATCCGAAGAAGTGGGCTGTAGCCCACGAAAGCTTATGCTCTAATAAATTTGTTAGTCTCTAAGGTGCCACAAGTACTCCTGTTCTTTTTGCGGATACAGACTAACACGGCTGCTACTCTGAAACCTCTCTTTGAAGTGCAATCCAGCCAGCCATTCCATCCAAAACTCCATGTGGTCGAGCAAAGCTCTTTGGTGGCTCAGATGCCGCCCTCACGGTCATGCTTACCGGAGCTCTGCGGGTGGGACAAAGTGAAGGCAGAAACTGACAGAGTTTCTGTGATTTAGTGATATTCAAGACATGCTGCAAGGCTCCCCTATTCTCCCAGGAACGAGGCCACGACAGAGACCTGGCTGGAGGGCAAGAAAGGTTTTACAGAAGCTCTGTTGTGTTGGAGCTAAGTTTTGGAGTATTAGTGCTGTATTTTCGGTGTGTGCGTTTATGCTATGCACGGTGCATAGAGCATCTTCTCGTGTAAAATATAACTAAATACATTCATCGGTGCTAAGCAGCTCTGTGCGGGGACAGTTTGCAGACACTCAGGGACAGAGTCTGACTTCACTTATAGCAGTGCAAATTGAGAGGAACTCCACTGAGTCATTCTGGTGAAGTTACTCTGGATTTATGCTGGTATATCACTAAGATCAGAATCTGGCCCACAGCTGACTTGCGCCAGCGTACGATATGACACTGCCTATTGGCGTGCTTGAAAGCAATATAAACTGTGTCCTTTCTTCCAGTCGCTACTGGATATAGGCGTGGGGAAACTACCCATGGGACTGAGTCCTCAAGTTCCTTGCCAACCCTAGATCTCCGTGGTAATACAGATGCTACGGCCATAGTGACTGTGCTGGTTTGGCACTATGGAACTAAAAGAAATAAACAGTCGCATGTCATTCTTACAGGTCATCTGACGATTTGGGGCCAGATCCTCACCTGGTGTGAATCTGTGATTTACTGCAGCTTCACTGACTTACTGAGCATCTGGCTCTTTGTCCATCATGCCATGGGCTGTTGCTGCTTTGAAAAGAAAACAGTGACTGCTCGCCTGGGTATTAATAGAACTATTTAGTTGCTAGAGACTGACAATTGCTGTAAAAAATTTCTGTGCAGTAGTCAGCATTGGCTGATGTCCAGCCTGCAACTCATATAGTACCATATCCTCTCAGTCAGCTTCCAAACGGTGATGTGGCATTTTCTAAGCGCTCCTCCATTTAAATAGGGCACTAAGTTGGAAATGTCAAAGGCCCGGTCTTCTTTATTGCAATGTAATATGCTTTTATGGCCTGCATCATGCGGGAGGTCAGACTAGATGATCATAATGGTCCCTTCTGACCTTAAAGTCTATGAGTCTATGTCTCAAAGTTCTTGCAGCACGGTGACAGCTACTGTACAGAACACAGTAGTTTTATAGACCTACTGCAATTATATGCTCAGTACAGTAGTTGGACAATGATGATGATACTTCAATACAATAAGCATTGTCTTCAGTCTCCCATGGGTTTGGTAGCCAAGGCCTGAGCATGGAGCTGAACATTTAAAGAGAAATTGTCAACATGTCAAAGCAGCCAATGCTTTTGAAAGGCTTGAGTCTGGCTATTATTTCATTCCTAGGAGGTTAGTCAGGCATCTTCTATTCTGCTCATCTCCCACTACTTCCTGATGATCCTGTTACCTGTCACTGGGATAAAAGCCTTTCTGTTAGTGCATGTGCTTGGTGCTCCTGCCGTTAACACTCTTTAGACACCACAGGCCAACCTTAGCCTTCGTCCATAAAATGCGTGTTTGCATTGATACAGCCAAGGGCTAAAACCTGCCATTAGAAATAGCATTTAAATGAGGTATTGTCATGGTCACATGTATGCAATGCATAAATCATGACGATCTGTCCAGAAGGGGTCTAGGTTGGAGCTGCACCGATTCCATGTTGAGCAAAAGGAGTCCCAGAAAGGGATGTCTTGAGTGCAAAGCACAGTCCAAAATATGAAGGTTGCGTAGGCAGAATAACTGATTCTGTAAAACAGGGTTAATTATACTTCTATGTGAGTGGCTGAGAGATGAAGCCACTAGGAAGATGCATCTGAAAAAGTGTATCAGCTAATGTAAAAGTCCCCAGGCAAACCACTGCATGCAAGCAAGGTCTAGGGCATTGGAGTCTTAGGCAATTGTTGGCAGTCTGTGACAGCGCAATCATATTTTTTCTCTCTCCTATGTTTCGTGCTATTTAACGAGACAATGGACCCTTTTCCCGCCGATAAACATGGTGGAATTTCAAAAGAAACGCCTTTCTCAGCACGTAGAACTGCAAAACCATGATTAAATATTATTTATTTATTTATTATTATTATGGTAGTGCCTAGATGCTCCAGCTCTATTGTGCATAGACAAACATATGAGGTGAAATCCTGACCTCCCCGTACCTCCTTGAATTCAATGGCAAAACTACCCGGTGACGTCAGTGGGGCCAACAGTAAAATCTGAGAAATCAGTTGGAATCATCTTTTGACACCGCAGATTAGTTTGATCTTTGCAGTTGGTAAATAGCCTGGGTGCAATTCTCTTCTTGGGTCTTAGTTTTAAACATGGCCTTATATCCCATCAGTTCCCTTGAGACTCAAGCATGGGATTAAAAATAAGAACCTGCTTAAGTGCTATGCAAAATCAGGGCCCAAGTGCTCCTACTCCCTCTGCGAGCCCATTGTCTGCAATGGAGGGGCAATGGCTGATCATCCTACACCAGGTGACCCAGGAGTTCTCTAGCTTTGCTGAACTCAATGGCATAACACTGGGATGATCAGAAGCAGGCCCAAAGGGTACAAATCAGTTTAGAATTGTGCATCAATTTTCCTCTCATCTGTGTCAGTTTTACGTTTGTATGGGCCTGATCCTCATCTCCATTGAGAGCCCTGAGCATGGGCGTAAGGTACATTGACACTCACTTTAATGTCCCTTCCCACTGCCAGCGCAGCATAAAGGAGCGTTAATGTAAATGTGGCTCATATATCCCCACTGACTTGAATAGATTTCCTCCTGATTTACACCCCTTTCAGGGAGGGCAGGATCAGAGCCAGCATCTCACTGTCATTACTCTGAACAGACGATACATGTATCCCCTGCATTTAGTTTTTCCCGCCGAGTACTGAATGTCCGATTTACTTTACCCGCTACAGGAATTTTACATGTTTAGAAACAATGAATCACACAGCAAAGACTGAAGCAATTAAGAATTCCTTTCCTCTACATCTTTGCCAAAACTAGATTTTTCTAGCTGTATTACAGAAGTAGAAACTTCACCAGAACAAAGCCCAGGCAAGCCTTTCTACGTACATAATGATTACGCAGACCTCACGGGATTTTGTTGTTCCACAAACTGTGAATAAGCAAAGAGACCCAAGAGAGCATTAAATTTTACAGTCATGTTTGTTTTGCTTCCTTGGAAATCCTATTGTTTGCTGGTAGTACCTGCATATGCCTACATAGGAGTCACTCTTGTGACGTCGGTGGCTTTTAATTAATTATGCCGTGGCCCCAATGAATGTGCTGTAAAGGTAAAAGGTGTCATTGGAATAAGTCGACCACGGCACTATACGGCCATTGATTTTGACGTGCTGAAATAGCACGGAGGATTTACTGCTTTGCAAGGCTACTTCCAACCTCCTGCTCCCAACATATTGCAACCTGTGCACACAATGTGATCCATTCCACTTCTTAGAACGGCTCATAGGCACACGGAGCAGGGCTGGACTGTGGATCACTTAATCACCTTGGGGAGCACCAATGGGGACTAACCTGTGAGTACTTGCTCATTAGCATAGAGGTTATGCAATCGGGCCCTGAATGAGGCTTCCACGGCACACTCAGGAGCTAATTGTTTCCTTTGGCAGGGAGAAGTTCGCAATTGTATAGAAGCAGTGCAACTTTTTTAAGCCCTGAAGAAGCCCCACTGACAGAACAGCTGGCTAGGAAGACGGGAGAGTTGGGTTCTATTCCAAGCCAGAAGGGACCATGGTGATCATCTCGTCTGACCTCCCGTATAATACAGGCCAGAGAACTGCCCAGTATAATTCCCAGAGCAGATCTTTTAGAAAAACATCCCATCTTGATTTAAAAATTGCCAGTGACGGAGAATCCACCACGACCCAACGGCTAATTACTCTCACCATTAAACATGTACACCCTATTTCTAATCTGAATTTGTCTAGCTTCAACTTCCACAGCCGCTGGATCATGTTAAACCTTTCTCTGCCAGACTGAAGAGCCCAGTATTAAATATTTGTTCCCCATGTAGGTACTTATAGACTGTGATCGAGTCACCCCTGAACCTTCTCTTTGTTAAGCTAAATAGACTGAGCTCTTTGAGACTACACTGTAAGGCTGGTTTTCTAATCTACATCCTCCTTAAATTGTGGACACCAGAATTGGACACAGTATCCAGCAGTGGTCGCACCAGTGCCAAATTCAGAGGTAAAACAACATCGCTGCTCCTACTCAAGATTCCCCTGTTTATGCATCCCAGGATCGCATTAGCTCTTTTGGCCACAGCGTCACATTGGGAGGTCATGTTCAGCTGATTATCTCCTCCCTTGTAAGCAAACATCTATTACCACATATCTCTGCTTATTCAAGGCCACATGCAGCCATTCTGTCACTGAGCACTATTTTATTTATTTCTTTTTTAGCTGGATTTGATACCTTTCTCACATGAGTTTTACCTTCCACCCCGAGAAGCTCTATTCAGGTGTAGTAAGGGGCTAATCAACATGACTAAGGGTATTGGCATATGTCCTGTCACTAGTTGTTCCATTGATTACAATAGGACTCTCCCCAGAGCAGGGTGAGTGAGGGTGGCAGAATCTTGTGCATGCTGGACATCACTTTTTGGACTCCTCTTTCTGGACAGCCCCAGCTTACATCTCCCTGATGATTTAGAGCCTGGTTCGGTTCCCCTTTTAAATTACAGGTGGCTCAGCTTAAGTCAATGGAAATAAATTGGTCTAAAACTAGGGAGACGTGAGATGAAAGTCAGGTTCAGAGAATCAGGCCCTGGAGGGAGAAGTGTGTTGGTGGTGAGCAGGAGAAGGGTGGTGGCAAAAAATCTGCCACTTGGATAGAAAAATATTTCTCCTTTTTCAATGATGTTTCAATTTTACACAGAAGCATAGAAATGCAGGACTGGAAGGGACCTCAAGAGGTCTCTAATCCAGCCCTCTGTGCTGAGGCAGGATTAAGTATACCTAGACCATCCCTGATAGGTGTTTGTCTATGTGGGGGCAGGATGGATTTATTATTACTGGAATTAGATAATTAACACGTTTCCTGTAATAGGAAAATTCTCCTTTTTTTCCCTGATTTACCTGCATTGCTGACAATCAATGGTCTCCTTTTTCAGTTACAACCTGGACAAGTTACTTCCAACCTTTCTCACTCTGACAAATGCCAAGAAGTAAAAAGACAAGGTAAAAAGACCACTGTACACCTGAGAGAGAGAGAGAGAGAGAGAGCAAAAATAAATATGAAATGTAAGTTACTTTAGAATTTTGCAAACAAAAATTTTTATAATATTGAGAGAAATCATAATAATTGTAATCACAAAGCCCTTCCACATAAATACACTTATGATCCCAGGGCACTGGCTAGCAGAATACATATACATTAAAATGCATTTCAAAGATGGCTCTGGTCAAAAAAATGCAGAAAACCTTTTGCAAATTTTTTCCAACAATTGTCCTGAAAAGTTTCCATTGAAATTTCACATTTTGGAAAAATGGTGCCCACTCTCTAAGCTGGATGAAGACGTATCAGAGTTTCAAAAGAACAGGCTGAGCCCGTCTGAAAATCTGCCTGCTTATTGTTGGAGCATAAATGGGAGCTGAGCTCTTTGGAAAATCCAGCTCTGACTGACTCAAGTTGCAGCGGTGGGATCCTTAAAGGGTGTGCATGCATAGATACCCATTAAACCAAGGCTGGAGGAGCAGGTCTGGAATACAGCCCAGTTGTGCATTTTAAAAACCAACAGTCTTAGATGAAAATCAATTGGCCATTATAAAGGTAGCCAGTGAGGGAGGATGGGCATCATGGTAGCTCCAGGTACTGTGCAAATGTAATACTGTGCTCCAAGCCTCAGCCAGGCACTTGTAACACAGCACCCCTGGGTGGGTTGTTGGAGCCAGGACTGAACCTGCAACCTCTTGATCTTAAACTACGAGCCCCTACTCCCTGAGCTAAAAGGCCCAACTCTATTAGCAGGCACATCAACCTCTACCTGTGGCCCAACCACCACTAGACGGGGCCAGAGCACCGCCCCGATTGGATGTGGGTTCCACAAACATGCTGCTTCATTCCAAATGATGGAGGAGCCCTGCTAAGCGAGCTGCAGGATCTGAGCATGTGCTTTTACTGCAAGGTCATCATGAGAGGATGGTGTAGCCTCCGTAACTGATCAAAATCTCTTGATAGGTGTCTAGTGCACGGTGGCTTCCTGCGGAAAGAATGTGGTCAACAGTGAATCAGTCGGCAGCAGTTCTTACTCAAGAAGGGTGCACTCCATTACTCTGGCCCTGATCCAGCTAAGCCCCTGAGCTCATACTTAACTTTCCGTGAGTAGTGGTGACGAAGTGGGACTGTTCTTAATGTTTCCTCTGAATAGTGTAGGGGTGCCTCAGTTTCCCCTATGCATTAAGTCTCTAGGTGGTGGGGTAAAGGCCAGTGTGCATAAATGGCCGACACTCTGTCTCCTGGCAACTAATGGCCGAGGCCCTTCCCCCCTGCAAGGTGATAGCTAAAGGTGTTGGAGAACAAAGGAATCAGGTGACCTCCTGGCCCGGAAAGGAACGAAGGAGAGGAGGAGGGGCTGGAGGGGAAGTCAGTTTGGAGCTGGCGGGGGAAATGGAGGGGAGCCCAGATGGGCCTCTGGCCTCCCAGCGGGGCTCTGGCCTCCCTTTCCCCCTCCCCCAAGATGGACCTAACTGAGGAGGGTCCTGTTTTCTGTAGCTGCGAGACCTGTCTTGGACTGTGTTCCAGTCATCTAAATAAACCTTCTGTTTTACTGGCTGGCTGAGAGTCATGGTGAATCGCAGGAAGCCGGGGGTGCAGGGCCTGGTCTCCCCCACACTCTGTGACAATAGTCTTATTGCAGTCAATGGAAATCGCGATGTGCATGTGCTCAAGTGCTTTGCTGGATGGGGACCGGCATGCTCAGCACTTGGCAGGAGCGACCCCTAGATAACCTTGTTCAGATCACCTAAGGTAAGAATGAGCTGGGAATGTGACGAGTATGGCTGGACATCTGTTGCTAGGCGCTTCAGATGGGATTTTCAAAAGCACTCAGCCTTGGGCCAACTCCACTCCCATGTCAGTCAGCAGGGGTTTTACCACTGACTTCAGTGGGGGAAGACTTAGATCGAAGCTGAGTGCATTTAAAACTCCCACGCTCCCGCCATGGGAGGTAGGTCACGATGTTTAAAAGTGACTGGTGATTTTGGGGGCCCAAGTTGGAAGAGGCCTGGTTTTCAGAGGGTAGGTGCCTAGCACTTTCTGAAAAGTCGTCCTCTTTAAAGGGTCTCGAGTTGGCAACCAAAATTTTGAAGATCTTGACTGTGATTATTTAGAGTAACACAAGTTTGCCTCCTGATATATTTTTGCTATAGAGCAGAATAACAGACTCAAAAATGACTTACCACAGAACATGGTCATACGGCTCATCTCAAAGATTTTGAGAGGAGAAAGGTATATACTCTAAGGCTCTGCATAGTCCCATAGCGTAGATGCAGCCGACATCAGCAGAAGGAGTTTTTCCTGCGGATGTAGGAACACCACTTCCCTGAACAACGTTGGCTACGGTGACAGAAACATTCTGCCATTGACATAGCTGGGTCTACACTGGGGGTTTTGCTGGCGTAGCTATGGTGCTAAGGGTGGCCATGCTGATATAACCTTTAAGCATAGACTAAGCCTTAATTCCACCTACAGGAAGAGATCAGACTACAAAAGAGTAGTATAAAACTTAAAAGCTACATTTTCAAAGTGGTGTGTGTGACATTAGCAATTTGCATATTGATTCTGGGCATTTTTGATGGATTGCATGCCATATATATTTGATTAGAAGCTACCCTTCATTGATGACTGCTCATCTTCAGTAGGTGCCAATGTCCCTTTTCCGTGCAAGCTGCAGAGGAAAGTTAATTGGACAGAAGCAAGAAGCGCATAAGATTGAAATAATCAGGTGGGAATGGTGTAATCTCTAACTATGAATGGGTCACAGATTCGGCTTGAAAAATGCATCTGCAAACAACTTTCCACAGAGGCGCAACCCCCAAAATGCTGACATTAGGCAAATTCATGCACCCCAAAATTCTGCTGCTACCTGAAAACATACTCCGGTTGCCCTTGGTACTAGAAACAGAGAGATGCAAACACCTCCCTACCTGAAAACAGCAGAGTGGTTGCTTTTAAAGGTCCTCTGCCAGGAAATGGAATAATTTGTTTGAGATCCAGGACATAGAGAGCAAGTTCATTTCTGGAGCACGGGCCGAAAGGCCAAGGATCTTCTTCCTAAACCGTAGAGGAACAAACAAGTCAGAGCGGTCAGCTGGATGATTAATCAAAAAGTAAATGTTTACCCAGAATTACCCCATAGCGGTAGAGGACGGCTGGACTGCCCTTGCTGCAACAGGAGAAAGTCTCCAAGAGGACATTCGCCTTCACAAGGATTCCTCCACATCGTTCCATCAGGGGCTCAGGTTTGCTCTCCACATGGCAGAGCAATGGGACCCACCTCCAGTGCCTGGGCCAACTGCATGCAGGCCCAATGGCTCGCTGCAGCTTTGTTCTCCTGGCAGGTCTTCCCACCCCAGCAGTGTGGCTCAGATGGAACCATGCTACTGGCCTGCCCTGGGCTCCAAGGCCATATCTTAGAAGGGGATCCCGGCTCCCAGCGGGCACTATGGAAAACATAATACAGCCCTAAGGGTATTATCTTTCCTGAGTAAGGCTGACCGGGCTGGAGAAGGCCAATGGTTTGAGCATTGGCCTGCTAAACGCAAGGTTGTGAGTTCAATCCTTGAGGGGGCCATTTAGGGATCTGGGGCAAAAATCCGTCTGGGGATTGGTCCTGCTTTGAGCAGGGGGTTGGACTAGATGACCTCCTGAGGTCCCTTCCAACCCTGATATTCTAGGATTCTAGCATGTGACTCCCCCCCGGGTCCTGACCCAGCTTTCCCACTGCTCTTCTCCTGCTGCTGTGCATTCATCGCCAGAGGGATAGTGCTGAGGACTTGGCAGAGGCACCCGTCCACATGGGAATGGGGAGACTGATGTTCAGAGGGTTCCTTCTGGGCACAGCTCTCCTTTACCCCCCCACTCTCAGAACAGGATATAACTGGGGCCTCTCCGTTTCCACAGGGCGACTGTTTTCTTAATCTGTGTGAGGGGCTGCAAGGTGGCCAAGGGGTTTCACAGGCACCAGACATTTGCTCTGTTCATAAAGCTTAGAAAGTGCACCAGGATCCTCCCAAGCTACCCTCCAAGACACGCCAGCCTGCCCCTCCCCCGGCACAGACTGTTCTTGATGCTATTCTGAACATCAGCTCATACACAGCAATGCAGAGAAAAGGAGAAAAATGATTTCGCGTCGGGTGCTACCAACTGCACACGTATCCCTTTGCAACCCCCCCACCCAGCCAATGAGGTCCCAATATTACTATAGTAGCACTCACTGGTTTTATAGTTCTGGGTACTTGCTAATGACTGGGATGCTAAATGTCTCCCAGCTGGTGTTGTGCCACGTGTCCAGGGGCACACGGACGGCGACTGTTACATTCTCAGATGAGCTCTAGCAGATCATTTCGAAATTGGTGAGATTGCAGGAAGGTGGCTCTGAAAATCAATTATGTCATTTGACACAGTTTCCAGCCTCTGTTCAGGAGAGGCCAGGATTCGGGGTAGCAGTGGTCTTGTGGGTCAATTCTTAGAAGCAGTCAGTTTGGTTGCACAGCTTCACCAACTGCTATTAGTCCTTCTGCATTGTGGCCAATAAAGTTACAGAGAGACAGAGAGACAGCTCTATTAGTAAAATGTGGAGGCGCTTGGTCTTGCTTAAACAGTTGTAATTAAATTGAGGTCATGATACATAATGCAGGATGAGATCATTATAGAACTATTATACACTTCAAAGTAGAGCTAAGCAAAATTCAGAATTTCCATCCTTGGGAAAGTCCCACATTCCAGCTTTTGTTTTTCTTCTGGAGTGGAACAAAAAGTTGAACTTTCAAAATATCCTGTGGAACAGAAATTCCAAAAAAAATTCCGTTTGGAAATGTTGCAACATTTCATTTCAGAATTCAAAAACGGAACCGTTTCAGTTTGTTGAACTGATTTGGAAGCATTCCTTTCAAGTCATTGCAACATTAAACTGCGTTGTCAGTGAGGCAATGCATTATGAGAATAGTACTTCCAGCCCCCATTCTCTCCTATGGCTGGACTACATCTTCCATAAGACATCCGGAATCACATGACTCCCAGCATGCACCACACAGGAAAATCCGCATTGCAATATGGCAGATGTAGTCCTCCAAGGAGAATGGGGGCCAGGACTAAAAATCCCATAAGACAATGTGCAATAGGGGAATGCAGTTTAATTGTTTTTAACTGATTTGGAACAAAATGTTTTGGGTCAGTTAAAAAATTGAAATATGCCGATTCAAGCCAAACCAGCCCCAAATAAACATACTTCATTTGATTTTCCTGACAAAGCCAGACATTTGTGGACGCTGCATTTTCCATCAGAAAATTCCCAACCAGTTCTATTGCAAATGAAAAATGCCGCATCCTTGGCTGTGGAGCTACTGGCTTGACTCGTTTCAGGATGAAGTGCATCGCAGAGCGCCTGCTGAGGCTGCGGCAGAGCTGAAATTCAGTGAGTCAGCACAAGGTGATGAGATGGGAAATCATGGCCTTGGCAGAGCCAGTGCAGCACCCCAGGGAAGTAGAGAAGAAGGGAGATGTCTGGTACTGGTGACAAAGAGTCTGGTGCCCTAGATACCAGCATTCCTCCAGTGACTGTGTATAGCTCAGCATTTCCCTGACTGCTAAAAGCAAACAAGGAGAAGCAACTGAGGATCAGGTCAGGATTTAAAATCCATTACGTATTCTCCTGCTGTTTCAAAAATGGAGGCAAAGGGGTTATTATTTGAGACTGACGACATTTAGATCAGGATAGAAACTGTCCGGAAGTTTAGGAGTGATGGGAGTCAAGGTATTGGATGAGGATCATCTCTAATGATTACAGCTTCCACTAACAGCAAAAGCTATCAAAGTGGTTGCAAAAGTGATTGTTTAAATTAACCCCTTCCCTGAGCCAGATCTCCAGCTGGTGTAAATCGATGTACACCAACTGAGAATCTGACCTCACGTGTTTAAATACTTCCAGCCTGGTGACTACAGCATCGGAGCAGAACTCGGGCGACCTGGGTCTATTCCTGGCTTTGCCACTGGCCTGCTGGGTGGCCCTGGGCAAGTCACTTCATCTCTGTGCCTTGGACTCCCTGTTTGTAAAGTGAGGATAGTGATACTGGCCTCCTTTGTGAAGTGCTTTGAGATCTACTGATGGGAAGCGCTAGGTAAGAACTGGATAGGAGTATTAACTTGCTAAAAAGTTTCCTTTGGGACTTAAGCTTTCCACATTTGGTCTCATCATTTCAGACCAAAGATCACTGTTTTTGGAGCGCAGGGCAAAGGGGAGGAGGAAGGGAGAAAAGAAAGCCAACTGTTTGGAGTTCAGCCAGGGTGTTGTGAGATGTTCACTACCCTCAATTCCTAATCTCGCTGTCTCTTTCTCTCTCTCTTCATTTAATCCCTCTGCCATCTGCTCTGTACCTCAGTTGTGTCCAGCTCCCTTAAACATGCTTCCCCTGCTTGGTCCAATTCTTCTCCACCATACACTGCCCTGCCAGTTCCTCAGTCTCACCTGCGAATTAGCCCAGCTGCTTGGTTCCCTTCTTCTGTGGATCCACTGTCTTCTCCACTGTCTTGGTGGACGTTCATCTCCCATTGGCCCCACTGGCTGACAGCTCCAATCCCTGAGGTTCAGTTCCTCTTTCCTCTTCCAGTGATGTAGCAGCAGCCTCTGGTGGAGGCAGCTAAGCTGGCTTCTCTTCCTTCTTTCCAATTGTTTTTACAGCTGGCCGGGCTTTTCTCTGTAAGGAAGTACCTGACAATGGGGCCACAGAAGCAGCTGGAGGGGGGGAAAAAAGAGCCCACATCATGTGATCTGCCACCTTTCTGTGGTCCACTAGCAAATGCTTCATAGACCACAGCTGGAGAACCACTGCCCCATATCATAATTAAATCTGCACTATAAAAGACTTGGTAGCATTTTGGACAATGCTTGGTAGCATTTGGACAGGTGATGCCTTCAGATTGATGGTTGAGAAGGATCGGACTGGCATCATTCCAGGCAGCGTATAGAGATTTCCCAATGTTTTTGAGCTGTCCTAAGAATTTGCTCCACCACTGTGTTTTGATCTCTGGGTTTACTGAGAAAGCTTTAATCATACAGAATGGAATTATATAATGGGAGTGCTTGGCTAATTTAGGTTTGGCGCCAGCTCCATTACATTAATTATGGCTATTTGTGCAAGACCAAATTCTTCTATAGTTACTGATGGAGTTCTTCATTCTTTCTTTCTTTCTCTTATTGGCCATAAAAGAGAGGGATGACTAGCATTGGCCTAGCCCAGCTTTGCTTTGAGGCCTGGTCTACACTGTGGGGGAAATCGACCTAAGATACGCAACTTCAGCTACGAGAATAGCGTAGCTGAAGTCGACGTAGCTTAGTTTGAATTCCCTCGCGTCCTCACGGCGCGGGGTCGATTGCCGCTGCTCCCCCGTCGACTTTGCTTCCGCCTCTCGCCGCGGTGGAGTACAGGAATCGACAGGAGAGCGATCAGGGATCAATTTATCGCGTCTAAACTACACGCGATAAATCGATCCCCGATAGATCGATTTGTAAATTTCGCCAAAACTTCACCACAGCACCCCTGCTAGTCCAGACCTGGCCCTTTCTTTGAGCAGCAACAGGATGCTCCGCTTGTTTTGTGATTTGCGGGGACTCGAATAAATTTACCAAACATTCCAGGAGTTTAACACAAGTCTCCCTGTGCGTAATGCCCTAACTCATTATGCTACAAGTTGCCACTCTTAAAGGAACCCCCGAGAGGAGCACATTTTCATCCTATTTGTTCAGAATTGCCATAGTCTCTGTAAAAGCTGGCAGGAAGGATGCAGGAAGGGTATTGCAATTGGACTGAGGAAGATAAGAGTATCGAAAAAAATACATTTTGATTTCACTTGTTCCTTGACAAAATATTTGAGTTAGGTTAATGGGATAGTCAAGAAGTTTTTAAATCAATCTGTCTGATGGGCATAGCGAATGGACAGCTATCTACAATAATTTCGATCTCAGTGATAGTGGGTGTATAGGTGTTGGCAGAATTAATACATTGAGTAGCTGAGTACGGGACAGGGGTCACAATGGGTAAGTGGGTTTCATACAGTGTGTCCATTTCCATTATGGTCTTTTTCTAATTTTGCTTGCAAAGCTTTTCTTCTGCCTCTCTCACTAAAAAAAAAAAATCAGGCTTCAGGTTGATCTGAATGTGAAGGAAATGTCTCCACCAAATGATGTCTGCCCACGGGAATCATATTTGAAAGAGTTCTTAGTAAATATTATCTCTGAGAAGAACTCATGTGTATAGGGCGTGAGGGGAAGAGCCGTTCTCTTTTTTTCTCTCTGAGCAAGCTCTGGCCATCAAAAGCTGATCGCCTGAATCCCATGAGGCTGTCATGGATTTAGGATAAAGTCTCCAGACTGAGGGCCTTGCAGACCTGGGATTCTGTAAGGTGTAAACTGACAGAGAGAAAGTTGAAGTCACACATGAAGGAAGTTGTGTTCCCGTAGACCTCAAGAGTGGTGACGGTGAGCCTGCGCTTGACAGCTTGGAGTTAAAAGGCCGAGCTTCCTAGGAGGAGGAGTGGAGTTAGTGATCATCAGTCTGACAGAAAACACCTTCAGAAGAGCATTTTGATAGAACTGAGGGCTGATATGGCTACAGAAATGGGCAAGGAGGATCTCCAGGGCCACCCTTGCTCCACCGCCTGTCTCCATGGAACCCCTCTGCACTTAGCCTGGCTCTTTGGGCTTGGGAAGAGGGGTGCAGCTGATGAAGGGGAACTGCTAGAGAATTGCCAGGAGGGCTGTGCATGAGTCAAAGCTGTTTCGTAGCAAAGGTTTAGCCTCAGCTTGGAAGCCCACTACAAGCACTTCCATCAGCACAGAAAGAGGCAGCCACAGATTAAGCTGAGATGGGTGTACAACTGATGAAGACCTGGGCAACGGCTGGAGGCAATGCCTGTGGAAACCAGGATAAGAATGAGGGAAGTTTGTTTCTTGGAGCAATTTACTGGGGCGTGCCCCAGGAACCCAAGAGAGCTTGGTGGACTGAAAAAAAAAAGTCCATCCATCTGCTGAGCTGATAGGCATGTGGCTACTGGCTCTTCGTTTGCTCAATGCCATCAAGGAGAGGAAAAATACAGGGGATGAAAATGTGAGGCTGGCTGGTAAAGTGAGACAATGTAGTGGAAGATATGTACGCACACATGCAAGTGTGTGTATGTACCGTTAATGTACAGTTCATGAAATAAACCACCGCATTAAACTACTTTTACTTTCAACACTCTTACTTTTCTCTGTTTGTTACCTTTTTTCTGTCCTCTGCTCTTTACTCAGAAAACGGAGACACTCGTTTTTTGTACTGATTTTTCACCCATTTCTTCAGTTTTGTAATAAACACTGATAAATTCCCAGGAAATCTGAAAACCAAATCAAAACTGAAAACAGGGGCACTGACCCTAGCCCACCCTTACAAGCCAGTCACCCTGGGAGAAGGATATTTTTAAGTGACGCTATGTAAGGAGGAGAGTTCCATCCTTGTAATGGTGGGATTACCTCATGTGGTACCCCAAGGCTGGGGTACGGAGTTTGATGGAGATGGGGAAGTCATCCACTACTCTGATCTACCTGGCTAAACAGGTCAATTTTTCCCCTGGGTGATAGAGTTTAATCAAAGATACTAATTTAATCTAAAAGTTTATGACTAACAAGCTCTTGCTTGGTTTGCATGTATGTTGTATGCCCAGTTACTTATAGCCTCTTGGCAGAATGAGAAAATATTGTCAGCGGTCATGTCTCTTGATCTGGAGTTAAGGTCGCATCAGGGGCTTCATATACTGTTACAGTGAGTTCTAATTATTCCATTTAGAAGTAGAGGTGTAGTCAAATCTGCACCCTGTGGGAGGGGCTATTTCTTTGTAGCTCCCACCTGCTGGGACTGCAACGCCTTTGTGGTCAGTAGTAATAAAACAGGAAAAGTAAGCCAAGGATGTGCATCAACCAGGAGGCTGAGACGAAGGTAGCAGATATTATCCTGCGTGATTAGCCTCTTCTAAATTAGGTGGGCTCGGACGGGTCACAGTGTGGGCCACAGACACCTCACCTGCCATTGAAGATTGAGCGGCCCACCTCCCTTCCCATTCACAGTCAAAACTACACCAATTGCTTACATGGAAAAATAACAGCAGGAAAATATGTCGGCTGAGATTAATGGGAATTAATTAATTAATGGGAATCAGCATCCAAATCCCTTTGGCAGCTGTGAAAATCCCAGCCTTGTTTCATGTTTAGCTGCCTTTAATGAAGTTTAGAAGCCGGAAACGAGGAGAAAGACCCATCACTGTGCCCTCCTTGAACTCTCAATGGGCCACCCCACCAGCAAGGGTCCTGTAGAACACAGCTTGAGAAACACTGGCCTAAATAACTTGATACCTTCTGGTACACTGTGTCAACTCCTTGAGTGTAGCACGGAACTGCTGCATGTCCCATTCGTGCCCCTTCTCCTGCATGCCACTAGCAATCAGCCTGTAGGTATCAAAGTTCCTACGGCTGTAGAGGAGCTGCGACTGCACCGCCTCCTCTCCCCATAGACTCAGCAGATCTGACAGCTCCGGTGTACTCCAGGCGGGAGAGTGGCTGCTGCGGAAAGCCGGCAATGGTCGGCTGGGAAGATGCTATGTTAACTGTCCATGCTGAGCAAACAGGAAGAGGAATTTCAAAAATTCCCCGGGCCTTTAAACCGGGGAGGGGTGCATACCTGTGTACCTTCAGGGCAGCCAAGTTCAAACTGCTGACCAGAGTGGTCAGGATGGGCATTGTGGGATACCTCCTGGAGGCCAATTAGGGTGACATAACCAAATGCCGTGTCTACACTGATGCTGTGTCGCTCTAACTATGTCGCAAAAAGCTCTATGCCACTCATTGAGGGGGTTTTATGATGTCGGCGTAGCAGGGGAGTTACATCGGCAGGAGGAGTATTTCAGCGTGTACACCTCCACTGTCTTGTCGACGAAAGCGGACCCTTGTCGACAAAACCGTGTAGTGTAGACAAGGCCTCGTTTGCCACTTCTTCATTGGAAAGTGGACGTGCACCAGCCTTTGTACCCCGAGCTGAGATTTCCCCCAAACATGTCAGACAAACTCACTGGTGAGGATAAAACATTAAAATAAGTTTATTAACTACAGAAAGATAGATTTTAAATGATTATAAGTGGCAGGCATAAAGGTCACAGATAGTTACTTTACAAAATAAAAATAGAAGCCCACATTCCAGATCCTAAACTTTTAGTCTAAACAAGTGTTGAATCAAACAGCTTTTCTCACCCTGACAGATGGTACAAGCAGGTTACAGTTCCCCAATACACAGCCTGCACCCCCTTTCCAGCCTGGCCCCACTCTTCCCCAGTTCAAAGTCTTTGTTCTTCACATGTTCCTCCAGGTGTTGAGATGGGGGGGGGGGAGAGGGAAGGGGAAGAGGCGAAGTGATGATGTCACTGTCTCTCTGTCATACTTTCTTCCAGCTTGCTGGAAAGATCTTTCCCTGTGATGTGGGTTAGTGTGCCCCATGACGTGCGTGCTTTCGCTGAGAAGTCTCTGGGAGAATGGATTGGGTGTTGATGAGCCATTGATGCTGTCTGGCTATTGATAGCTATATTGCTTGTAACTGAAAGGCTGGTTGTGGGTGTTCCCAACCTCACAACATATTTCATATTTCAGTAACACATCTAGCAATACTTCATAACTTCACATACATGGAGAGCACCTACAACCCAACAGGATATTAATGTTCAACAGATCAAGACTTTTAAAATGATACCTCACAAAACATATAATTATCAGACAGTGGTGAACATGGGATTTCCAGGGTGCTAATTTGAGGCACAGAGTGTAACAAGCTCCTTTTATGTAAGCCCGCTGGGCCTTGATTGGCTGCTCCGTACAGCCTCTCTCTGATTGGCTGCTCGCTGCGTAGCTGCCATAGGCTGCTTTTAACCCCTTCCTTTCCAGCATGGGGTGAATACCAGTGTATTAATCACAAGAACAATTTTTTTTCTAATATTTTACTGAATTTTCTTTGCACAGTGTGAATAAATCCAAACATTATCATGAGGTTATTGGTTGGGTTAATGATTTGATAAATAATAATATACTAGCTCTTCTAGAGAGCACTTTTCAGCTATAGACCTCAAATGTTTTACAAAAGAGGTCAGTATAATTATCTCCATTTTATAGATGGGGAAACTGAGGGCCAGAGAGGTGAAGCGACTTGCCCAAGGTCACCTAGCTAGTCAGTGGCAGAGCTAGGAATAGACACCAGATCTCCTGAGTCCCAGTGCCGTGATCTAGCCACTAGGACACACTGCCTCCTCAGTCTGCCCTGCCTCATTATTGCCCTTCAGCATGAATAATAATAAAGCCAATAAAATGGATCCCTTTCCACAGTCTGTTACCATTTATAATAGTACTCCTGGATCACTGTAAAAAGGCATGGCAATAACATCATGACATGCTATGGGAAACATTCAAACAAAGCGTGCTGCATTCTCAGCTGCTAGAAATCAACATATTTATTGATTTCATCCATTTCTTTTTAACTAAACTTCAATAAAAGAGCAGCTGCTCCAGGTTTAATGGAGTGGCGGTCTGGCATTCTTTGCACCATCTCAACTTTTTTTATTCAACTATATCTAGACCCAGGGTCCACATGTCTTCAAATTCATATACTTTCTCTCTACAGCAATAAGTTGTTCTTTCTTTGGCTGCTAATTCAGCCAGGTTCAAATACCACGGCTCTAGTCTGGGCATAAGCGGATGCTTCCATTGTTGTAAAATCCTGTGCTTGGTGATCATTGCAGCCCTCCAGAACCAGGCTTTGTTAATAAACAGACCCACCCATTACTGCCATTCAAATCACAGAACCTAGCGACAAGCCCCGGCCCTGCTCAGTGGAGCGATACCAGTTTACACCAGCTGAGGCTCTGGGACCAAATGCCCATACACGACAATATAGTGACACGTATCAAGGAAAGTGTACACACAAAAGCCAATTCATTCTCACCTGAAGGCCAGCACAAGACTCCATGCACCACTTACACCCTCCTGTATAAGTGATGTATATATGGTCCTATTTGTGCTGGTGAACTGTGTTGGCACCAGGGGGCTACTGCCCCTGAATGGATCTTTAATGGCTCCCAGTGGAGCAGATTACTGTCATTCCAGTGAAAAGGTCCACAGTAATTATTTTGCATACACAGCACTTTATTTGAGAAGGAATCACACCAGCGGTAAAAGGTTACATTAAGCACATAACTCCTATGTTAGACATTAAGAACGATACAGTAAGAGCAATACATTCCTCTTAGTGAGCCTCTCATTCACAAACAGGCCCTGTGCTAGCCTCACACAGTTCCTGCTTGGCAAACAGTCATCCATAGAATTGGTAACCACCACCTCTTCTTCCCTCCAGGTCTGGTCTCCTCAGCCCTCTGGTCTGTCTCGGATTCCCTCGCGGCCAGGCCTTGGCTGCCTGGAGACCCCTCTGGTCACAGTCCTACTTGAGCCCACGGAGCAGAGTTGTGGCTACTCTGTCTAGCAGCGTTGCTTCTTTAAGCGTTAATTAAGGAATTCCCCCCAACAGTAATTTAATTGGCTTGATTTTTATACTTTTTCCTCAAAAGGGGCAGATGTCTTAAAAGCATGCCCAGTGGGCGTGTGGCTACTAATTTTTACCGGGTTAGTACTTTCGGAGGAGACTGCAGAGTGGTGGCAACTGAACATTACCCCACATTCCCTCCCTTATCAATCATTCACTTCAGCCCCCTGTGTGATGTCCTTCAACAGGGTTCAGCCCGTGCTCCGCTCAGGATGTTCTACACGTGTTGTTTGCTTTCCAGTGGGCATATTTGCAGACCCAAAGATCAGTATTGATCATACACGCAGCATGGAGCCAGTCAGCTTCACCTCTGGCATCTGCCTGATGCTAAGAGAAGGATTCTGCTCCCAGGATTTTGCTAGCACCCCCATTTCTTTTGTTTTTTACTCCTGCTTTGTTCCAGAGAAGAACGGAAGTTTGGCGGTGAGATCCAGTCATGGTATTGGTAGGCAGTGCAGTGCAGTCATTGTCACCCCTGCTTTGAGTCCACCTGCCAGAGGAACACATGGGCAGCAACGCCAACGTACAGGGGGACTGAGTTTGTTCCCCGTACGATTTTGCTCCCACAAAGATGTCATTGGCTTTAGGAAGCTACAGCTGAGGTAGATGAAGACTGATGGGCCATCTGCTGCATCACACAGCAGAGGGGAACAGAGGAAAGCAACATGCACAGCCATTTTGAATGGTCAGTGGGTCCCTGTCAAGACTAATTCTCTACTCTGTCACTCCCAGTACAGAAGTGGGGCCCGCAAGGATTTTAAAAATTAATACTGGCCACTCCAGGCTTGTATTAAACTCCCAAGGTTACAGCTTTTCTCTGACCTTGGCTTGGTAAACGCTGCCACCACCCAAATGCAAAAAATAACCTCTTGGACCCAGGAAGGAGCACTTGGGAATTCCTCCCTGTGGGGTACGCTCAAGCCCCTTCAGCTCCCCCACCACCTTCGGGGAAAGAGCAGAGAAAGAAAACAAAGGAAATTAGCTGTGGCTACCAGCTAATCAAACATGCACAAACCTTTTAGGACACCAAAAATCCAATCCTGTTCTTAAAAGAGGTAAATTTTATTAAAAACAAAAAGGAAAAAATTACATCTGGAATTTTTTGCTAGATTTTAAAAGAGCAATTCCAAAAATCAAGCACCCAAAATAGCTTTCTTGGGGGTTCAGCTTAAAGGTTACAAGCAAACAAAAGCATCAGGGGTTAGCACAGAGGAGATCCACAAGCCAAAATAAAAAAATTAACCTGATTGTGTCCAACTAAACATTCCCTATCCAAATAATTTCTGCTAGGGATGGAAGATGAATGTTCATACCTGGTTCAAGCCTAACACAGCATTCCCGCTCCGTCCCTGCAGCCCAGAGACCAAAGGGAAAGTTTATTTCCCTGTTTTAAAAAGTTCTACTTTCCCATTGGCTCTTTTGGTCAGGTGTCCACTCTTTTTTTTTTACTTGTGGGCTTGTTAATCCTTCACAGGTAAAGCAAGCAGAGAACAGACCAAGAGGGATTTTACAGCTAACTGGTTGGCTGGGTGTCCATCAAAGGGAGCTACTTCCCCCTCCCCCCATGTATGACAGACCCAGTAGCAACATATGCTTCAGTTTCTTCTCACCCATGGCCATTCAGCCACCAGCTGTGCCTTATCTGTACTGGTGTGGGCAGGGGGGAGTGGGGAGACATGTCTGGTCACAGGAAGAGAAGAGCCAGTGGTAGCCTCCATATGTGGGATGTACACGGGGGGAGAGACAGACCAGACACATACAGGGACAAATTGCCTGGCTACAGCCACCTCTCCACACCTTTAACCTGTGTGGGTCAGACTTTCTAATGCTCAACTGAAAGTTTTGGCTATGCCTGCTAACCCTTTCCAGTGTGGACAAGGCCTATCCGGCAGCAGATATGAGGCTAACAGAACAGTTGCCTATCGGTCCCCAAAATGCAAATAGAGTTGTTGTAAGAGATCATTCCTGAGTCAGGAAACGTGTGACTTAAATATTCCGAATAAGAAGACAGTCCTCACAGTGTATATAAATGATTGTAAATTAACCAATCTCCCCTAATTAAGGGGCAGCAAGTAGCCTGCCTAGAAAAGTAAGAGAACATCTTACACCTCCTTACTTTCCCACATGGGTGTCAAAATTGTGCCAATAACAAGGCCTTGACTGAAAGCTGAATATTAGACCTCAGTTTAGTTTTCGTGAAAACCCCCCTGCATAGGTATGAAACATAACATGATACAAATATACGACAATACACCCTCCCCTCCCCCCCAAAACTACAAACTAGCAATCAACATCTGTCTGATTAGAGGAGCAACATTTCCCAGGGCCAGAGGTACTTTCCATGTGTTCATGTCTGATTATCTGAAACTTCTCTGAAGGCTAGTGCATGGATCAGGTAAACTGCCTGCTGCTGTTACAACAGTATACAACAGGAGATACACCATATTCATTCAACCCAATTTAGAAGATTTAATGTTAAGAAGCAGAAGTACATTCATTATGTTCACATGAACAAATACAAAATTGTGTTGTGTTTTGTTGTTTTTTTTAAACAAAGTATTTTGGTAGACCAGCTATTACTGGCAAAAAGCTGACATTTCTTACAAAAATATATATCTATATATAATCCTACATAGAGGTAGGATTTTTTTTCTCCACATTGCATAGTATTAAATATTCAACAATAAAATAAAAAAATAAAAATAAAAACGTTAAAAATAAAAGGCAACTATTTATACTAAAAAAAATCCATTTTGACCTGTATATTGATTCTGATCAATACAAATTTAAATTGTTTTGCTTAGAACATATAAATATTAATAAAATAAGGTTAATATTAAATAGCTGTGAGCTGACAAATCCTTGGTCTGTGTGTGTGTGCGCGTGTGTTTCTCTCCCCCTTCACTAGGGAAGCAGGACTGGGTTCTTCTCATGGACATCAACCACCTTGTATTCTTGGTTGTTGGCTTGCCTCTCCTTCTTGTTTTGGTACCTGGAAATATTAAGATCAGGGAGGTTGTTAAACCATTGCTTCCAGAGAAAAAGCAATCAATCGCATAACTGTGCCATAACTAAGTAGCTCTAGCACTTATTCCACTTCTCCATAGAAGCTTCCATCCTACAAGGTGGCTGAGCAAAAAACTTCCCTGTTCAAAGTAGTACATAAGCACTTTCTTAAATCCCATGAAGAGCTAGACATCTGCTGGTTGGCTAGAGCTTATGTTCAACAACTGAACCAAGAAAATCACCAGCTAACCATTTCAACCATAGACCTGAATTAAACCACAGCAGATACAACAAGCCTCCTGCATAAGGATTGACCTTTTGGGGGTTTGTTTTCTTTTTCTAAGTTTTGTTAGTAAAGGGATGCGTCCATCTTAGTATTCTTGCTCTTGGAATTTTTTTGAACTAAGCACATTGCTAGTAATGAGAGGGTGTGCATATGTGCACACAAAGAACCCACAGAATTTAACTGCGAACAGCACCCAGAGACTAGGTAAAACACCCACAACCGCCCTAGGTTAAACAATCTTGCTATTTGAAAGATCACATATTACACATTAGAAGTTGCGTATTTAATGCTGAGAAATCACGTTGTTATCTTCCCCTACGCGATTCCTTTGAATTTTAAAGTGCAACAAATTATGTCATCTTGAGTTATATTGGAACATTTCATATAACCCTAGGGATAGAGGAAGAGACTTGCGGTCACTTAACCACCCACAGTTTGGGGAGGCTGCCTGAACTGGCATCAGAGCTGTAGTCTTCAACCCGGGAGTGATGTGAACCCCTCTTTCAGCCATTCTGCAGTATATCTAAAAATACCAATTGGCATGGAGATGGATAACGTTGACTGCTAAACAAACATCCCATGCTCCCAACTTATTAGATAGCTT
This sequence comes from Terrapene triunguis, assembly GCF_002925995.2. Classification (NCBI taxonomy): domain Eukaryota; kingdom Metazoa; phylum Chordata; order Testudines; family Emydidae; genus Terrapene; species Terrapene triunguis. The sequence continues at coordinate 6,216,968 of NW_020664487.1, read as the reverse complement.
ATTAAAGAATAATTGGTTTAATGGTTATGGTTGGACCAACCTAGTAATTAGATTAAGGTGGTTATTTGATATTAACCCCCTTTTATTATTTTTTGCTTAGTTATTTAGATCATATATAAAGTGGAAACCTGTCTGGTTTTGATGTTTCGTCACCAGGAGTCAGAACCTGAGTAGTCTGGAGTAGATAACTGAGCCAAGTCTGTGACCCATCTAGTGGTGGTTCCATAGAGCTGCCCCTATAGTCCTTACAGAGAAGGGTGAGCCCACACTTCCTGCTGTCCGGATTGTGGGCATGACCCCAGATGGATTTCATTCTAGTTTCTCTCCATATTCAGTGGATAGAGCTGTGCCCGAGGAATATTAGTGCATTGTTTGAACTAGTGCTATTCATGATGCCAACAATGTATCATATATTTTAGCAAAAACACAAAGTTTCATTTACGATCACCTAGCCAAAGCAAACATAATTAATCCGCCCTTTTCAAAAGTAAATAAGTGCAGTGTAATAAGCATGCACAGTATCCAAAAAAACTTAATGTAATCAAGCAAAAATAAATCAATCAATCTCAATGTGACTTCTTTGTGAACTCCTCCTCTGCCATCTTCGTTAAAACCAAAGCTTTTCACCCTAGCTGGAGAAGCGGAGTCATATTTTAAGAGCACACAGCAAAATATGAGAGCGCCTTACCATTTGTAGATGTAGTATGCTGCAATCAAGATTGTAATGAGGAAAAATAGGCTTAAAATAATGGCCAGTGCCAAATATTCTTTGTTCAGGTGCTGTGTGACAAGTTCCGAATGCACACATCGGACCCCGGAGAAGCCTACATCACACCTGAAAAAACAAAGGAAGTGACAGTTATAGAAAAATACACTGTGCTGGTTTGAAACCCAATGTCAGTATGGAGGACTATGGATGGGGAAGCTCCGGAAAATTTCCTGCAGAGAACAATCACGCAATGGCACATGCAAGACCAGATGATCCAACAGCTCTTTTCCATTTCTAATTTCTAGGATTGAATTGGTTTCCTCAATAAACCCCAGTGCTCTAGCATCTCTGGGAAGGGGGTAATGCCTTCATAAGATATCCAGGATCTTCTCCTGCAGAGCCATGTGGAGGCAAAGCTCATAAAGAAACAATGGGCTGTTTGGCCCAAACCAGGCTCGGGAAGTCACATGCTGCATGTAGAAGTTGTTGGGCAGATTTTCCTCTCTTGCACTGGTTTAAATCCAGAGAGTTACTCCTCACTTACACCAGCATAAGTGACCTACACATTGCCCCAATGATTGACCAATGACTAGTTTAAGATCTATAATAATGGGCCATCCTATGTGCACTTGTCATTATTTTGGTTTTTCCCTCTTCAGGTTCAGGCCCCAATTCAGCAAGATATTTAAGCATGTGCCTAAGTTTATGCACACGCATAGTCCAATTGACTGCAGTCAGTTCATGAATTCAAGTCCCATTGAAGTCAAGGGGATTACTCAGATGCTTAAAGTTAGGCAAGGGCTTAAATACCTTGCTGCATCAGGGCCCTAAATTGCGTTTGATTTTCATGTGACAGAGTCTGAAAGCAGGTGAAAGGAGAGATCAAAGCCAGTTCATGCAACTGCGTGTAATTCATGTATGCACTCGAACTCAGGAAGAAATGCAAAATGGTATTCTACAAATTTCCTCTTACCTACAGTAATGTTGATCTAAATCCACAAGGTACATGCACTGCCCATGGAAGCAGAAGTCTTGCATTTCAGGCTTGCATTTGGTTATCCCGACTTGAGCCACCCGCGGGCTATTCTCCGTCTGAACTGGAAGTAGATTTGGTTAATGTTTCGTTAGTGTTTTTCCCCAAGCATTGTGCCTGCATTTCTTAAAACTGTATCATTTGCATTTATTCTTATGAAACCTAGGCTAGGGCTGAAATTTGCAAAGCCAATTCCCATTAAAATAAATAAGGATTATAAGGCAGTCAAACCCTTGAGATGGGCTTTGAAAATCCCACCCTGATTGTTTTTTCTATTGGGAATTCTGGGCCCAAGATACAAGAGTAGCTATATCAGTGGATACTGTACCACAGTGAATTGTTTTCTGAGGCATAATTATTTAACGCTTTCGGTTTAATAAAAGGCAGTAGAGACTCAGGGTTGGATCCTGCCAGATGCTTAGTACCTTTCGGAACTCTTCTGAACCCCAGCACCTTGCAGGCCCTAAAATATTAACTCACTTGGTTTTTAAAATGTGGCTTCAAGTTTATGGGCCAGGTTTTCAAAAGTGCTCAGCCCCCCCCTGAGAAAAATGGGAATTGCCAGACACTGAAGACTTTTGCTGAACGGGCCATGTTTTTAAAGAGGCAGTGTTAAAATGTCATACTTACTCAGTGCTGTTGTACAGTTTTCCATTTCATTTGGTTCACATAATGGGATCACTGTTGTACCAAAGACAGCTTGCAATAGATAAAAGCCTATGGGACAGACAAATAACAAAAATTCCTATTAATGGCGCAAAGAAATAAAAGCAGCATTGGAGGAATTTCTTCTAGTTCTAGTAATTTGGAGTACTTAGTTTGAGAGAGTTTCTTTCTAGAGTTTAATCACAATCTCAACATAAGCCTACTAATATAGCCAGAGAACAGATACAGGTATGGTCCTTAGGATCAACCAAGCCAAACACAAATACTAAAATGCAATACAACCATATTAAAGGTCTGTGGCCCCAATTCAGCAAAGTACATAGTGATAGGAATAGGGATTAATTTAAGCCTGTGTTTAACTGCTAGGTTCAGTAGGGATGAATTTAAGTATGTGCTTAAATGCTTTGTTGAATTGGGGTTCTATGAATGAGAAGGGGAGCAGGATTTGACCCATGCTCTGACTGCAGTCTTAGTGGTATGAACCTCATGGACATGGGACCGGACTATGGAAAAACACTTAAGCATATGCTTACCTTTAAGCACATGCTGAAATCCCATGGACTTCAATGGGACTTAAGCACGTGCTTAGACATTTTGCCGAACTGGGGCTATGGATCTCACATTGATCTAACTAAGAACCAAATGCCCCACTGGATGTGCATACTCCATTGATGCAACAGGAACCCCTCACACAAAATTTGCACCCAAAATATGAGAAAGTGCACATCTTCACTGCCATTTACCGTTTCAAGCTTCGGCTGATCTCCTAAATACATTTGTTTTTAAACGCTAGGCTCCCGTTCCCAGGGCTTGATCAATTGAAGTTAATGGGGAGACTAACTGTTAGAGCTCGTTAACCAAACAAGATCAAGGTTGGTCAATAACCGAAGAGGAGTTTTAAAAGGAAACCCCAGATGCTGCAGGAAGTGTTGGTGACTCAGCAGATGGCATCTTTCTGCTGACTCAGAATTGAACCAACACCCTGCTCCGGGGTTCAGGGGACACCATCTGCTCAGATGATGCCTTGGTGAAACCTGGTCACCAAGAGTTTTATTTTGTATACCACACACATGGTTATTATGCCTGAGCCCACAAATAGGGTATTTGCTCATTCAAGTGGTTAGTTAGATACTTACCTGGCCATCTATGCACATAAATCTCCCATTTGTGCATGCAATCACATGTAGGTGGGGATTATCAGTGTTGCCTAAGGAAGTCAGGCACTCAGCCACCACTGAATATGAATGGGTGTTAGGCGCCTAACTCTCTTCAGTGCCTTGGAAAATTCCAGCTGTATTTGCATGTGTATTGGTTTGTGAACCATTTAGAAATAGGAACAAGATCCCAGGAAAAGTGTCACCCGTCTCCAGCTCTATAGTTTAAACTGGGTACATTTCCCTTCAGTTCACCTCCAGAAATCCACATAGTGCAGTATTGCTGACACAGAATGGCTGTTGCATTTACACAGCAGAGGTGGCCACGTTATAGCAGTGAGGGCAAATCCTAGAGACACAATTTGTAAAGCACTCTGGCATCCTTCGAGTTATAAGGTGCTGCCCACGTACAGATTTCAGGTATTCTATCAATGGAATGTGCATCCCCGCACAGGCTTCTATAGTAATCCTCACAAATATTCGGAGGTCCCATGATGAATAATCAATCTTTGCCCCAACTGGTCAGGAAATCCGCTTTGCTAACACTTTTGCTGTGGTCACAAGCTAACCCGCTCATGAACTGTTTAACTGTCAGCCCCATTCCATTGCAGTCTGTAATTTCGGTCTTTGCCTTTGGGCTGCTAGCATCTTTCGACTTGTCAGGTCATGCGTGCCTAATGAAGGGAGCGTGCCTTCATAATTTCTCGATCATCCTTTTTATTAAACTTCCAGTTATTAGAAAGTTTTATTATGTTTCAGCCACGTCAGTTCCAGAATGATTATGGACTTCCTGCTGCCACTCCATTTTATACTATTGCTAATAGGCTTCCCTCTTCTACTTCACGTCAGTTAACAAGGCTTTTCTAAGTACTCTGTATTTAACATTAACCATGGAGCCATATCAATTCTGTCCCTCTTAAAATATATATTTGTCACTTTCTATTCTGAAACACAATATTTTAATGAAAAAATTAGACTATTACTCTTCTTACATCTTCAGCTAGTATAATTAGTGTAATGGGAAAAGTGGGCATAGATTCCTATTTTCCCGGGGGGGGGGGAGGGAGGGGGAGAGCCATTAGAACAGTGTTATGTCACAGGAAAACAAACGGGTTTTGTTTTTTTTTTAACATTAAAAATACACCTCTACCCCGATACAACGCTGTCCTCGGGAGCCAAAAAAAATCTTACTGCATTATAGGTGAAACCGTGTTAAATCAAACTTGCTTTGATCCGCCGGAGTGCGCAGCCCCACACCCCCAGAGCACTGCTTTACCGCGTTCTATCCGAATTCGTGTTATATTGGGTCGCGTTATATCGGGGTAGAGGTGTATTCCAAATCAATTAAAATTAAATCCTGCCAGCATTATTCAGCCAAAACTCCCGTTGAGTGAGATGGGAGCAGGGAAGGGCTCCAGGTGGGTTTCCTTTACGGTTGGGTTTTTCAAAGGCACTGTGTGTGGGCCATTGACTTCAATGGGACCATTTGACTGAGTGGAGCAGAGTTAGCCACAGCACTTTTGGGGAAAAAAACCAACCCCAAAACCTGACGTTCCAAATGAATTCCCATTTGGGAACAAAGAGCCAGATCATCAGTTGGCATCAATCAATGTTGCTGCATTTATTACAGTATAGCTATGTTTATTTACACCAGCTGAGGACCTGGGCCAAAACACAGACCAAATCCTGAGCTCCTTCCCCAAGTAAATATCTCCTTGAATGGGAGGTTTACTTGTATGAGACCCTTGACTCACAATGCTTGCCCCTGGGAGTTGGGTATTGATGCTGAGATTTTCAAGAGTGCTCAACATTGGCCTAACTCTGCTGCCATTGAAATCCAAGGTAGTGAGTGGGGTGTTCGTGAGCCCCCCGCTCACACTACTGTACCACAGGGTAAGGTTGAATGTGTAAGTTTTGAAGAAGGCATCTCTCCAATACACAGTACCCCAACTCTCATCTCACTTACACCCACAAAAATTCTGTGAATGGAAGAGACCAGCGTCACCTGTTCCATAGAGTCTCTAGAGACTAGCACAAGCCAAATTCTGCCTGATAGGTTCACACAGACAATCCCACTGAAGCCACAACGGGGGCTGTGCATATGTACCGGAAAGCAGAATTTAACCCAAGAGGCTCTAGATCCTTTGTAGACATTAGGCTCTGTTGGGTGAAAAAGAAAAAGAATAGCTATGATTCTGATCCCATTGACACTACTGTAAATCCAGAATGACTCCGCTAAAATTAAGAGATTTCTGATGGATTTACATCAGAACCTGGCCTTACTAAAAACCCTAACTAAAGAGTGGGAAATCCCTATATGTGCAAAAGCTGCAACTTCCTTTAGTCCTGAATGATGTACCAAGTGCCTCCTAGAAACACTTGCCTTCAATGTGGCCCAGTACTGTACATCCGGAGACAGTGAACACATGCACAGTTAAGCAACAGAAAGAAATAAAATAAGCCACCAATGTCAGAGCCCAGACTAAAACTTGTCACATTCTGCCTATGCAGAATAGCGGATGGGCTCCTTCGTTAGGTGATTGCAGATAGGTGGGGGAAATAAGTTCATTACCAAAGCACAACATGGCAAGTACATTTTCAGATACACCTTTGTATCTTCTGGCATTAGGACAAAATTCTCCTCCCCAATCGGCACCGGTGATCTTTGTTGCACATTCTGGCCTTTTTCCATGCACGTCATTCCCAATGACGTCAATGGGAGTGCAAAGGAGATCCGGGGTGTGGATAAGGGATCTGCATTGTAGATCGAAGCAGAGAGCCTTTCCCAGAATGATTACCTGCCTGGCGGCTGTTAATTTCACAACTCGTGTGTGTCTATTGCTGCTATGGCGAGCGTTGAATGAGGAATCTGGGAAAGGTGGGGTCCTGTTTGTATTAATACCTTGATCAGTAAGCAAATACTGTTATCTTGTACTGCCGAGTGTAGTGGGATGGTGGGTATTTATTACTGATTCACTGGAATGTTACTTTGACACTTATTGCTGCTTAGCTGGAATGCAAGTGGAATGCTTTTTTCTGCTTTACGAAAGGTTAGCATGGTCATACTTGCAGGCTGCCTTACTGGAATCTTACTGCTGTTGACCAAGTGTGGGGTGAAGAGAATCAGACCCAGGGTGGAATACCAGGGATTTCCCGTAATACCCGTGCAATATGCAACAGCTACCAAGGGTGGTCAGTATGGTCTTAGGTAAACGTAATTCTAATATGTTCCAATTACAATGGACCTGATTCTCATTGATATACGTCACGGCCTTCCAGCAAATTTAAACCCCCTTTAAGGCAATATAGGCCAATCTTTTTATTTTCGAAATCGTTTCTCAGATGTCATTGTGTCACTTTCAGGTTTTACTAGTCATCAGTAATATACTAATTGAACATGGAGGAACATTCCTGACCCTGGTTAGGCAGGTCACAGCCCCACGTTTCAGTACAGTACGAGAGAGCGAAAGCTACGCACACATAAATAACTGTGTGCACGTGCCTCAGCTGTGCAAGTTCCAAATGTACATGTGTAAATCAGGTAGTTGTGTAGGCACAGCTAGTATTTGGGGGCATAAGTTAGGCAGGCACAAATGAGTGTGTTTTACTACTAAGTTCTGGGCCATGCTGTGTAGCAGTTTGTTCATGGAAGGCATAATTCAACTAATCGCTTTATTTCACTTGCGACTTGATCTTACACCCATTGAAGTCAGTGGCAAAACTGCCTTTGACGTCAAAAGGAGGCAGGATTGGGCCCATTAAAAGTAACTGTATTTTATAATGTCCACACTTAGGATGTGCTGTCTGAATTCCTCCCTGTGCACCTCTGGGAAAGTGTCTTTGGAAAAAAAGTTTCCACTGTCATCAGTGGAACGTGTTAATTTATATGCAAATATGCTAATTAACATATCATTACATTTGGATGTAGATTAGTGGTGATGAGCTAATATTTTAATTCAGTGCAATTAGATGCATCTTTAAGTGGGGATTACGGAAAATCAAATTGAGGGCATTATCACCGTGACGCTGGCAGATCAAGTGCCAGCTCAGGCCAACGCCACTTGGCCTCACTGAACGCTGACAAACACATAGTTGTCTGGCTGGTCTCCGTGTTAGTATTGTTAAAATAGATATCAGCGTTACAAGAATGTGCTTAAAATTTATGGAATGCTTGTAGGATGCTGCATGTTATATCTGTAACCCATGTTATAAGGTAATGTTTAAGAGTTTGTTCTGTAACTATAAACACGTTTGCCAAGGCTGTAAAGCCACACAGTCAGGACAGAAGCATTACCAAATGTGAAATAACCCCTCTTGTGGTTATCTCCTCCCCAACAAAAAAAGGCCTATAGACACTATAGACTGTGGAGCATCAGTAGACAAGAGACTTTGTTGATTGCTTCCCCACATCTCTGAAGAGGGTAGTGCACAAGCCCTCATCCCATCACAGCGTGAATGCTGGGGATGGGGAAAAAAATCCCCATCAAGAAGGAATTATTATCCCGATGCTGCTTGAAGTCTGAGAGGTGAAGATTTCTGAGCATAAGCAAGGGGTCCCCAGCTGTTTAGCTTGAGTTAGCCCTAAAGGACATATAAAGCTTGCATATTATAGCAGCTACTATCATCTCTCAGAACCTAAGTCTATCTCATTTGTGTGCATGTTTACCTGCTTTAACCTTGTAAATAACGTTTCTTTTTCCTAGTTAATACATCTTTAGTTAGTTTTTTACAGGACTGGCTACAAGTGTTGTAGGTAAAAATAAGCCTTTATCACAGGGCTAAAACGCTAATGATTCCTTTCCAGGTTTACCTTCTGGAACACAATTTCACCTTTACATTAGTGCTCTGTCAGCTGAGGAATTGTCCAAGAGGTTTAAAGATTCTGGACCAAAACTCCTTAGATCACAAAGGGCCAGGCTATGAGAACCATACACTCTCCAAGTAGCCCCTTACTTCTACAAGCAGCATCAAGGACTGACTGGGACAACCTCTGGGGGTAAGGAGCTATTCAGCATGAGTAAGAGGATCACAATGTGGCCCACAGTAATTTCTCTAAATAGTTTTTATAAGATTCTGTCATGAAATCGACTAGGGTTTAAGAGTGGCTACAGGAAAGACACATCCCCTCCAAAACTAGAGTATATTTCCGGGGGGACATTTTTCTTCCATAGGCCAGAGTGAAATACTCTGACTCTCAGTGAGTAGCATCTTACTTCCGCTGAAGTCAATGGATCCATTTGGAGAGTAACGCACTATTCAACTCATTTTAATATGACATATCACAATCTGGCCCTCTGTGAGTAAGGGTGGTCAAATCTAGCCTTTTAGAGACATAGGTTCACAGATATTTGCACAACACATTTCAATGTCATCCTTGTGCTGGAAACAGTCGATGCCCAGATTAAAAAGGCCATGGCTTTATTTGTAATGTGTTGGCAAATAAAATGGTTGTATAACAGCTGGAATGTAAAGTGGCATGGAAGTAAATGTGGAAAACAGAAACTGATGAGTTCATGCTGAAATAGGCTTGGCAGGTGATGAAACACCTGCACTGTAATTAAGTGCTGCAATGAAGTGGTTAAGCACCTTTGCGAAGGCTCAAAAGCACTAGACGTAGGGTAACAATGGAATTCTGTTATTTAATGTCTCAATTAACAACCCATTGTAGACATTAAAGTAGACTTTGGAATCACAGAGCAATGAATGGCATTTGCAAACACTTTGGGCCCAACTCTGCCCTCAGATACCTGGGCACAACTCCCACTGGGCCGGATTCTGATCTTCCTTGCACCAAAGCCAAGTCATGCTCTTAGTTGGTCAGTTTCCAGCAATAATCCTGGGTCACCACTACCATTGCCCAGCAAAGGTGCAGTACAAGCATTTGTTATTGCTCCATCAACATGGATCCCGGCTCTACAGATGCACAGTTTAGGCTCCCAATGCTTTGCCAAACTTTCAGACATACACTGAATGTATTACTGAAATGCACCGCACTGAAAAGGTGAAGAATCTAGACATCAGGGGAAACTGGTCACCGTTTTATTAGCAGAAGGCAGGCCTTTACCCTTCAGTCTGGCCTGGGAAAAACCTCCCATTGAGGTCACTGAGAGTTAAAGACTGCAGAATCTTCTCTGAATGGGATGAGGATTACACCAGATTTAGAGGCTGGGATCCCACAGTCCTTACAGAGGCAAAGCTCTCATTGAGGTCAATGGGAGTTTTGGGACTGCGAGGATGGCCCCTAGATTTTAAAAGCCCAGCTTGCTGCTCAGATCCCAAGAAAGAGAGAGATGAGGTGGGTGGAGAAACATCTTTTAGTGGACCAACTTCTGTTGAAGAGAGAGAGAGAGAAGCTTTGGAGTCCAAGTTGGTCCAGTAGAAGATATTTCCCCAGGAACCTCCTCTCTCTAATATCATGGGACCAACAGGGCTCCGAGCTACCTTGCTTACAAGAAATAACAGAACACAGAATTGTTTTTTCCCCCTTAAGGGATTAATATTTTCTAAAACCATTAGGTGGTGGAAAACCAGGGAGCACTTGTGGACACCGACCAGGGCCAGGTTCGATACCCTCCCCTGTCACCTTAGGACCCAAGCAATGCCACTGCTTTCCGTGGGGCCAGTCTCAGATGCCGATCAGTGCGGGTGAAATCTGGCCCTACACTTGCTAAAGACTTTCCAGAACCCAATGAGGCCCGCGAGCCTCAACCTGCCGTCAGCGAAAACACCCCGGGGCTGATTTCATCAGCGGGCTGCAGTCAAAACCGCCCCGCGGAATCCGGCCGCCTGAGTCACTGCGAACTCCCCGGCGGCCTGACACGCGAGGGAAAGGAAGCGCGGAACAGGTGCCTGGCTGCTGGGAGGACAGGCGGGGGCTTGTCCGTTCCCTGCCTGCCGCCCGTGTGCCACCGAGGCGCGGCTGGAGCGAGCCCCGCGCCTGGGACCCGCTCCCACGCGTGACCGCGGAGCACGCACCGCAGGACCGAGCCACGCAGGGTCTTTGCAGCGGGCCGGGCCAGAGCTGCTCCGAGCCCCAGCCCCGGGGCGTGTCACCCGCTGGGGAGCGCCCGAAAGGGCGCCGCTTACCCAGGCAAAGCAGCGCGCTCCGCATCCTCGGGCAGCCGCCGGCCTGCATCCCGCACCGCTCCGGATCCCGGGCTGGCTCTGCTCCGGCGGCGGCGACAGGCTGGTTGCAGCCCCGGCCGCCGCCGCCTCGCCCTTTATACCCTGCCGGGGCGGAGGCCGCTGCGGGCTTGGAGTCCCAGGTGACGAAATCCCGGGGCCGGCCCGGCGGAGGCTGGGGCCGGCCGCCCAGTCCCGACGCCCCGGGGAGGATTGCTTCAGAGAGCCAGCGCCGGCCGGGGAATCCCTCCGCCCCCGGCTTCCCTCCCTCGCCCGCCCGCCCGGGGGAGAGATCCCGGCCCCGCTGCAGGGGCGCCGAGCCGGAGCCAACGCAACAGCCCCTCTGCTGCTGGGGTAGGCGAGAGCCCGGCACCTGCTGCTGCCCAAGGGAGGAGCTGCTGCCGGAAGGGCAGGAAGGAAACGAAAGCTTCCAAGGGCTGGAAATCAGTGGGCCAAATTCTGCTTTCAGTTACCCTGGGGTAAATCTGGAGTGACTCCCTTTCCGCCCCCTCCTCCCCCAGGCAATGGATTTATTCCAGATTTACACGGTGGGGAATGAGGGTATGTCTACACTACGGGATTAATCCGAATTTAGATAATTCGAATTTGGGAAACAGGTTGTATAAATTCGATTGTGCGCGGCCACACTAAGCACATTAATTCGGTTTTTAACCACATTAATTCGGTGGTGTGCGGCCACACTACCCCATTAATTTAACCACATTAATTCGGTGGTGTGCGGCCACACTAACCCTAATTCGAATTAACAAAATCGATTTTGGCGCTACTCCGCTCGTCGAGGTGGAGTACAGAAATCGATTTTAAGTGCCCTTTAATTCGAATTAACTGGCTCTGTAGTGTGGACGGGTGAAGGGTTAATTCGGATTAACGCAGCTAAATCCGAATTGAAGTCGTAGTGTAGACCAGGCCTGAGAGCGGTCCCCACGTGGGTGGCTGCAGTTCTGCTCCAAGGCCCCCGTCCTTCTGGAGACACTCCAGGGGCTTCCATGAAGCCCTCACTTTACACTAGTATCGCTCCGGGTAGGAGTGGACTCACTCAGTATGTCCTTGGTCTCTGCAAGAATCAATCCAGTCAGTGCTTAATTTGTACCAGAGCTGAGCCCCTGCACCTCCAGGCTTGGCAGTTCATAGCCCAGGCACCTCTGGGGCTGCATCCGTTATGAATGCAAAAATATTGCTTGAGCCCCGGCACCTCTTTCAGTATAAAGTAGAGCACTGAATACAGTGGAAACATTGGATCTGCCATTGTTTATTCTACTCCAGCAGGTCACCTCAGCAGTGACCTATACCTGGTGCTGGAGAGAGGAGCCCAAACCTCCCACCATGCACCTCGCCCATTGCACAGCACTGTATGGTGGACAAGGAATTCCTGCCTGACCCTTGTCATCAGAGGCCCTGAAGCATGTGGTTTGATTGTACTTATTTTTAGCAAGCATTATTTTAAATATTAGTATTGGTCCTAACATTAGCCAGCCAGTTAAAGAACTCCAGCCCCAGCACTTGACTGCCACTTCCTGCAGCAGTAAATTCCAGTGGCTGACTGAACACTGTCAGGAGGGTTTCCTTTTATTTGTTCTAAATTTACCTACCACGAATTTAGTGGGATGAGACTTCATTCTAGCAGGAAGGACCAATGGCTGATCATTGTCTGTATCCGCCATGTGTAGGAGGAGCTGTTTGGCTGTTCTCTTGCCAAGAGCACTCCTTGAATGGCTTTGAAAAGAACGAGTGCTCCTTGCTGGATTGGCAGCTGTTTTATCTAATCTCTGGTCTATCTACATTTCTCATGTTCCCACCAGGGCAGTACAGCATCCGGCTGCCATGGAATCTCCGCTCGGGAGTCTGAAATGCTCCATTAAATTACCGCATAGGCAACGGGATGGCAGGTACTCCACCCTTGTGCCTAACCTTGACCTGGAGGGTTCATCTCTCAAGGTCTGAGGGTAGTTCAACCTCTATGCCCTCCCACCCCCCGGCCCTGTACATAGCCTGCCAGTGACCATTAGTGTCAATACTGGTTGTGGTTTTTGTCATGGGAACACCAGTCCATTAAGTACCACGGAGACCTCCAGTTCATTTCATGTATACCACTGAAGAGCCATCAGATGATAGCAATTCATGATCACTAGTGAACTAGGCTACATTTGACCAGTAACTCAGTAAAAGGCTCGGTATTCTGTTACCATTTTTTTTGAACTATCCAAATCAGCGTAGGCTTCATTCTCCTCTCACACTGGTGCAAAGTTTTTGTCTGTTTAAAGTAGCAGAACCATTTTGCTTTGTGATTTTCACCTTAAGAACACAGGAGGAGACACTATTCTCTTAATCCAGAACATCTGATGTACCTCCCTCAATGTGTAAAAGAGTTTGAGCAGTGACAATGCAGTGAAATTTAATAGCAAATTGATTCAAAAATCTGTGGATAGATTTCTCCATTTTTGAAGGGCTTGTTTACATAGAGAAATTGACCAGTATAGCTATGTGGGGATAAGCTATTCTGCGATAACTATTCAGGAATGACTCCCTATTTGGACACTTACTCCAGAATAAGAGCATCCACACAGGGAGTTTATTCTAGAATAGCTATAGCACTTGAAATTAACTCCCAGCCTTACTCCAGAATAACTCCCCTGTGTAGACAAGCCCCAAGGAAGTGTAAGAATGCTGACATTCGGCAAAAGCAGTAGGTCACTATGTGCTTTGATATCACACACTGCTCATCAAAGTTGTGCAAGGGTTAGGGAAAGCAGTATGATAAAGTAAGTCTTCTGATTGGACAGAGCGCTGACAGATAGATGCTTTGCATACCAACAGGACATTCTAAAGGATGATGATGTCTCCATGTGATTCCCCCCTCATCACCCAGCATTAGGGTAATCGCTTATCCCAACAAGATCAAACTTCTGCATTGCTGTCAACAGAGGGCAGCTTTTCTGATCCCACAGCATTGTTTCTTCTTTACAAGGGTTGATCCCCTTTAGTAAGTGTTTTATTGCATGCTTCTACATGATTAAAAGAAAGAGAGCTTGAACGATTTCTATACCATTTGTTCATATGGGGATTTTTGAAGTTGCTTGAGAAGCAGTATCACCACAACACTTCCACTGACTTATGACCTTATAATTAATTTCTCTCTTACACTCTCATATGATTTCTGATTGCTAGGAGAGCATTTAATTACAGGCTTGGATTGGTACCCAGATACCATTTAAAGCTGACACGATCGCAGCAATTCATTGGAATTTCCTCTTTCAAATTTTAATGTAAGGAAAACAATTATCATATAACCATCTTTGTTTAGTGTTCTTGTCATCTTCTTTGTCTTGTGGCGTATAATTTCTCATCACTCATCCTAGCTGTCACTTCTGTTACACTGTATTCTCTACAAATGTTGCTTTGAGAAGTGGACTTTGCCTCTTTGAACATACTACAAAACAGTCTTCTACAAATTGTAAATTTCAATGCTTCAGTTGACTTGGATGTTTAATTTTAAGAGCCAACTTGTGCTCTTAAAATTGCTCACAGTGAGTAGTAGCTTGCTACATGCGACGACTCACTGAAATCACAGAGATTGGGTATGTAGTAGAGGACTATTCAATATGAGTAGGGTAGCACAACTGGGCTCTGAGGGTATATACTTCAGCATTTGGGTGAGCTCTTAATCTAGTATAAATTGGCATGGCTCCATTGAAGTTAATAGTGGAGCTACACCAGTTTGAACCAGCTGAACATTTGGCTCTGGAATTCTACAGTTTAGGGTAGGAATTTCCCCCTTTTATGATGCCTATTGACTAGGTCAATTATCACACACTGTTTACAAAATAGGCAAATAATTTGTACAACAGACTTATTATGGCTTATTTTCCCTTCCTTCCCATTTCAAGCAGGATGTATAACATGGTTTATGATTACAGTGAAATTACTAGTGCAGGGTGCTTGTAGTAACAGAAAATTGAATTACTAGCTAACAGCCCACCTTTGAAGAAAACACATGTTCAAAAGTATATTGGCCCAATTCAGATCAACTTTGTTTGATCACATCTATACATGATTCTATCCTCCAGCCCTCTGCTGCAGTTATACATTTTTATTAGGGCTGTCAAGTGATTACAAAAAAATTAATTGTGCAATTAAAAAAATTAATCACGATTAATCACGCTGTTAAACAACAATAGAATACCATTTATTTTAAATATTTTTGGATGTTTATTACATTTTCAAATATATTATTTTCAATTACAACATAGGATATAAAGTGTACAGTGCTCACTTTCTATTTATTTTTTATTACAAATATTTGCACTGTAAAAAACAAAACAAAAAATTCAATTCACCTCATACAAGTACTGTAGTGCAATCTCTTTATCATGAAAGTTGAACTTACAAATGTAGAATTATATAAAGAAAAACTGCATTCAAAAATAAAACAATGTACAATTTTAGAGCCTACAAGTCCACTCAGTCCTGCTTCTTGGTCAGCCAGTCACTCAGACAAACAAGGTTGGTTACAATTTGCAGGAGATACTGCTGCCTACTTCTTGTTTACAATGTCTCCTGAAAGTGAGAACAGGCGTTTGCATGACAGTCTTGTAGCCAGCGTCGCAAGATATTTACGTGCCAGATGCACTAAAGATTCATATGTCCCTTTATGCTTCAACCACCATTCCAGAGGACATGCTTCCATGCTGATGATGGGTTCTGCTTGATAAGAATCTAAAGCAGTGCGGACTGACGCATGTTCATTTTCATCAACTGAGTCAGATGCCACCAGCAGAAGGTTGATTTTCTTTTTTGGTGGTTTGGGTTCTGTAGTTTCTGCATCAGAGTGTTGCTCTTTTAAGACTTCTGAAAGCATGCTCCACACCTCGTCCTTCTCAGATTTTGGACGGCACTTCAGATTCCTAAACTTTGGGTCGAGTGCTGTAGCTATCTTTAGAAATCTCATATTGGTACCTTCTTTGCGTTTTGTCAAATCTGCTGTGAAAGTGTTCTTAAAACGAACATGTGCTGGGTCATCATCCGAGACTGCTATAACATGAAATATATGCAGAATGCGGGTAAAACCGAGCAGGAGACATACTATTCTCCCCCCAAGGAGTTCAGTCACAAATTTAATTGACGCATTATTTTTTTAATGAGCATCATCAGCATGGAAGCATGTCCTCTGGAATGGTGGCTGAAGCATGAAGGGGCACATGAATGTTTAGCATATCTGGCACGTAAATACCTTGCAACGCCGGCTACAGAAGTGCCATGCGAACACCTGTCAGGTGACATTGTAAATAAGAAGCAGGCAGCAGTATCTCTCATCAATACAAACAAACTTGTTTGTCCTAGCAATCGGCAGAATAAGAAGTAGGACTGAGTGGACTTGTAGGCTCTACAGTTTTACACCGTTTTGTTTTTGAGTTCAGTTATGTAACCAAAAAATATCTGCATTTGTAAGTTGCACTTTCACGATAAAGAGATTGCACTACAATACTTGTATGAGATGAACTGAAAAATATTATTTCTTTTATTTATCATTTTTACAGTGCATATATTTGTAATCAAAAATAACATAAAGTGTGCACTTTGTATTCTGTGTTGTAATTTAAATCAATATTGAAAATGTAGAAAAACATCCAAAAATATTTAATACATTTCAATTGGTATTCTATTGTTATAAGTAGGGTTCATTGCGATTAATTTTTTTTGAGTTAATCGCGTGAGTTAACTGCGATTAACTGACAGCCCTAATTTTTATCTTTGGTCACTGTTTCTTTCAGACAGCTCAACAACCTTTGAAAAATCCAAAGGTATGGACCAGCCTTTAGACAGGGTTTGTTTTATTGGTTTATTTATCATTGATGTCAGAGAGGATTTGGAGACGAGGAAACACCGTCTCTAACTTATAAAGATAATGCAGTGAGGACAAAGCTATTTGACTACAGGGTTTTGTTTGGTTGGATTTTTGCACTTCCTTAGCACAGCTGCAGGCTGTATGTAAACCTAAAAATAGACTAAAAAGAAATTCCTAGTCATCCCACAAAACCACAGACAATAGAGACAGAAAAGGCTTACTAGATCAGCCAGGTCATGCTTGATTGCTCTGTACAGGACATTTTCTAGAGAACCGTGCTGTCCAGTTTTAAAAAATCTCCACCCTTTTTCCTTGGGAGACTATTCTGCAGCCAATTCACAGATCGACTGAATTTCAAGAAAAGCGCCCTTTCTTAATTTCATCCCATTCCTCCTAGGTGGATCTCTATTCCCCACAGTGTAGAATTCCTCTCCTTCCCGGGGGTCTACACCTTTCAGATATTTGTAGCCTATTTTCATGCCCTTCTGCCTTTGTTTGTTGCTTAGCTGTACATATTACTTCGATTACAGTAGTGCCTAGATCGCTTAAGCAAGGTCAAAGCCCCCTTTTGCATAGTGCTGGGCATGTACCTACTAAGAGGCAGACCCTGTACCAAATAGCTTATAATCTAAAGAGACCAGACAGACAAACCACAGAAACGGCATAAAGAGGGGAAGTGATTTGCCCATGGTCATCCAGCAGATCAGTGGCAAATATTTTTTTAAATATTTTCTCATAAATTAATCCTGCCCTCCCTCCACACACACCCCCCCCATCATTTTTGTTGCTCTTCTCGGAACTCTTTCCAGTTTGCCAATATCTTCCTGGAAATGTGATGTCCAAACCTAGGGCCTGACCCCAAGTCCAGGGAAGTCCTTTCTACTGACTTCAGTGGGCTTTAGATCTTGCTGTTGATGCTTCTCTCAAGAAACATACATTTTAACCTATCCAGGAAGATACAACCACATGCAAATATTCTGCCTGTTCTATTCCTGCTGATAACATTATGTACGTAGATACTATATGCAACTTGGGTGCAGCCCTTGAATTCCTGACTAGTAGCCAGTATAACCCTTGGGTCTGAACCTGCCTCAGTGAAATCAATGGGAGCTTTGTCACAGACTGCAATGGGGTTAATCCTGTCATCCATTTGGGGGTTTTCCTGTAGAGACTCAATCCCGCATTGGTGCCTACAGTAAGTGCTCTAGGGGACCAGATAGCAAGTGTGAAAAATTGGGGCAGGGGGTGGGGGTAATAGGCGCCTATATAAGACAATATATGCCCCTAATATATGGACTGTCCCTATAAAATCGGGACATCTGGTCACCCTACAGTGCTTTGACAAGCATGTTCCGATCAATTTTGCAGTTCTCTGTCTAATGGCTGACACACATTTTATTTTTAACAACAAGCAAATAAAATGGTTCCATGAAACGAGTGACAGCATTCCTGCCTGCTGACCACAGACAGCAGTGCTGTGAATGGGAGGTGCAAGCCAGAGAGTGACACTGACCTCAGGGGAGAGAAATGATAGCAGCAGAGCCGCCAAAGGGATTTGCGATGACTAAGAGGATCTTTGCTTGGTGGAACTGGCTTCTCCAGTTTGTGCTGTCTGGCCTTCACTGGCTATGGTTTTCCTCACCTGGCTTGGGTACTTCTCCTTTGTTTGTAAACTGAACAGCCGGCTCGGATATTGACAAAGGCAACTCTGGGATGTTGACGATGTTCTGTATGGAATCCTACCAGGCTGCCCTCACAAGGAGGCAGATAAGAACTTGAGCCTGCACCCAACGTGATCCAGGGCCTGGGCCTCACCAGCACTCAGTGGGGATTTCCTCTGCCACCTAAACTGAGGCCTGGATAGCGAATACATGATGCATTTGCTCAGCAGCCCTTTGTCCATGGCCTCTGATCAGCTGCATAGAGGGAACTCGGGAGAGGCTGCTGAACAGCTCCATTAGAGTAAATACTCAGATCTCAACCAGCATGGTGACATAAGAGCGGCCACACTGGGTCAGACCAAAGGTCCATCTAGCCCAGTATCCTGTCTTCTGACAGTGGCCAATCCCAGGTGCACCAGAGGGAATGAACAGAACAGGCAATCACCAAGTGATCCATCCCCTGTCGTCCATTCCCAGCTTCTGGCAAACAGAGGCTAGGGACACCATCCCTGCCCATCCTGGCTAATAGCCATTGATGGACCTATCCTCCATGAACTTATCTAGTTCTTTTTTGAACCCTGTTATAGTCTTGGCCTTTACAACATCCTCTGGCAAAGAGTTCCTCAGACTGACTGTGCGTTGTGTGAAGAAATACTTCCTTTTGTTTGTTAAACCCACTGCCTATTAATTTCATTTGATGGTCCCTAGTTCTTGTGTTATGAGAAGGAGTAAATAACACTTCCTTATTTACTTTCTCCACAAGAGTCACGATTTTATAGACCTCTATCATATCCCCCCTTAGTCATCGCTTTTCTAAGCCGAACAGTCTCAGCCTTTTTAATCTCTCATACGGAAGCCGTTCCTACCCCTAATCATTTTGTTGCTCTTTTTTGAACCTTTTCCAATTCCAATATTTGCTTTTTGAGATGGGGCGACCACATCTGCACGCAGTATTCAAGATGTGGGCGTACCATGGATTTATATAGAGGCAACATGATATTTTCTGCCTTATTATCTATCCCTTTCCTAATGATTCCCAACATTCTATTTGCTTTTTTGACGGCTGCTGCACATTGAGGGGATGTTTTCAGAGAACTATCCACAGCGACTCCAAGATCTCTCTCTTGAGCGGTAACAGCTCATTTAGACCCCATCATTTTCTATGTGTAGTTGGGATTATGTTTTCCAATGTGCATCACTTTGCACATTGTGACACTACCCTTGGCGCTGGCATGGGAGAGGGAACATCTGAGGGGAACATCTCACTGCCACCTATCTCCGCACTGAAGTGGGTGAGGGAATCAAGGGAAGGAGAGGGGGAGTAGGAACGTTTGGAGCTTTTGGAGACTACAGACAGTTCTGAGGCCCTTAAATCCTGGGCCCAGCCCTGTGCACCCGCCCCCCCCATTTTTGAAGTAACTAAATAATGTACATTATATAAAGAGTTGGGTCAGTCTCTGTGCACTTTAGGCATACCCTGGCTAATCTGACTCAGGCAAAAGTCCCTATGAAGCCATCGGCATTCTCACCTGAGTCAGGACAGCAGCCTACCCTATGTGGACAGTGGAATCTATGCTATAGTCTGGCCTTTGGTGTATACTGCTCTGTTTATGGGCTTTCTGGGTGGGCTTTCTGTATCCACACTTCGGCTAGCAACAACCCTCATATCTTATGCCCAGGTAGGGGGTAGACTTTAGTAGCTTTATGTGCTTTTTCTCTGGCTGCCCAACAACCTAGAATGAGCATCCTGATCTTTACTGGACATCACAGAAACAATGACTAGGTAATGACAAGTGGCGGAATAAACAACATTCACCTGAAACTCCAGGATCCAGACAGCTTAGCCAACGTATGCATTAGCAGGAAATGAAATCTATGTGCATATTGTATTTGTTTTGCCTGGTAACTTGTAGCTAGGCACTGGAGCAGACTCAGCCAATTACTGGAATTCCCCAATCCAGGAGCATTATAATGTTGTTATAATTACCATTAATCATTTCTATTTTGGTAGCATCCAAAGGCCTCAATTAGGATTAGGGCCCCACTGTGCAAGGCATTGTCACGCACAGGTGAAAAGATGTCCCTGCCCTAGAAAGCTTCTAAATCTGTGTGTCCACTTCATCACCATTGTCACAATGCCAGCTGGCCCCTCTGTGGCCCACAGCCCGCTGCTCTACCAGCTGAGCAAACCAGTGGCTCACCACCTGGCTAAGTCACATGGAGCTGTGCAAGGTTTGTACCTATCTTGCTCTCTCCCTGATAGGTACCATATATATGTGTGTCTATATCACACACCCATACAGACACCATGATCTATCTGAGTAAACGGTTTCCAGCTCTGCACTTTTCCCCTGACAGCCCACTATAAGGTTTGTTATTTATTCTCCCTGTAGCCAGAACCCCACACTACAGCGGTAATGGGAGAGCAACAGCGGCCCCTGTCCTTGCCTTCCAGCCATCCCGCAGGCAGGCCATAGCCTGTGGCACGAGCCTCGCCAGAGATACAGTAGCCAAGACATCCGCCAGTCTGGCTCTGGCCTGGCCCCGCGAGAAAAAGCCACAAACACCCCAGGAGGCGGGGAGCCGGGAAGGCCACAGCCAGTTTCATCACCCATGGAAACCAGCTGCCTGAGGCACCGATCTCCCTTCTCCCACCCTTTGCAGGCAGAGATGCTGCCAGCTACCAGGAAGGAGGAAATAGGTCACAGGTATTTGGCCAGATCCTCTCCCCCAGCCTTCAGTCCTGGAGAGGGAGCCAAATCCTTCCCTCTAAGCAGGGTTTGGTTGGGAGCGCTGGTCAAACACAGCCCGTTTGCCCGCCCAGTGGCAAGTGCTGCAGCTGCCCTGGCAGGGAGCAGAGTGCATCTACTGGCCTGTGCGGATGGGCTGGCTAAGGCTGCCCTGCAGCGCTGCTTGTTAGCTAGGAGGGTGTGATAACACGGCAATAAAAGACCCACGGCAGGGCCGCAGCTGGCTCGGGGCAGCTGACTCTGGCTCGTGGGGCTCGGGCTGCGGGAGGCTGTAAAATTACTCTGTCGATGTCTGGGCTCGGGCTGAAGCCCAGGCTCTGGGACCCTGCAAGGCGGGAGGGTTACAGGTTAGATCCTCCCACCTCGCAGGGTCCTAGAGTCCAGGCTCCAGCCCGAGCCAGAACGTCTACACTGCAGTTAAACAGCCCCTTAGCCTGAGCCCCGCGAACCTGAGTCAGTAGGCATGGGCCGGACGCCGGTGTTTTATTGCAGCGCAGACAGACCTTAAGAGGCCTCTGGTGGGGCTCTCCCCTGGTGGTATCTCCTGAAGACCTGCTGTCCCCAGCAGCCAGGCTGCTTCCTGCAGCTGCCTCACTGCTGCTCTCATAGGAGAGCTTTCAGCGGCCTCTTTGGATGCTACAGCAGGGGACAGAGCTTATTCCTGAATGAGGGTGAGGAGAGGGGGCTACGAGAGAGACTCCTCCAAAAGCCCACATAACACTGCTCAACAGCCAAAATGCTTCTGAAATAAATGTAGTCAAACTTTACTCATTCTGGGTCACTGAGAACGAAAATGATGCTTAAAATTGTTGATTGGCTCTAGTTTTCAAGATATGCTATTGGGTCAGTATATACGACCCTTGACTTGGGAATGGCGGAGGATAAGTGAGTTATAAAGGGAAGGGATCTCAATTTAAACCAGAAATGACTAAAATACATCTTTGACTGGATCTATGAATAAATCTATGACTGGGTTTGGACAGTACTTGCTTTTTAGGCAAAACAATGAATGATGCAATCTGAAGCTGGTATTGCGTCATACATGATATGAATTGCATCATGTTATTCCTAGAAGTCATGGATGATGCAATCATAACAAAGCTTACATCACTCTGCTGAACAAATTGCCCTATATCAGCTCTAGAAATCATACAGTGTCGTGCTCTCTTATTTGTCAGTGTTTGATTTTGCAAAGGGACACATTTCTGTTTAGCCAAAGTGAGCAGAGATGCCTCGTACTTGTGTGAACAGTGCAGATAACTTCTGCTATATTTGTGGTGAAGTGACTTTTGCATCACAAAAGCGCAGTATAACCACTATGGTTAAGAAAGCCTATCACCTTTATTTTGGCTGCAAAATTGGAGATCAGAACAAGAGGTGGGCCCCACACATATGCTGCAACACTTGTGCAACAAATCTTCGCCAGTGGTTGAACAGGAAAAGGAAATCTATGCCTTTTGCAGTGCCAATGATTTGGAGAGAGCCAACAGATCATACCAGCAATTGTTACTTCTGCATGGTGCCTCCAGTTGGGAAAGGTGTGTCAAAGAAGAAAAAGTGGACTGTGCATTATCCAAACATTCCATCAGCTATATGCCCAGTACCCCACGGAGAAGGACTGCCGGTTCCTGATGCACCAGAATCATTCTCACTTGAGTCAGACGAGGAAGAGGAAGAGGATGAAACTTCTGGTCCTGAACCAATAAGTCAGGAAAAAGATCTTGGCGTCATCGTGGATAGTTCTCTGAAAATGTCCATGCAGTGTGCAGAGGCGGTCAAAAAAGCAAACAGGATGTTAGGACTCATTAAAAAGGGGATAGAGAATAAGACTGAGAATATATTATTGCCCTTATATAAAATCGATGGTACGCCCTCATCTCGAATACTGCGTACAGATGTGGTCTCCTCATCTCAAAAAAGGTATACTGGCACTAGAAAAGGTTCAGAAAAGGGCAACTAAAATGATTAAGGGTTTGGAACGGGTCCCATATGAGGAGAGATTAAAGAGGCTAGGACTCTTCAGCTTGGAAAAGAGGAGACTAAGGGGGGATATGATAGAGGTATATAAAATCATGATTGATGCGGAGAAAGTGGATAAGGAAAAGTTATTTACTTATTCCCATAATACAAGAACTAGGGGTCATCAAATGAAATTAATAGGCAGCAGGTTTAAAACAAATAAAAGGAAGTTCTTCTTCACGCAGCGCACAGTCAACTTGTGGAACTCCTTACCTGAGGAGGTTGTGAAGGCTAGGACTATAACAGAGTTTAAAAGAGAACTGGATAAATTCATGGTGGTTAAGTCCATTAATGGCTATTAGCCAGGACGGGTAAGGAATGGTGTCCCTAGCCTCTGTCTGTCAGAGGGTGGAGATGGATGGCAGGAGAGAGATCACTTGATCATTGCCTGTTAGGTTCACTCCCTCTGGGGCACCTGGCATTGGCCACTGTCGGTAGACAGGATACTGGGCTAGATGGACCTTTGGTCTGACCCGGTACGGCCCTTCTTATGTTCTTAACCATCAATGTCACAGGACCCACATTTTCTCCCATCCTCCTCCTCTGAACCACACCTTATAACACAAGGTGAACTGAATGACCTTGTCAGGGATTTGGAACTACCCAAGAGTAAGGCAGAGCTGTTGGGCTCCAGACTACAGCAGTGGAATCTCCTGGCAGGTGATGTTAGGGTTTCCATGTTCCGTGACCGTCAAAAGGATCTTGTCCCATTCTTCTTCATGGAAGGTGATCTTGTAGCCTGCAACAACATCGATGGTGTGATGGCAGCCCTCAACATCGTTCACGATCCAGATGAGTGGAGACTGTTCATTGATTCATCGAAGACGAGTCTTAAAGCTGTTTTACTGCATAATGGCAATGTTTGCCATCAATTCCAGTTGGTCATGCAGTCCATATGAAGGAAACCTATGACAACATGAAACAACTTTTGAGGTGCATAAACTATGACCAACATCAGTGGCATCTTTGTGGCGATTTGAAGGTTGTTGCTCTCTTGCTTGGTCTGCAGACTGGATACACAAAGTACTGCTGTTTTCTCTGCGAATGGGATAGTCGTGCAAGAGATTCCCACTACATCAAGAAAGATTGGCCACTCCGACAGTCATTGGAGCCTGGGAGGAAAAGTGTTCAGCATCCACCACTTGTTGAATCAAGGAAGATTTTGTTACCACCCTTACACATCAAGCTGGGTCTGATGAAGAACTTTGTCCGGGCCATTGACAAAACACAAGCAGCTTTCAAGTACCTCCGTGGAAAATTTCCAAGGTTAAGTGAAGCTAAGATAAGGGAAGGTGTCTTTGTTGGTCCTCAGATTCGTGAACTTCTTCGAGATGATGCATTTGACCATGCACTGCGTGGCAAGGAAAAGACGGCATGGAAAGCCTTCCAGTTAGTGGCAATCAATTTTCTCGGAAACAACAAGGCAGACAACTACAGGTTGTTGGTGGAAAACCTCCTCGAGGCATACAAAAGCCTTGGTTGCAACATGTCACTTAAGATAAATTTTTTGCACTCTCATCTAGATTTTTTTCCACCGAACTGCGGAGCAGTGAGCGACAAGCACGGCGAGTGATTTCACCAGGACATTGCAACAATGGAGAAATGCTATCAGGGCAAATGGAGCCCATCAATGCTTGCAGACTATTGCTGGACAGTGACAAGAGATGCTCCATTTAATGAATACAAGAGACAAGCCAAGAAGCGCCGAGTAGACACTGAATAGGACTAAACTATGTACAGAATAGTTTTTTGCCTTTTGTTTCATAATAAATTTGATTTATAGAACCCTTTTGCTGATTTTTAAAGTGTTACATAAACAGGACAGGTGAAATATTATCATGTAAAGCAACCATAAACACATGAAAAGACCTAGATTTACAATTTATGATTAAAACTCTACTATCTACACAATATACATAGACATAAAATGTAAAAACTTAAATATCTTAGAAACAGTAGCCAGTCAGTTGTTTTAATTGTCATATTTGAATTCAGCACATCAAAATACATAATAAATAGCACATTTCATCTCTGAAGCAGACGACTTCTCGAAAATTGTAGACCAGTGAAGAAAGAGAGAGACACCTCCTGCCCCGTATTGGGGCTACAACGTCCCATGGCCTGCAGGGTTTTCCCCCCATACATCAGTGATACGCCAGCTCTTTGAACACAGTGACTGTTGTTTTTAACTACCCGACAGTATTAGAAACTTGGACTTGGCTTAGCCGTTGAACGGAGACTATCGCTAACCCAGGACAGACAGCCTGTGCTGTACACTCCTGAAGGCAGGGACTCTGTTCTTCATATGTATGGAAGGCACCGGGGATGGTGCTGTGCAAAAGCACAGAAGGAGAGAAAACTAACATGAAGAATGGGGGACGGGACTGTGGAATCCAATCACTGTCAAATCTGCAAACCTCAAGTTAAGCCTCTAAATCCAATATTTAGGTTCCTCCGTGAAAGTGGCCTGATTTGAGAACTTCAGCGGGGGCTCTGTGTCCCTGAACATTGGGTCATTTTTATCTAGGAGGCTAAATATTGGATTTAGGGGCCTAACTTCAGGCACCCCGGTTACAAACGTTTGGCCCTTTACTTCAACAGGAGTCCTACAGAGGTATCAGAGTAGGACTTGTCCCTTCATACATCATATATTCCCGGTCCAACTCCACACTCATATTAATCTGCCCTGCCCGAGACACACATCACTGAACATACAAGCAACCTCCATTCAAAATCAGAACAAAATTAGTACGGGAGATTGGCCAGAACAAACCAGGGATTTGCCAATCTTTAAATCCACCAGAACGCTTTGCAACAGAGGGCGCCTCTCTCAGACCCGCCTCATCTCCCATCACTTCCTCTGCTTGGGTCTCAGAATATTCCATTCTGTGGAGCACCAGCTAGCACTCCATGAATGGCTGGTGTTCCTTAGGCCTCAGTGTACAACACTTATTTCTTATCCTTCCAAATGCCTGGTTTTAATGGGCACAGAGGTTTAATGCACTTAAAATAAGATCTTTAAGGAAATCTGCTTATATCAGTCTTATGCAATGCAGTCCAAATTGCAACATTCCTTTGGTTATGTTGGGGCATCATTTGATTACAATATGCATCAGCCGTATCACATACCATCTGAATTGCCATCTGTCTTACAAACACTGGAAGCATCCTTTATGTGGATCTTTGGGTAATGGGTTTCCACTGTCTACACAGTTTTTGTAAACAGGATATTAACAAATCGTAAATATCCTGCTGGAAATTTCATCAGCTGTGAATCTGCAGATTAGCTTAAACATGCTAGTTTGTGACTTGTCTCGATTTATTAAGAATCCGCTGGTAAAGTTGCACAATCATTGCTAACAATGACATCTGCCTCCAGTTTTACGTATTTCAGTATTTTAATTCATGAATTGGAAAGGTTATATCTCATGTGAGTCAGAGGGCCTTCACAATGGTGCATGGGGACTATAAATCATGGCTTTATTAGTAAACTGGGGACTATAAATCATGACTTTAGTAATTAGCTGAAGTAATACGTTATTGCTAGCCTCATTTTTCAAGGGCTTGCACAGCTGTAGTGCATTTCTGATCCTCTTCGCCTACAGAAAACAGTTTGAATCATGCTTGCGCTGAGCTCATTTTAGTACATCTTGCCCTGCGACTTTACTTGGAGATTATAAAGGTTCTCTTCCACACACATGTGAACATGAATTCCTATTAACTCATTGCCTTAGAAGAATTTGCTAAGACTTTTCTAAACCATTGATGAATGGGTGTTGATTGGGGTGGATCACCATTTAGCGGCCCATAAACACAACATTCATCTGCAATAAATTTTAAAATACTTTTTAGTAAAGGTGTCAGCACGTTCCATTGTGTTACATCATCCAGTACCATGACATAACAGGTCATCATGACAAATGAGAGGTGAAACGTTTCTTTGGGACTGAATACCTAGTGTGGGTCCAATAAAAGCTACCACCTCACCCGCCTTGTCTCTCTAATACCGAGTGTATTAACGAGTGTAAAACAGAACACAGTCAACCTGGATTTTTGGCAATTACTGAAAAGATTGGGTACTCCCCTGCGTAGTTCCAGATGACGGGCAGTTTTTGCCTACATGCATGTGGAATCTCTAGTTTGGAAGGGAATACAAATGCTCTGATTGAAGAATAGTCGACCGAGAAGAATTAACCACACAAAGCTCTGCTACTCCTAATTCCCTGCTGCAGGGATCACTGTGAGTGTGTTAGCACTTGGTAGTTTGACAATACACTACTAGCTCAGAGGAAAATCACCAGACCCTAGGCAGCACGTGGCTTAGTGCCTCAATAAGCACTCGCAAACACATTTAATGCAAACGGAGTCTTAAGTACAACCGGCAGAAAGAAAAGGGTGGAGAAGCCCTGGAAATGCAAGAACAAATCTGCAGCCCCGTTGTCTTAAATGGGAGCTGGATGTGCACATCTGTGCGCAGAATTTGGCCCAGGCAGCCAGGTGCAGTTGAAGTTACACAGAGCAAGTTCTTAACAAAACCCCTAGGGGAAAATGCCAGAGGCACATGTACTGGGCTAACCTTGTCCCTTTGGGCTCCAGCCTTAAGCCCTCTCTCCCTTGGTGGGCAGACCAGGGCTTTACCCATATCCGGTGTAGCCCAGGGTCTAATTGGGGCCCCCTCTCCATTGTCTCCCCTCCAGCTTACTGTGCTAGTGGTCTCATGTGCTTCACTAGGGGTGACAGACCACACAATCTCCCACCGCAGGTACCCATACAGAGACACTCTACTAAGGTCCACAACTCCTGCCAGTCTGACCCTTCCCTGCTGCCCAGGCCACAGCCAAGGTTCTATTGCCCCAGTTCCTGCCCATGCTGAAGAGGGCCTAATTCACTGGCTTTGCCCTTTAAGGGAAACCTGGAGGACTGGCTCCTGCAAAAGGCCCCTCTGCAGGGGCTGTGTCTTTGCAGGGCCTCTGTTCTATTCCCCACCCTTGCAATCAGCTCTCGCTGCTCTGAGCGGGTTGCTCCCCATCCCTGCAGAGTCCTTCCTGCCCTGTTCCTTTATATTCCGTCACACACCATGCTGAAGGAGGCTGCTGGTCCTTCCAGCTCCACAGGCGGCCCGCAGTAGCCTCCTTTGGCTTCTGTCTGGCCCCTTTCTTTCCCCTTCCAGCTGCTGAACTGCTTATCTCCCCATCACATCTCTTCCCTCCAGGGGCTTTTCCTACCAGTCCCCAGGGTGCTTCCCCCTGCCTCTCTGTTCCTTCCCCTCTCTATGGCAGCTACCTGCAGTCACTGCTCTCTGCACTGCTCCACACTACAGCTGCCCTAGGCACTCATAACACTGTTGTGATGGGGCCATGTAAGTGCCTAGATAGACAGAGGCTTCTCCCTGGACACTGGTTGTTCTGGGCCCTATGGCGCATGCCTCTGATCCTAGATAAGATGGGAATGGGGAACTGATCCTGCCTGACACCTGTTTCTGTGCCCAAGAAGGGTGGGTTTCCAAGCCCACATTTAAGCATCTGCATTGCATTGTAAAACTGGGTTTAGACTCCCTGGACCTGGGTCTCACAGACGTGCTAATGCATCCTTCCTGCACTACGCAGACCTTCTGACTCGGGTCTGTGGCTTGAGCTGTGTCCACACTGCAAAAAGACAGGGCTTGGACCAGAATCACAGCAGGACTCGGACTCTGACCCACACCTCCCCCAGTGGGGGTTCTAGAACCCGGGTCCTAAGGTCCTAACCTGAATCAGACTAATTTGTGTGTGGACAGAAGGGGGCTCTGTGCTCAAACCTGAGTCAGGGCCTGGGCTTAGTATGCAGTATAGCCCTACCTGTAAGGCCTTTGGAGGTGTCCTCCACCCACCTAATTCTCTACTGGCTTAAATCATCGGCCTTTATGTCTCTGCTTCCCCCACCCTGGAATGAAGTATGCTCTTTCGGGGCATTCAGCAGTGGCCCTGGCCATTCTCAGCGTGCAAGGAAATGCCAGGCAGCTCTCCTTAAGGTAAAGCCCCCCAGACATGCAGTCAGCCATAGGCATAGGTGGGAATTTTAGGAACAGCCCTTTTCTGGTGATATTTTCACCCCAGAGCTACTAAAACATGGCAGCAGACCCCAAGTGTGTTGAGCTGCTTTGGATACTAGCACTGGGTGAAAAATTAAAAGGAGCTGTTTGACAAAATATCGGAGCTTTCAAAATTGGGTGTATTTCGAAGTGTTCAAAATAGACCCGTTTTGGGCTTTTTTGCCACATTTTTAGTGTTGTTGTTTTTTTAAAAATATTGAAAATATTTTCTAAATGGTTATGGACCTTTTTGTTTGCTGAAAGTTTTCCCGTGATAGTTTTTTTCCCTGATGTTTTCACTAAAAACATCAAAAGGCACATTTTGTGGAAAAAAACGGTTGTTGGCAGCCTTTCCCCCAAAAGAATCCCTACAAAAGAAGGCCATTTTTCAACTAAAAAAATCCCCCGTTTGAAACATTTCAGACTGTTCTAGTCTAGACCAGCACAGTGATATCAACTTTGAGTGGCTGGAGAGCCCCAGCCAGTGGAGTCCATGAGAGCCAGAAAGTCATCAGGACATTTCTTTGCATCGTGCTGTGAAACATCAATGGTAAGGTGACCAGATGTCCCGATTTTATAGGGACAGTCCCGCTATTTGGGGCTTTGTCTTATATAGGTGCCTATTACCCCCCACCTACAGCCCGATTTTTCAACCTTGCTATCTGGTCACCCTAATCAATGGTGACATTGCATCCCCAAGGTACCTCATCACCAGAGCTCCTTTGAGTCATAGAATATCAGGGTTGGAAGGGACCGCAGGAGGTCATCTAGTCCAACCCCTGGCTCAAAGCAGGACCCATCCCCAGACAGATTTTTGCTCCAGATCCCTAAATGGCTCCCTCAAGGATTGAACTCACAACCCTGGGTTTAGCAGGCCAATGCTCAAACCACTGAGCTATCCCTCCTCCAATCTCCATTGGTTCCTTTCAGTGCCATTTCAGTCTCACTCTCCTTTCAACTCCCCGCTGATGGGGGGGGGGGGCTGTTGCTCCTCCTCCTTTCCTTTCTCTTCCCCCCAGCTCTGCTTGCTCAGAGGATCGCCACGGCTCCTTTTCTCTGCACCACCAGGCCAAGTTTCTAGTGCTCCCAGATGTATCAGACCACTGTGGGGATTGTGCTTCTGCGCAGCACTCTTCTCAGCCGGGGCAAGATCCAGACAGAGCAAGACAAACGCTGATCAGATCCTAGGTCTGCGAAAGTGCGATCCTGAAGGCCCATGCTGGGTGCAAGAGGTGTAGGCCGAGTACCATTCCATCGTGAAGGAAAACAGGAATGCATGCCACATTTTAAGCTTGTTTCCCAGTGCAACCCCCACAATGGAGTTGTCACCATCACGCTGGCCCCGCTGTTCTTTCCCTCCATTCTGACATAGGTCACATGGAAGGAGAGCAAAGATGGCTCCCCATATTCTCAGAGCCACAGGTGCTGACTTTCGATTTTTCTTGAGGCCCCGCCCCCACTCCACCCCTCCCCGAGGCCCTGCCCTCGCTCCATCTCTTCCTGCCCCACCCCCTTCCCTGTTGCCCCACCCTCTCTCCGCTCCTTCCTGCTCCGTCCCCTCCCTTGAGGCCCCTTGCCTGCCCGGCCCTCACTGCTCTCTGCCCTCCCCTGAGCACCTCCTGCCAGCCGTCAAACAGCTGATTGGCAGCCCCGCCAAAAAGCTGTGGCTGGTGGGTGATAAGCACCCCCCTATTTTTTTTCCATGCATGCTTGAGCCCTGGAGCACCACGGAGTTGGTGCCTATGCTCAGAACAACTGAGGATATGCTTGACTCCTCATGTAAGTTAGAGCAGCCTCGGGGGGACCCTAACTTACAATCTAGCTGTCTATAGGCCCTGTGGGCATCTGAGACTGTGCATGCTCTGGCCACACTCTCTCTGCACCTCCTGTGATGGAGGACGGGAATGGGGGTTGGTGTAGAGTCATTCCAGTAGTTCTGTACTGCCTGAGGATCTACCATAGGCAGGGGATACGTCAATGCTCTTGACGCTGCTGCTGCAGCACGACCGAAATGCACAGTCCAGTGCATCCAACAGTGATTCACTTTTCAAGGGAATAATTGTATCTTTTTTCTTTCTCAGAACTTAGGTGAAAACACTGGTCAGACCCAAAGCATTTGGCTGGCACTAGTTTTGGTCTGGAGAAGTCGTTGCATATTGTCCTTCTACACTCCGCAGGGCTTCACCGGGTGTATTTCCAGCTTACTTCTCAGATACAGCAGGAGGAAACTGTACCAGCGCACCCACTAGCGAGAGCCAAGGAACAACATAACCAAACACCCTCAGGGAGCTATGTGAGGTATTTAAGACATAAAGGTTGCTTGCTTTTCCCTCACAAGGCAAAGCGACAGATAAACAAAGCTCTCTGTTCCAATAATGCTCCCAGGACTGACGCAAGCCCGCAAAAGAAAGGAAATCACGGCTTAAACTGCAGTCTTAATTAAGCACACTGCAGGGATGCGCACCCCAGCCGAAGGGATGCTTCCCACCAACCCAAAATGCTCAGCTCTGTTTGGGACTCGGCCTGTCCATGGAAACACTGGGTCTATGCATGCTGCTCTGGATGTTGGCAAGAGGACTCCAGCGTTTCACACCAGCCTTCCAGCCAAGCAGGAGTTGCTGGATTTAGCCTCTCCAGCTCATGACCCGGGGCAGACACTGCTCACTGTACATTGTGTGCCGACGGAGGGCGGGAGCAGTTTGGTTTACTGCTCTCACCAAAAGCCTCTATTAGTGAGGGTTGTGAAAGCTCCTCAGGCAAACAATAACCTAAAAGCACCCTATGACATTCCCACCTCTCGGAAACGCCCCCTGCTGTTTGGTGACGGTGAGGAGTGATGTGAGTTGCAAAGGGTGCGAGCTGGGTGCTGCCCGTCTCTGCAGTTACCTGCAATGCCCGGGGAGGAGGGTAACAGCAGTATGGTTTCAAAGGGAACATTGACTGCTTGCAGACAGTCTGCACTCAGCGCTGAGGGAGGTGTGGCAGGCAGGTCAGGGAGATTGTAGAGAGCCACTAAACCCGGGGTTTTCAAACTGGGGTATGCGTACCCCTAGGGGGATGCGAGCTCTCATCGGGGAACGCATTTTATTTAGTCCGCCTTGGCAATCTAATCACAGGTATTTTACGACCCAATCTCAGATGGCGGTACGTGGTGGACTACAGCCTGAAAAGGGTGAAAACCAGTGCACTAAAGCACCCTGGCCTGCCCACAGTCTGCTGGGCTGCTGGAAGGGTCGAATAGGACCCGGAGCTGGGGGGTCAGTTGGCTCTCTTTGTAGCAGCACACCAAAGGGCCTGGGGTGAAAGGTGCTATAGAAGAGCTAGGGGTTATTATTATATGCCCCCTACTCCCATAGCAGTTGAGCTCCTCACACCCGTTAACGTATGTAGCCTCACACAGGGTGGGTAAAGGATTTTTCAAAATATAAAAGGAGCCCACTCTGTGTCACCAGCTACGGCTCTGTCCCGAAACGCTTGCAGAAGCACCTTTGCACTCCCAGCAGAAGCAGCTACACCGACGCACAGCCGTCCAGGCCCATTAATCAGCAATCGCCTCTAAAAGGGGTCCCCTATAAACGCATGGCCACAAGTTTCCCCCAAAACTTTCAGAGGCTGATTTTGACTGCCTGGCTCGCGAAGCCTTTCTGCTCAGTAATGCTGCCCTTCGTTCCCCCAGAACATATAAATACGTTCACATGACAGTCGTTAGATGGACATCTGTGGAGTTTCTGAGTCCTGGGCTGGGCCAGAACAGCAACCAAGGGCTCGTGTTGGAACCATCCTGACACGTGCATTGGATAATGTCTGCAATGCCAGGCTGTACTTTAGCAAGGTCTGTTCCATACATAAGTCTTTATCTGGCAACTTCTTGTGTGTGATTGCCTGTCCTCATGCTAGAAGTTACATGACGTAGGCTCTGATCCTGCAACTTTTATTTGGGGCGGGGGTCTAAGAAAACGGTAACGGTCTCTGCAGGGTTTTACCCCATGTAATTGCGTTGAACAACCTTAATTCCACATTAACAAAGTTTTCCCTTAGGAATTAAGGATAAAGTTGCAGGCCTGTTCTTATCTTTTCCTACTTTTTGAAATCAAAGTCTCAGCCTGAAGTGGAAACATTTTTGAAGTTTACCATTACTCAGCCATGGAAGACCAAAAGGGTGCAATCGATATACAACTATATTATTCAGATGATATGAATTGCAGTAGTACATAGAGACCCCAAGATCAGGGTTCTACCCTGCTAGGCATTACACACACACACACACACACACACACACACACACAGAAAAGATGATCCCAGCCCCAATATCCTGGCCCAACTTACAATAGTATAGTGTCCTAACTCGACCCCTTTGGACATCTGTACTGGATCCATTATGTGTTAGCTGAGCTTTGTATTGCAAATATGTATCCACAGCATTCTCCCCTAGAAACAAGAAGCCAATTTAGCATAGGCTGTGGAATGCATACTAAAATTAGACATTTTTATATGGCTATGGAATGCATTTACCACATTTTATTATGTATTTGCATGCCAATAACCCATAACACTAAAAGTCATTGGGCATAGCAGAAATTACGCATGTGTGGCAGCAGATCTTTCAATTGCCTTTTTATTATCCGTCTCAATTGGTTTCCCTTTTGTCAATGACTATAACGTAAGGTGTATTGCTTCGGAGCATGGTTTGATACAGGAGTACGATAGCGTGGTGTTTTTTTAGGCTTACTGCAACAAGTTAATGTTTAATGGACGGACAAATCATTTTCCACTCCTATATGATAAGATGACTTAGCAAGAGCCGAGGGGTCGATGTCATTTTAAAATTATTTATTATTTATTAAATGCTAGGGATACATATGGACTTTGGTCCATATTTTATTATTGTTCCACCTGCTTCGAAATGGAAACTGCAAGCACTTTGCTAGACGGGTTGAAACACAGTTTAGTTTCATGGCAGATACGGGTGTATGAGGTCACTTGTCGAGTTTCATTGGAGGGATAACGTGAAGAAAGGGTAATGGCCACATTCTCAGCTGAGCTCCATCAAAGTCAATGGGCCAGATCCTCAGTGGGTGTCAATGGAGCTAGGTCTATTTACATCACTAGAGTTATGCCAGCGGAAGACCTGGCTGTAAAATAACTGAATACGGAGAGAGACCTTTACAGAGACAACAATATTCCCAGGATGAAGATAACCCCTTTGCCAAATTTCAAGTCTCTGCTCCAAAGCATGAAGGGGCTAGAGCGTTTCGATGTTACAACGGTCAGTATATTTTTTAACGTAGACAAAATAACGTATCTTCCCTAATCTCGTTTTTAGAAACAGCTGAACTGTTTTTGCTGAAACTTTCCAAAACAATTCAGCCAAAGTCAGACACCCACCATGGAAAGTTTCAGCCCAAATGGTTCAAGTCTGGCAAAGTTATAAGAACTGACACCAGGGTTATAGAATGGAAAGCGTTAGGCAACCTTAACTACAGGCATCACTGTCCGCTCTGCCTATAATGACAACTAGGGGGCAAAACGAAGAGTGCACAGATATCTGAAAGGTGTAAACACCAAGCAGGCACAGTAATTATTTAGGGTGGTACGTGGGTAACAGGACAGAATTAAGGAAGGGAGAACGTAAAGGCTGACTAGCAGGAATACCACCCTGCCCATTTCTCCCGATGGGAGGGGAGGTTGAATGGACCGGCAGTGGGATAAACAGCCACGCAGAAGGGAGGGAGAGAGGGAACACACATGCCTGAAGATGCTGAGTCTGGGCTCTTCCTTCTATCTGTGTGGCAAGAGACCACGCTGGCTTAACCAGGAGATCTTCAGTGATCTGAAACTCAAAAAAGAGCCCTACAAAAAGTGGAAGCTAGGTCAAATTACAAAGGATGAATATAAACAAATAAAATTATGTAGGGACAAAATTAGAAAAGCCGAGGCATAAAATGAAAGTAAACTAGCTAGAGACATAAAGGGTAACAAGAAAACTTTAGAACTTTTACATTAGAAGCAAGAGGAAGACCAAGAACAGGGTAGGCTCACTACTCAATGAGGGGGGAAAAACAGTAACAGAAAATGTGGAAATGGCAGAAGGGCTAAATGACTTTTTTGTTTCAGTTTTCACCAAAAAGGTTAATGGCAATTGGATGTCTAACATAGTGAATGCCAGAGAAAAGGAGGTAGGATCAGAGACTAAAATAGGGAAAGAATAAGTTAAAAATTACTTAGACAAGTTAGATATCTTCAAGCCACCAGGGCCTGATGAAATACATGCTAAAATATTGCAGGAGCTGACCGAGGAGATATCTGAGCCATTAGTAATTATCTTTGAAAAGTTATAGAAGATGGGAAACACTCTAGAGGCCTGGAAAAGGGCAAATATAGTGCCAATCTATAAAAAGGAAAATAAGGACAACCCGGGGAATTACAGACCAGTCAGCTTAACTCCAGTACCCGGAAAGATAATGGAGCAAATAATTAAGCAATCAATTTGCAAACACCTAGAAGATAATGAGGTGATAAGTAACAGTCAGCATGGATTTATCAAGAACAAATTGTGTCAAACCAACCTGATAGCTTTCTTTGACAGGGTAACAAGCCTTGTGGATGGGGGGGAAGTGGTAGAGGTGGTATATTTTGACTTTAGGAAGGCTTTTGATACGGTCTTCCATGA
This sequence comes from Terrapene triunguis, assembly GCF_002925995.2. Lineage (NCBI taxonomy): Eukaryota > Metazoa > Chordata > Testudines > Emydidae > Terrapene > Terrapene triunguis. Next base: position 6,181,251 of record NW_020664487.1, on the reverse strand, counting down.
CCTTCTCATAAACAAACTAGATAAACGTCTAAACCTAGATAGAGCTACTATGAAATGGGTGCATAACTGGTTGAAAAACCATTCCCAGAGAGTAATCATCAGTGGGTCACAGTCATGGTGAAAGGACATAACAGTGAGGTCCCGCAGGGATCAGTTCTGGGTCCGGTTCTGTTCAATATCTTCATCAATGATTTAGATAATGGTATAGAGAATACACTTATAAAGTTTGCAGACGATACCAAATTGGGAGGGATTACAAGTGCTTTGGAGGATAGGATTAAAATTCAAAATGATTGGGACAAACTGGAGAAATGGTCTGAAGTAAATAGGATGAAATTCAATTAAGGACAAATGCAAAGTACTCCACTTAGGAAGGAAAAATCAGTTGCACACATACAAAATGGGAAATGACTGCCTAGGAAGGAGTACTGCGGAAAGGGATCTGGGTGTTATAGTGGATTTCAAGCTAAATATGAGTCAGCAGTGTAACACTGTTGCAAAAAAAGCAAACATCATTCTGGGATGTATTAGCAGGAGTGTTGTAAGCAAGACACGAGAAGTAATTCTTCCGCTGTACTCCGCGCTGATTAGGCCTTAGCTGGAGTATTGTGTCCAGTTCTAGGCGTCACATTTCAGGAAAGATGTGGACAAATTGGAGAAAGTTCAGAGCAGAGCAACAAAAATGATTAATGGTCTCAAAAACATGACCTATGAGGGAAGATTGAAAACATTTGGTTTGTTTAGTCTGGAGAAGAGAAGACTGAGAGGGGGCATGATACTAGTTTTCAAATACATAAAAGGTTATTACCAGCAGGAGGGAGTTCGATTGTTCTTGTTAGCCTCTGAGGATAGTACAAGAAGCAATGGGCTTAAATCGCAGCATGGGGGATTTAGGTTGGACATTAGGAAAAACTTCCTAACTGTCAGAGTGGTTAAACACTGGAATAAATTGCCTAGGGAGGTTGTGGAATCTCCGTCATTGGAGGTTTTTCAGAGCAGGTTGGACAAACACCTGTCAGGGATGGTCTAGATAATACTTAGTCCTGCCATGAGTGCAGGGGACTGGACTAGATGACCTCTCAAGGTCCCTTCCAGTCCTATGGTTGTATGATTGTATTTACTGAAAGTTAGGCTGAGATTTCACAAAGCACTTCATGCTAGCCTATCCCTGTTCCCATTGAAGTCAACAGGAGTTTTATTATTGCCTTCAGCAGGGCAGAGTTAGGCCAGTATTGAGTGCTTGTGAAAATCTCAGCCTCATGTACAGTTTATTTTAAAAAAATTCTCAGTAAAGATAGATTTTTTAACTGGCCAAATCCCACAAATACTTGGTTTTCAAAAAAGAAAGAAAAGAAAAGCTCAGACTAAAACCTTACAGAATGCCTAATGCCCGGCCTTCCATCCTGCAGCTCATCTGTGCTGAATACAAACCCTGAAGCATTAAAGAGTGATAGCATCAGAGCAACTGCCATAGATCTTAGCACGAGGACATATGCTTCCCTCTGCTACGGTGAGCAGAGGAGTGTCACAGGCAGTGGAAACTGGCCAGGGGGTCACTGAAGGGTGAAGCAGTAACACTATGGCATGTTCTGTCCTTCCTCCTCACCCTGCAGAAGCCTCTCTGCTCTTCATTCCACAGGGGTATGGCTCAGCTTTTTAGAAGGGCGTGCAGGGTTCAGGGCCAGGGTGAGGCTACTGTCTGCAGCGCTGTCCCACTGCATAGCCATGGAGATTTCCTCATTAGAGACAAAGTGGACCTAGTACATTTCCCTGTGCAGACAGACCTCTGCCCTTGGTGGGGATGCTTTGGAGCAGCCATAGAAGGATGGCTGTGGAAGTAGCCGTGCTGCCATAGGGGATGGGAGCTCTGGAGCAGCGGGGCTTTGCCCTGCTTCCCACTGCCATCCTGAGAGATCCATAGGATTTCTTTGAAGCTCTCAGGACAGCGCCGTATTTGGAGAGTCACCCCCCATGACATGGCTCACTCTCACCCTTTGAAATCATTACGGGGAAGTAGGATGGAATTTGCTGGCTCCAGCACAGGTTTTCATGCATAGGGAAGCATCCGGCCCACAGCCTCAATGGAGAACATTTTTGTGACTCTAATCTTGATGGAAAAGCAGATAGAGACGGAGGAAAGAATTTAGGGGGTTTTATTGAAGAGCCTGCGGGAAAAGAACCATTCGGCTTAGGTACTTTCAGAAATGCCTGTGTGTGAAAGTATTGAGTGTGTGACTAGGAAAAAAGTCAAGACAGGTACTAATGAGGCAGCAGGAGGGAGGCCAGGTGAGCAACAGAATTTCCTGTTTTCAGCATCTTTAGACATCCTGCTTTCATTGTGGCTGTATTTTCTGTAGGCGGGTCCATTCCAACAATCCAAGACAACTGAATGGGGGGTTGTGATCAGGGCCGGCTCTAGGCACCAGCAAAACAAGCCGGTGCTTGGGGCGGCACATTTTTAGGGG
>NW_020664487.1:6159267-6178386 GCF_002925995.2 Terrapene triunguis | reverse complement strand
TGGGGATTTGGGGAAGGGGCGGAGTTGAGGTGGGGCCGGGGGTGGGGTAATTAAAGACAGGGAGGGGGCGGCCAAAATTGTTTTTGCCTTGGGCGGCAAAAATCCTAGAGCCGGCCCTGGTTGTGATGAAGGCTCGGTAGACTACTCAGCTGTGACTTGTGCAAGTGTATTTGTGGCACTGTTGTAGCCAGATATCGGGGAGACAAAGTTGACGAGGTAATATCTTTTATTGGACCAACTTCTGCTGGTGAAAGAGACAAGCTCTCGGGCGACACAGCGCTCTTCTTCAAGAACAGCTTTGACTGGAAACCAGGGAGCAATCACATTTTAGCCTGTGTTTATCTGTGATACGTGCACAGGAAATTGCCCACGTAATATCCAAAGTGTGAGTGGAAGAAGCAACCAACAAGCAGTGCCTTAAAATGCGTAACTTCTGGTGTGAGTGGGAATTGGGACCAAATCCAGCTTGTCTTCCTCCAGCCAGCTCTTTGGTGATGATGCAAGCACACCACCACAAACAAACCTCAAAGCGAGGGGGGCAGGCAACTGTTTCTCCTTTTAAAAATAACCCAGAAACCATAAACATACTGCTGGATTGTTTAGACACCCGCGTAGTAGAGGCCAGCTCTGCAGCTGATGGAAATCTGCCCAGATCTCATGGACTTCAACGGAGCTACGTCAATTGACACCAAGTGAGGAGCTGTCTCTTGAATTTTTATTCTGTCCCTAAGTGCTCAGTGTTGCTCTCATTGACTTCAATGGTATCAGAGCAATCCTTGAGTGAGTATGTGGAAGGCTCATTAAGAACAGCGCACTTCAGCCAGCAGCCCAGCCACTGCTAATCGCACTCAACTGGATACTTAGTATGTTCAGTGGTTAGAACATAAGAACGGCCATACTAGGTCTGACCAAAGGTCCATCTAGCCCAGTATCCAGGCTTTCAATGCCAGGTGCCCCAGAGGGAATGAACAGAACAGGTAATCATCAAGTGATCCATCCCGTCGCCCATTCCCAGCTTCTGGCAAACAGAGGCTAGGGACACCATCCCTGCCCATCCTGGCTAATAGCCACTGATGGACCTATCCTTCATGAACTTATCTAGTTCTTTTTTGAACTCTGTTATACTCTTGGCCTTCACAACATCCTCTGGCAAGGAGTTCCACAGGTTGACTATGCGTTGTGTAAAGAAATACTTCTTTTTGTTTGTTTTAAACCGGCTGCCTAGTTCTTGTGTTATGAGGAGTAAATAACACTTCCTTATTTACTTTCTGCACACCAGTCATGATTTTATAGACCTGTATCATATCCCCCCTTAGTCGTCTCTTTTCCATGCTGAAAAGACCTAGTCTTTTTAATCTCTCCTCATATCTTCCAAATCTTTACAATTTTGCCTAAGAACCGTGACTGCAAATCTGATGGTAACATTTATTAATGGAAACCAATTATAAAGATTTTAACAGCCACCCCTGTACCAGTGACAGCCATTACACAGCCTTAGATTTTGCTCTTATTTCTGCATAAGGATCTGACCCTGATTTCAATGGAAGGATCAGGCCCATGGTAAACAAATACCATCCTGCCTGCCATGCTGGGACTTTAGACTCAGTTATTTTCCTTGCTGGGAGGGAAATAGTGGATACTTGCCAGATCCTCCGCTGGTGAAAATAAACACATCTCTGCTGACTATAATGGAACTACACCTATGTACAACTTCAGGGGATCTGTACCAATATGTACCCCAGTCCTGTTCACCTAGACAAAGCCAGTGAAAAGACCTCAAAACCTCACAGAGACAATTCCCCTTTGAGAGCTCCAGTTAGAACACCTGCACGGGTGCCTTTACCAACAGTCTCTCTCTCCCCCTCGGCCTGGCTGCGTCTACACTAAAAGTTGTCAGTGATTCTCCCACTGGTGCAGCTAGAGCAGACAGAGCATAGATGTTTTTAACCACTGAGTCACATGAGCCTGCTCAGAGCGGGGTCTAGATGTCTGGGTTGTGACAAGGCATTGTATCCTGACACTGTCTCCATCAGCTAACACCATAGGCAGGGCCCTACCAGCGACAGACAAGAGTGGAGAATTTCTGAAGGACACACAAACGCAGACAAGGCCTTGGCAGCCTGCTTCCAGCACTATGTCCCTGGGTGTCCTGATAGCCACCCTCAAACGCATACGCAGACCCAGAAATTCACAAAGACGTCAGCCCCGTTGTCCAGCTCCCCAGGCGTGTGATTCAGGGATAACAGTCCCTCGCCTCCTCCACTGCATGGTCAGCTTGTCTCCGCTCATCCAGCCCCCTCTTGGAGTTTGGCTGGCGCCCGTTCTGCCTTGCTTACAAAGGGGGGCCCCATTCACACAAGTGGATCCTCCCTGCAACATAAAGCTGCAGGAGCTACCGGATTAGTCCTCTCTCCCATCTACTGGTTGCCTAGCTACCATTAACCTTTGCACGATTAACCCCTGAGAGGGGCCCTGGAAGGTGTGTCATATCCAAATCTTCTCCTGGCCCATATTAGGCAGCTCAAGAATTCAATAAAATGCAGCTCATTATTGTCTTGCCATAACAATAGGAGACAAAAGGTCTACACTTACCCGGTAGTTCGGCGGCAAGCAAATTGAACTTCTGGGTTCGACTTATCGCATCTTGTCTGGACGCGATAAGTCGAACCAGGAAGTGCTCGCCGTCGACTGCGGTACTCCAGCTCGACGTGAGGAGTACGCGAAGTCGACGGGGGAGCCTGCCTGCCGCGTCTGGACGGAGGTACGTTCGAACTAAGGTACTTCGAACTTCAGCTACATTATTCACGTAGCTGAAGTTGCGTACCTTAGTTCGACTTGGGGGGTTAGTGTAGACCTGCCCAAATACACTTTCTTATCTCTAGGTAGTTCTATTTAAATACTTCACCATAACGTAATTAGCTTTGCCTGGGTTAGTCATACACGTCTAGGAAGCAGCGTCCTTCCTCTTCTTAATTACTGCAGCCCTGGCTGTTATATTTTTCTACCTTTCCTAGCTAGCTAGATTCATCTTTCCACAGCCTCCTAGAATATGGATTATTTGGACTGATTTCTGTTTCTTTTAAAAACGGTGCTAAACGGCGCTTCTGCCACATGGTGCACTGCGAAGGAGAAAGGTGCAGAACTCCCTAACCAGGGGCCAGCAGTAATCTGGCTCCAGTTCCGGGGAGTGGAAAGGCTGGACAGCTAACACAGCCAGCAGTGATAGCTACTCCAGAGGGGGAATTTCTAGGCAGATCTGCGGTCCTACCTGCACTGCACACTGGATAGCTGTGCTTGTGTGTTGGACACAGGTGTAGCAAGGCAGCCTTCCCTGCGTTCTCCCTGCCTCTAAATATACCTTTCAAAGGCAGAATACTTACAGGCACTGCTGCCTCTCTATCCCCAGCATTGGTCAGCTTTGCAAGAGCCATATCTGAGCCCTTCGTCTCTCGATATTGTACTAACCTGGTGAGCTTTGCTGAGTACTGATAAATTATTTCAGTCCTTAAGCACTAAATTCTGCCCTTTGATACTGCATCATGACCGATCCAACACCCGTTGAACTTAATGGAAAGACTCCCATTGATTTTAAATGGGTGTTGGGCGGGGCTCCTAAACCCCAATTCAGTAAAGCACTTAGGCACACGCTTACGTTTAAGCACATCCTGAAATCCAACTGAATTCAACAGGATTTAAACACATGCTTAGCTTTAAGCATGTACTTAAGGGCTTCCATTAATCAGGATTGAATTACGTAAGACATTTGAACTCCAAAAGTTGAGCTATTCTGGAGTGCTATGTATCACCAAGCAAAGGCGGACACTTCTTTGTAAAAGGGAGAAGGCACTGGAAGATGAACAGGTTTCTAACTTTAAAATCATGTGCTTAATTTCCTTTGAACTTGAAAAGAAAAGAAAAGAAAAGAAAAGAAAAGAAAAGAAATCCACCCTTGAGAGACAGACATTTCTGGCCAAAAGAAGAGGGCTTTGTGTGTATCAAAGTTAAAGGAAGTCAAAAATCACATTTGATAATCTATGAACAGTTAAACTTGCAACCTATTATGAAGCCAAAGCAGATAATTGTGAACATCTTGTCTGATCTCTTGTAGAATACAAGGCATAGGACTTCCCTGAATTAATTTCTATTTGAACTAGAATGTGTAGTTTAGAAAAACATCCAATACAGAGATGTTTGCTCTATAATATCACTGCATGTCTCGGCATCCAGCACAAAAGACTAAAGATCCATGACAAACCACTGTGACACTAAAGTAGAAATTCAGATTTGCTTTAAACACACAGGGTGAAATACATCCCCCTGTTTTGTGACCCTTTTGTGTTTGCTCCCCATGAAATCAGAGTTTTCTGCAAACATTGATTCCAGCAAATCAAATTTGAACATCACATGTCAGTATTTGTGCTGGAAGTGCTTATATGCTCATCTAATCAGGGAACAGAAAATACTATTGGACTTCTCTGACCAGTCATGACTAAGACATGTGGCTTGACCTTTAAATATCAAGTATTAAATGTGCACAGTGAACTATTCGCAATTCACCCATTGAGCAAAAGAAGGGAAAAAAAGATTAATAGATATGAATAATGAACAAACATGAGGAAATCACAATCTGTTTGAGAACATTCATCAGATAAATTTATCACAAAGTCTTAATTGCGAAAATTGTTGTGAACCTCAACGTTTAAGTATTGGCCTGAAGCAAAACCTCAGATCTGGACATCTCTGAACTTTGTGTGGGTTAGGAATTCAACTGTGAATCCACATGAGAATTCCACAGATGGCCCAATCTCTATAATGGGGCAAACGAAAACCTCAGATGGAACCCCCCTGGAATCTGGAGCAGTAAGACACATCTAAACCCACTCTCTAAGCCCGCCTCTAATTCTTATGACGGATGGGCATTTAAAATAGTCCGTGTTCCAATTTGTGTTTGAGATTCTTAACCAACCAACGCAATGAATGAGTCTCACAAGCTAAACCGCCAGGGCCCCAGTCTCGCAATGAGAACAATGGTGTCCACCTGGAATTGATTGCAGGCTTGGGACCGTAATGCTTTGGGAGAAAGGGGTAGAGTGAAATGAACTAGAAGGACAAGAGAAGGATAAATCCCAGGTCTCTTGAAGCCTTTCATACTCGAAATACCTGCCATTTGACATCCTTTCTGTGACTTTGTTTATCAACTTACTTGCAGTCCCAAGAAGGCAGAAACTATCACAGGAATGCTGAGAATTTTGTTTTCGCCTCTTTTAAGAAAATGCCCTCACTGGACACTTCCAATTCCTGTTTGTCCTGCCAAGACCTCCACAATGCTCGTGGGGGTGAGCTGCAACATTGGTGACCAGGGGGTGTAGGACCAGATTTATTTCGCCTTTCTTTTCAGGCCCTTACACTCCCCTGACCTCTCCTGCAGTGGCTAATAAAAGAGCAGAGCCTTAATGCTGCAGTATGCCCTGGACGGGGCGGCAGGGGGCCTGGATTCTGGTCCTAACTCTGCCATTGTGTAACTCTGATCATGTTACTTCCCCTCTCTGTGTGTCTGTTCCCCCCCCCCCATCCTTCGTCCATCTTGTCTACTGAGACAGTAAGCGCTTTGGGCGTACAGCACCTAGCACGAGGGGACCTCGGTCGTGATTGGGGCGTCTAGGGGCTGCCGTAATCGTCATTCTGCTGGGTGCGTCTCTCCTGCAGAATGCACTCAGCGTTCAACCACTCTGACAACCCGGAGATGGCAGCCTCCTCCCTGTGACTCAGGGAGTATTCCAGCTCCTCCAGGTTCATGCTAATAGGCCTTGCTCACATTGAATTCAGAGAGAGTAGAATCCGGTCCAGAAAGTAGTCATAGGACAAGATTTTATTGCTGCCATGGTAATTAATGACTGTTTACACTGAACTCTTAATGAGCAATCCTTTTTTAAACCTGGGTTGGGAAGGAGTCCCAAATGATTTACCTAGTACAATAGGGACCTCTACAGGTGTCTCCCTCTTGATATCAACAAGGACAATAACATGCTGGGAGTGGGATGTGACCAAACAGACAAATGCAACCGCCAAAACGAGACGCTGTGAACACAGGGGACAGATGAAGTTCAAAGCTCTCAGATCCATATCAGCCTTGCAGAGCATAGGACTGTATGTGTACTGCATACTGATAATGTTACTAACCTGTGCATAAACAGCGAGGAGTCCGGTGGCACCTTAAAGACTAATAGATTTATTTGGGCATAAGCTTTCGTAGGTTAAAACCCACTTCTTCAGATGCATGGAGGGGAAATTACAGATACAGGCATGAATATCCTGGCACATGAAGAGAAGGGAGTTACCTCACAAGTGGAGAACCAGTGATGACAGGGCCAATTCAGTCAGGGTGGATGTGGTCCACTCCCAATAACTGATGAGGAGGTGTCAATACCAAGAGAGGGAAAATTGCTTTTGTCATGAGCCAGCCACTCCCAGTCCCTATTCAAGCCCAAATGAATGGTGTTAAGTTTGCAAATGAATTGTAGCTCTGCAGTTTCTCTTTGAAGTCTGTGTTTGAAGTTTTTTTGTTGAAGGATGGCTACTTTTAAATCGGTTATTGAATGTCCAGGGAGATTGAAGTGTTCTCCTACTGGCTTTTGTATGTTACCATTCCTGATGTCTGATTTGTGTCCATTTATCCTTTTACGTAGAGACTGGCCAATGTACATGGCAGAGGGGCATTGCTGGCATATATCACATTAGTAGATGTGCAGGTGAATAAGCCCCTGATGGTCTGGCTGGTGTGGTTGGGTCCTATAATGGTGTCGCTAGAGTAGATATGGGGACAGAGAAGGCAACGGGGTTTGTTACAGGGACTGGTACCTGGGTTAGTGTTTCTGTGGTGTGGTGTGTAGTTGCTGGTGAGTATTTGCTTCAGGTTGGGGGCTCTCTGTAAGTGAGGATTGGCCTGCCTCCCAAGGTCTGTGCGAGTAGGGGATCGTTTTCCAGGATGGGTTGTAGATCGTTGATGATGTGCTGGAGAGGTTTTAGCTGGGGGCTGTACGTGATGGCCAGTGGTGTTCTGTTATTTTCCTTGTTGGGCCTGTCCTGACTTCAAAGAGAAACTGCAGAGCTACAATTCATTTGTGAACTTAACACCATCAATTTGGGCTTGAATAGGGACTGGGAGTGGCTGGCTCACTACAAAAGCAATTTTCGCTCTCTTGGTATTGACACCTCCTCATCAATTATTGGGAGTTGACCACATCCACCCTGACTGAATTGGCCTTCAACATTGGTTCTCCACTTGTAAGGTAACTCTCTTTTTTTCATGTGCCAATATATATTTATTCCTGTATCTGTAATTTTCACTCCATGCATCTGAAGAAGTGGATTTTTTATGCCCAAATAAATCTGTTACTCTTTAAGTTGCCACCAGACTCCTCATTTTTGTGTGTGGTTACAGACTAACACGGCTACTACCCCTCTGTAGTACTTCTAACCTGTGCGTGCTACTTGGCCAAGACCAGGATTAGTGAAACATAACAAATTACTGCTCTGTTTTTTCCCCTTCATTACTTTTTCATGCTTACTTATTAGGGGCCAACCCAGCCATCCTAACTCACTTCATGTAGCTCCTTTCTGTGGGAGTGGCCCTTGAAATCAGTGGAACTACTTGAGGAGCAGGGTTCTACTCAAGGGGAGTAAGGGTGGCACAATCCAGCCATCAGGTTATTTAGCTAGACCGCTCAAATGATAATTTTGACATATCCTTCCAATTTGTCATGACATTTCCCTGGGAATGGTTACACAGACAAATACCAAGTTTTAACGTGATGATGCAGACTTCATATGTATATTAAAAAAGGGTATTTGCTCGTGGTCTTCCAACACTGCTTGCCCTGGAGAGTGATAGCCTGTTTTCTTCTTACCCCTTCTCTTCTGCCTTTTGTGAACTACTGCTAGTGCGTAATAGAAATATTTTACCGTAATTCCACTAAGAAACTCACTATCAGTGGAAAAGAAGGATGTTCCAGCAGGTAGGGCACCAGCCTGGGTTCAATTCTTGGCTCTGCTAGAGACTCCCTGTGGGACCTTGGCACCTCTGAAGCCCTTTTAAAAAATTGGCATCACATTATCTCTCCTCCAGTCATTTGGTACAGAAGCTGATTTGAATGATAGGTTACGAAGTACAGTTAGTAGTTCTGCAATTTCACATTTGAGTTCCTTCAGAACTCTTGGGTGAATCCCATCTGGTCCTGGTGACTTATTACTGTTTAGTTTATCAATTTGTTCCAAAACCTCCTCTAATGACGCCTCAATCTGCGACTTTCCAAGGAAATAAAGGAACGTGGAGTGATCATCGCTAACAGTGATGGCCACCCGGCAAGGGACACGTGTTAGAACTCCAGTGAGCTGGGCATGCCTTTCCGAGAAAGACAAGCTTCCCCAGAGGGAGGAGAGGAACAAAGCTAGTCCTCTTGAATCCTGAACTAAGCTAATTTAACTAACAAGCAAACTACAGTATCTAAAACTAAACTAGCAATGAGGCGAAAAAAACGTTTAGACAAGGCATGCTCAAGGCAGACACTCTTAAGCACCATCTCAAGCCAACGTGGTCGAGAAGGAACTGAGGGTGTTTCACCTGAGCAGCCCTACATAACCTCGGTGCTTGGCACAAGGCGGCGTAGGGAGCATGAGAGGGCTGAATGGACACTGCTAATGGAAGTCTGCAATCGAAGGCGTGTGGGGCACACGTGCACCTAAAGTGGGGCATCCAGAGGGGGACATATCTCGGAAGAGAACCTGTGGAGGCTCTTCAGGAAGTTAGGCAAATTAGGCAGCAACACAGCAGTTCTTTGGGGAGTGCCAGCCCAAAAGCAGCTGGCACTCCCCAAAGAACTGGTAGCAAAGGCCCAGCATGGCTGACTCCATGAAGGAATCTCTTGCAGCATGGACTTCCTTAGTGGGGTCGCTGAGTCACCTGCTCACCCAGTACCTAGTGTGGCACATTTGTCTCCAATGCCTCAGAGGCACAGGGAGCCTGGTGCGATACCTTGGATTAGCAGTGACAACCTCTTTTCTCCCCCATTGGCTGCATCTCGGGAGCAATCTGTACATCGTCCCCTCCACCAATCACCTTTACCTGTGTCACCGACACCAGATGTGGGCCAGGTCAGTGTCCCTGCCCAGTCGCCCAAGTCACAGCACTTGATTGGCGAGGGTGTGATCTCTGGAGGCCTCAAAGTCACCCACTGAAAAGGCAGTGGAGAAATAAAGCAGGGGCACCGCCTCTCTCCTTCTCTGCTCTTTCCCATTTCATTTCCCTTTTCCTTCTGTCCCAGATTCGCTTATACGATCAATATCTAACCTACAACACTCACTTGTCTGGGGTTTCTTTTACTGATCTTTTCCTCCATCAGCAGAAGCCTCAGATGTTCTCCCTAGGCAGCCTCTCCAGTGCTGCCCTGGCACCGGAGAGGAACCTGGAAGAGAGACTAACAATTTGGGTGTGCCCTGATCATGCCTCCATTTCAGGCCACACAATCTGCTTCGCCATCTCCCTGCCCACTTTGCTCCTACACTACGCCAAACTCACAAAACACAAGAATCAGGTGTGCACATCGTTAGGCACCTTATGTGCCTTGACACCCCCTTTGAACATTAATTATGCACCCTGTTAAGTACTTACTTGGCCACTTAGCCAAGTCAGCTGCTCACCCTAATGGGCTTCAAAAATTGCAGCCAGGATGTTAAAACAAACAAAACCACGTCTCTCTGTGGAAACCTTTTAAGGTTATAAGTTGCTGATGTTCATACCCACAAAACATGTGCCCTTCAAACAACTCGTTAATGTGTGTCTATATTCTGGCACGCAGCAATTCTGTGCACAGACAGAATCACGTGCAATCTGCATAATGTGTGTGCACATAAAGATCATTGCTGGGTAAAGAGACACCCAAAAAACCTGAAGTCTTCCTCTTTTGACCCATTAGACCATTGCCAGTTTCACAGGAGAAGTCAGGATTGGTGAGAAAATGTCCAACCCACTGTCTCCAGGCTGAGCATAAGTTTCTAACAGGTGCCTACGTGAAGCACCTGCCCAAATGATTTAATCGTTCCGTGCCAGATTTTGCTCTCGTTACAAACGCATGAAGCCAAAGTAAGTTGATTCAAGCTGATGAATTTACTCTGAGCGGGACAATTGAGAGAGGAGAAATTGTAAACGTGTAGAAGAAAGAAGTAAAGATAATGCAAGGGAACTGGGCTTATTTAGTCTGGAGAAGAGAAGAGTGAGGGGGGATTTGATAGCAGCCTTCAACTACCTGAAGGGGGTTCCAAAGAGGATGGAGCTCGGCTGTTCTCAGTGGTGGCAGATGACAGAACAAGGAGCAATGGTCTCAAGTTGCAGTGGGGGAGGTCTAGGTTGGATATTAGGAAAAACTATTTCACTAGGAGGGTGGTGAAGCACTGGAATGGGTTACCTAGGGAGGTGGTGGAATCTCCATCCTGAAAGGTTTTTAAGGCCCATCTTAACAAAGCCCTGGCTGGGATGATTTAGTTGGGGTTGGTCCTGCTTTGAGCAGGGGATTGGACTAGATGACCTCCTGAGGTCTCTTCCAACCCTAATCTTCTATGAGTCTATGATTAACTAGACAGCTAGAGAGTTTAATGAAGTTGACCTTGAGAAAAAGGAAAACCAAAACAATATACCTTAAGGCAGTGGTCCCCAACCTTTTTCGTCTGGTGGGTGCCAGACGATGAGCCACGGAGGACCGTGGCGGCAGACAAGCATCCGCTGAAATGCCGCCGACAAGCAGCAACGTCAATAGGCGTCGCCGCCGAAATGCCGCCGACAAGCAGCTTCTCGGCGGCATTTCGGCAGATGCTCGTCTGCCGGCCAGTACGCGGGCGCACTTAGATGCCCTGGTGGGCGCCATGGCGCCCGTGGGCACCACGTTGGGGACCCCTGCCTTAAGGAATGCTCGCTTCAAAACCTAGAGGAAATGGATGGTAATGCACCTAAGGTCAGCTCCTTGCCAATACATCCTTGCTATTGTATTCATTGTACACTGGCACTTCTAATCAAGCAGGGCATGTCATACTAGAGGACTTAGGGTCCAGCTTAAAAAGGGGAAATGTGCATGTTGACCTATCTTACATATTTTGTTGTGAGCATTTCAATTCTTACTAATGACATTATATAAAAAAGAAAACCACGACACGCATCACCTGGAAAAAGTGAATACACATAACAAGGGAGCTCGATTTTCAAAAGACAAATGATGTCCCCAAATTAGCGCTTACACAGTTAGGCACTGTTTCCCCATGGGTGTCTAAATGCAGCTGAAATCTGGATCCACAATGTGCAGCACCTGAAACGAAAACCCTTCTGAGCAATGTTGAAAATGATCAGCACCAGTATTCCAAAACTCACAGTTAGAAGCTGCAAAGTCTTTCAAGAGCCATTGTCCTCTGAATCTATTTTATTTCCCTATCTCAAGAACAAATCTCCCCATCTGAAGACATCTTGTGCACGAGAAGATGAAAAAGAAAGCACAAAATATTAATCTGGCAGGTTGGAGCTGGGCATATTTCCTTTACCCATTTCATTCTTGTTTAAATGGTGATATACTACAAGTTCCACGAGAGTGAAGCCAGCTGAGTAGAACTGTATTAACGAGTCCTTATAACAAAATTGCAACTTCCATAGCAAGTAGAGTCTTGTTCCTCTTGTCCAGCAGTGCACATCGCTGGGCAAGAAGATGTCTGACTGACAAGTCTGGGAGTGTGGGGAGCTGCTATGTGATGTACTGGAAGATCAAGGTTGTCCAGATGAACACTTTCGTAGTCCATTTGAGCTTTACTCTTCTCAAAACGTCAGGAGCCCTTTGTCCTCTAAGATCTCAGGGACTGCTCTCATTCTCAATATTATTTTTCCAAAATCATCTGATCTTTATTCTCCTTAGATTTAATTATATCTTTTTTCACTCACCCATTTCCCAGTGCAAAGCCTTTGCCGCCTTTGTCCATTGTGGCAATAGAAGCATATATTGCATTTAACCCACTTGAGAGATCCGCAGTATTCATGTCAGCGCAGACCCAGACTATAGGCCATTGGGAAACCAGAAGTGGGCTAGACTGACTACTTGCCTTTGGCAGCACGTGAACTCCATTCTTTGCCTCAGAGCATTGAGAGACATAGTGTTGTCTTCCTCCATACAGAATGCCCTTCCCTGTTGAACAATCAAGGCTTGAAGTTACCATAAGCAGCTAAAAGAAGTCAGATCTCCACCCAAAAACAATAAAGCTGTAGTCCAACAACAGGGGAAGGATCTTCAGCCATGTCAATCCACTCAGATAAGTCCCCCAACAACCTTTATTAAAGCAACGAAGGCTTTTATCAAAATGAGTGAAGCCAGCCAGTTCTACAGGCGTGCCAGCTGTGTACCGGCTATTTGATTTCCATTGTCTCTGGTTATCAGTGGCACCTGCTAGTATTTTGTGGGCACTGGTAGTTCTTTCAACTAGGAACCTCCTGTAATTTACAGGAAAATCGGTAAGTATCCTATGTCAGATCTTCACAACGCTGTCTCCCTGGTTCAGACTTTGTACGGTGATTTCAACTTCCCGCACCTAAAATGGATAACCGATTTGTGAATTTAATCACACGATAGAACTGTAATGATGTAAACCGAGCCAAATCCTACTTGCCTAAGTCACATGAGCAGTCCCCATGAACTCAGTGCTGGTGGGCAGCTTCAGAATAATTTTACACGTTACCAATGCAGAAATAGAGGCACAGAGCAGTTCAGTGACTTGTCTAAGATCACGCAATAAGCGAGGGACAGACCAAGGAACAGATTCCTTAGCCCTCTGCTCTATCCACTCAGGCTAATATAACGTTCTTGCTTCCAGGTATTCTGAACAGTTTAGAAATTCACATAACAATTTTCATGCCCCAGAAAACACCATTTTCCATACCTCTTTCTTACATAGCAATAGATTAGAGCAATGATCCCACTCAGTAACATTCCAGCGCCAATTCCCATTGCAATATAGTGCTCATAAGAATTAAGCGCATACGAATTTAACGTCAAGTGTTCACATCTTTCTCCGTTGTAACCTGTCAGGCACCTAAAAAGAAAAAAAAAGAAAAGAAAAATCCCCAAGAGTGTTCAGAAAATCTTAACTTGAAACTGTAAGATACCTAATTACCTTTGATTCATTTTAAACACTTTGCAATTAAAATGGGGAAGGGAACTAAACTGGGGTGGGCAGATTCTCTTTTGCAGTTGGAACCCCGTCTGTCAGAAAGCTGCTGGATCCCGTGCGCTGCGAATTCCCCCTGACAGAGCGGGTGGTGAGAGAACAGTGCTCTGGTGATACCTACCTGTTGTAATGACCATTGGGCCCATAGACAGCCAAGAATAGCTCTAGAAAGCCCTGAAGTATGTCAGGGCCGGATTTGGTGCAGACCCACTCCCTGAATCCGGGAGCCCCTGCTAGCTCCTTTGTGGCCCCTGCCCAGCAGTCAAACAATGGGCACAGCTGTACATTTAACCCGTCGGCGTTAGATTTCAGCTCGATGCTGCAGTTCTGATAGCAGAATGTGTCAAAAGCAGCTTCCAAGCGCTTCATCTTCTGCTTTCGCTTTCTCCAGTAAGCTTTAATTACCAAGAGTATGATGTTGCCACAGCTCCATTTTCTTGTTAATAAAGAACCTGAACTTGCATGATGCCTAACTTTAAATATGGAGATATACCTATCTCATAGAACTGGAAGGGACCCCGAAAGGTCATTGAGTCCAGCCCCCTGCCTTCACTAGCAGAACCAAGTACTGATTTTGCCCCAGATCCCTAAATGGCCCCCTCAAGGATTGAACTCATAACCCTGGGTTTAGCAGGCCAATGCTCAAACTACTGAGCTACCCAGTGCATAGGTCGCACTGGCTTCTGTGGATCTACTCAGATGTTAAACTTATGCCCGCGTACAGATCAGATCGCAGGTTGGGATAAACGTTATGTGTAACATACACAGGAAAACAAATATAAACTCGTCTACTTCTCCAAGAGTGTCTATTTAAACATTCAGTGTATTTACCTGCATATGGGTTTCTTGAGTTCACTGTGAAAAGCACAAAGGCCATTAATACAATAACTTTTGTGTTCTTCAAGACAGGATTGCATAAGCTTCAGAGCAATAGGTTCCTCTGTGTAGTCTATTGGGAAAGACGTAGGGGAGGAGGAAAAGTTACATTTGAAGAAATAAAAGGGTCTGAAAACAGTAATCACGTCATTTTGAAAAGTACGCTCATTTACAAGAGAAAACCCCATGGCACACACGTTTAAGGTGATGTAAAATTTGCTGACCAATAGCGACACTGCCAACTAAAACAGAACGGAGACGCTGGACACCTTAGCATGGAGTTTTTCAAACACCAGTTTTAAATAAATGATTTCCTCTTAGTAAATGGGCAGAAGTTTAATGAATATGCTGGATTCATTCCAAGTTAATGTCAGCATAACACAGCCTGAAACCCAGCAGGATAGGAGCACAGGGGATTTGCAGGTTCAGGGAGCTGTAATTTACCTTGCTGTTAGCCACTGCTTCTGAATCTGGCCTAATGTGATTAATTTTTAATCAAAAGGACAAAACACCATTGCTTTAAGGCAGCTTGCCCGTAGTTTGTTCCCAACACTAGCAGCTAATTTTTTTACGTAAATGGCACAAATCAGGACCATTCTTCAGGATTGTGGATCGATCACTATTTGTTGCTAGAACGAGCCAGAGGCCAACAGTAATGGGTCGCGGGATGGAGGGGTGTGGTGGGGCAAAGGAAGGGAAGATGTCAAAGGCTTGCTGGTTGGAGGAAGTATTTGTTTGAACAGGTCTCCTGACTGCAGGAGTTATTGGTTGGGCGGAACGGCCAATCCATGCCTGTTATTTCGGGGAATTGTTTTAGACATAGCCGAGTGAGTTCCTACCTGAATATTTCACAACACCGGCTTTCAGTCGTGACCACAAGAAAAGCAAAAAAACATGCAGGACAAGAACAACACCGCTTCCAAGTAACTGAAGTCTGGTATTGGTCTTTTGTCGAGCGGAAAGCTTCCCTCGGAGTACGTGCTGAAACAACGCTCCAGCAGGGCGCTCATGTTCTCTACGTCGTTGGAGGTGCCGTCAGAGATGTAAGCCCAACGTCCTGCCCTGACCACTTGTGGTCACTGACGATCCCATGACACATTTCTCAAGAGTGACATTATTAATCCCCCATTTCCTGACCAAATTCCAATCGGAGTCATTCCATTCTGCCTTGCTACATTTCCCCGTGCTCTGAGCTGGGTGAGCTCTTCCTCTTCTCATCCTAGTCCAAACAGCTCTAGATGTCTCTTGTGTGCCAACGTATCGTAAACCACTTCTGTCTGCACTTCAGCGATGAGTCGAGTCATTCTGACATACAGAGGGCCTGATTCTGTCACCATTACTCAAGATGAGCAGCAGCTCCCTAAGGGAGTAGCCCCACTGCCATCCAAGATACCGTTCTGCTGAGAGGGACTGGAGATTGCATCAATCACGTACCTCTTTGAGACTGGATGCGAACTCACCCTTCAGTTCACAGGATGAGTTAATCAGAAGCCCCTCGACCGAAGACAAAAGGGGGTTGTGAACCCGCCCAGGAGTTTGGATTGAGCGGGCGGGGGGGAGCTTTGCTGAGGGAGAGAGCGTGGACCAGATGGCAGGCAGACACAGAGAGGCAGGCAGAGGCAAAAAGCAAGCCAGCCAAGCAGTAGCCAGAGAGTACAGTAGGGTTGCCACCCATCTGGGTTTTACCTGGACATCCTGGGTTTTGGCTTCGGTGTCCGGGTGCTACTTAGGATTGCCAGGTGCCCAGTTTTTGACCGGAAAGTCCGGTTGAAAAGGTGACCTGGCAGTGCCCGGTCAGATGTACCGACTGGACACCAAAAGTCCAGTTACCACAGGGAAGGAGGCGGCGCCAGGTCATTAACCCACACCAGCCCCTGCTCAGCTGGGGCAGGCAGGCTCGTTGTCAGGCTGCAGGAGCTCCCGTCCCCGCCCTGGAGCAAGGGGGGACCCAGCTGGGGAGGGAGGAAAGTGGAGATGATCCAGCGAGCGACAGGGGGAGGGAGGGAAAGGAGGGAGGAATGGGGGCGGGGCCTTGGGGGGAAGAGGGCAGGGCCTCAGGAGTCCTGTTACCAGCAATTAGAAAGGTGACAACCCTAGAGTACAGTGTGACCCTGGAAAAAGCTACAGAGTATTTTGGGGTCTGTTGGCTAAAGAGGCTTGGAGCTGTACGCTAAGAAGCCGCTTCCTGCTATTTAATGTTTTCGGCACTCACTCAGAGACATAGGACTTTGTACATTCTTTGTAAACAAAACTGCATCAGATAAATACCTGATATCACCCATTTCATCTCCCAGCTGAACATCCCCAGAGCTCCAAACTGCTGCTCAGGTCAAAAAGAGGCAAAGAGTACAACTCAACATGTGTATTGGCAGCAGCATCAAGCCTCAGGTTTGTTAAGTGCTTTGGTATTTTAGGGGACGAAAGGGCCCATAGACATTTATTCTTGAAATAAGTAGGTGGTTTATTCCTCCCTTTCAGGAAATGCTACTGGAGAGGGAAGAACCACCTTACTTTAAAATGAACTTTTTTAGGCGGTGAAGCCAAACTCTCTGTTGCTGTAACCACAGAAGTCAATGACTCTTGCTAGCAAAGAATTTGACCCTGTATCTACCAATCAGAGTAAAATGTCACACACTATGGGTACGTCTACACTACCCGCCGGATCGGCAGGTAGTGATCGATCTATCGGGGATCGATTTATCGCGTCTCGTCTAGACGTGATAAATCGATCCCCGAATGCGCTCCCCGTCGACTCCGGAACTCCACTGCTGCGAGAGGCGGAAGCGGAGTCGACGGGGGAGCGGCGGCCGTCGATCCTGCGCGGCGAGGATGCGAAGTACATCAATCTAAGTCGATCTAAGATACGTCGACTTCAGCTACGCTATTCTCGTAGCTGAAGTTGCGTATCTTAGATCGATTCCCCCCCCACCCCAGTGTAGACCAGGCTTATAAGCCATACCCATGTTAACAGAGGCTGGCCTAGCAATCAAGTGACAGTACAACAAAGCGGAGTCAGCTGAGGAGGGCCAGCCTGTGCAGACAATGCACTCAGAACCTGGATTGCGGGAGCATTTGGGTAGGTCTACACTGCAATTAGACACCCGGAACTGGCCCAGCCCACAAGCCCGAGTCAGCTGGCATGGGCCCGCTGCGGGTGGTGTAGACATACCCTTTCTGTCACTCCGTAGCAACTCTTGCGGCTGACTCAGAGGGTAGTGCACTTAAGACATGCGACTCCTTTGAGGAAAAAAGAGTATAAAAATCAAGCAAATTAAATTACTGTTGGGATTCCTTAATTAACGCTTAGAGAAGCAATGCTGCTAGACAGAGTAGTCAAAACTCTGCTCCGTGGGCTTGAGTAGGACGGTGAACCAGAGCGGTCTCCAGGCAGCCGAGACCTCGTTTCGGGGGAATCCGAGACAGACCAGAGGGCTGAAAAGAACAAATCTGGAAAGAAGAAGTCGTCTACAAAATTGGTAACCACCTTCTCTGTTTGCCAAGCAGGAACTACGTGAGGCTAGTGCAGGGCCTGTTTGTGTATGTTTGTGGAAGAGAGACTCATTAAGGGGAATAGGAGTACTTGTGGCATCTTAGAGACTAACAAATTTATTTGAGCATAAGCTTTCGTGGGTTACAGCTCACTTCATCGGATGCATGTGAAGTGGGCTGTAGCCCACGAAAGCTTATGCTCAAAGAAATTTGTTAGTCTCTAAGGTGCCACAAGTACTCCTGTTCTTTTTGCGGATACAGACTAACACGGCTGCTACTCTGAAACCTGTTAAGGGGAATGTAATGTATAGCTCTTAATGTCTAACACAGGAGTTATGTGCTTGATATAACCCTTTACCGCTTGTGTAATTCCTTCTCAACAAACTGCTGTGCATTGAAAATAATGACTGTGGACCTTTTTCACTGGTGTGACAGTAATCTGCTCTGCCAGGAGCCAGTAAAGATCCATTTCAGGGGTAGTAGCACCCCCTGTTGTCAACACTGGGGAGGTAGGATTATTCTGCTATATATTTCACTTAAAGCCATGGTATAATGGTTAAAATAAATTAAAAACATATCATTAAAATTTGCTAATCTACATAGAAAAAAGCACAAAATCTCCCGCTGTCAGAATAAAACTGTAATATTTTCACTCTGCACAAAAAAAACCTTCCTGGTTTTGTATGGAAGTACCATAGCAAGTTGCCAAAAGGTGGCAGCATTCCATTTTCATAGGATGAAAGTACAAAAGAGCTGTATCAGACCTCATTGTTATTCTAAATACATTTAAAACAGGAATGAAAACAGGCCTAGAAAATGTTTTGAGACAAAGCTTGGAGAGAAAAATCTTGTAATTCAAGGGCCCAGTCCTACAGTAATGTTTCACACACAAAGCCCCCGCTGACATCGTTGGAAGTTTTGTCTAACTAAGGGCTGCAAGCTCAGATCTCAAATCCAGACCCCAAAATTAAAAGTGCTAAATACTGTAACACTACAATTTAAGAGGAATTACATTCAAATGAATTATACAATCTGAAACAAAAAGAAAAACTTTTTTTCTAATCACATACGGAGACAATTCTACTAATTTAAATATCGTATTATCCACCTAGATACTAGATAAGCTGTTTAAAGAACACATAGTGATACTGACCTTTGCAAAGCATTTTGTGCTCTATCAATGAAAAGCATCATATAAGAGCCAGGTATTAGTTCCCATTTGCCCTTTAAGTCATGTGAAGAAAATATGCAGTATAAGCATGCATATAGATGGATATTTGTCACGTGCGAGTCATTCAAAGAGGTGAATTTGACCTGATCTGACATGAAATCAAAATAATGGATAACTGAAGGATTGGTCATGACAAAACTGACAAATTTTACAATTTGACGCAGAATGACAGAGCTGCTATAAAAGAAAAACTAAGTGTATATGTTATATAGTTACCATATGTACCAGCACACACACACACACACACACACACACACACACACACACACACACAC
>NW_020664487.1:6079703-6159257 GCF_002925995.2 Terrapene triunguis | reverse complement strand
ACACACACACACACACACACACACACACACACACACACACACACACAGAGTCCACGTGTGCACACGCATCCACATGCAAAATATCCAAAAAACACTGAGTGCCAGAGGTAGATTTGTATAAACTACAAATGCCCAGCCTTAGCTCCAGACTGCAATACACTTAATAGAAATTGCATCAGACAGAGATCCGTCATTTCTTCTGCATTATCTTTGATGCATATTGCCCCATTTCTGAGCAGGTGAGAACTAATCATCCCCAGGGATGCTGGTAAATGTGTCAAAGAACTTATCGGACCGCTGTGTGACAGCTGATCCATCAGGGGGCTATTTGGAATAGGCTGTGCAAAACACACCAGGAATTGGCTGGTGGGCGTGCACAGGTTCTTTTCCCTGCATTTTGAGAGTAGTATATTCACCCTCAGTTCCTGGCACTCAGCTGATGACGCTGAGTATGTAGATTTTCATCTGTGATCCAGCTCTTCTAACTCTCTCCCAGTTCTGTCCCACTCTGAGTAAAACAAGACCCTTCCTATCTCCCCAATTCCTTCCTGCCGAACATTGGAAGACGTCCCCCTCAGGCAGGAAGAAATTCTCATATTCCCTATCAACTTCCAGGCAGCTGCCAGCCCAGCCTCCCGTCTCTCCATATTGTTTCTTTCCTCCCGCTGACCTTGCCACTCAAGGTGACCCACCAGCCCCTAATTTTTGCAGTTGAGGATGACTGTATACGACATGCGGACTAGGGAAGGAGGAAGGTTCCTGGCTGATGGGTGTGGGACTCAGCTCACTCTTGCCTGGATCCACAATCCCACAGGATAGTGCCATTTCCAACCTGGCATTCGCTTGGGAGTTAATTAATTTCCTAAGGGTTTGTTATTAACATGTTTTAATTATGAGCTTCCTTACTTCAGTATTTAATGACTGTTCCACCTGCCTAGAAATGGAAGCTGCAAGAATGGAGTGAAAGGATGTGGCCAGTTTCACACAAGAGTCTTTAAACACTTCCTTCCACCCCGAAGTCCAGTCTTCCAACTCTTAAAGGGTTACAGTTTTTAAAAGCAGAGGACTCCGATGAAGTGGGTTTTAGTCCACGAAAGCTTATGCCCAAATAAATTTGTTAGTCTCTAAGGTGCCACAAGGACTCCTTGTTGTTTTTGCTGATACAGATTAACACGGCTACAGCTCTGATACTTGTATCTGCAAACCCAATGTGCAATTGCATGCCTGTATTTGTGAGCAATTGTTAAAGCCATCGTCTCGCTGACTGCAAATATCCATTTTATATCCGTAACGACAGCAAGTGCACATTGAGGTGGTATAGCTGCCCATGTGACTTTGTTCATGCAAGTGAACCTCTCATTTGTAAAAATCTGGCCCATAATAAATTGTCTCTCTCTAGTACAACCAGTATTTCAGACAGCAAGGCTAGTCAATGAATCACAACATAAATGTCTACAGCCCTGTGACACCAAAGAGCACCATTTTTTCTTCTTTATCCAATGCTGGAAGAACACCCATGTCACAGAGAAACACTCTAGGCCACATCATGGGCTCCATCTACATCAGGGGAGGGCAAAGTACGGCCCACCAGCTGTTTTAATCTGGCCCTTGAGCTCCTGTTGGGGAGCGGGGTCTGGGGCTTGCCCCACTCCGGTGCTCCTGCCGGGGAGCAGGGTCGCGGGCCACTACACGCGGCTCCCGGAAGCAGCGGCATGGCCCTCCTCAGGCTCCTACGCATAGGGGCAGCCAGGAGGCTCTGCTCTGAACACTGCCCCCACAGCTCTCATTTGCTGGGAACCACGGCGAATGGGAACTGCAGGGGTGGTGCCTGCGGATGAGGCAGAGCTGCCTGGCCGCGCCTCCGCGTAGGAGCCGCAGAAGGGACATGCTGCTGCTTCTGGAAGCCACTTGAGGTAAGCGCCGCCCGGAGCCTGCACCCCTGCGCCCCAACCCCCTGCCCCAGCCCTGATCCCCCTCCCACTCTCCAAACCCCTCGGTCCCAGCCCAGAGCACCCTCCTACACCCCAAACTCATCTCCAGCCCCACCCCAGAGCCTACACCCCCAGCTGGAGCCCTTCCCCCTCCTGCATAACTTGGGATAAGTATCAACAGAGGGGAAATTATTTTTTTGTAGTGACCCAGCCACTGCCAGTCACTACAAAAAATAATTTTCTCTCTGTTGATACTCAGACCTTCTTGTCAACTGCTGGGAATGGGCCACATCCACTTTGATTGAATTGGCCTGATTACACTACAAAAAGTAATTTTCCCTCTGTTGATATTCACCCCTTCTTGTCAACTGTTGGGAATTGGCCTTGTTAGCACTGACAACTCCACTTGTTAAGGCAACTCCCATCTTTTCACGTGCTGTATATTTATACCTGCTACTGTATTTTCCACTCCATGCATCAGATGAAGTGGGTTATATCCCACGAAAGCTTATGCCCAAATAATTTGTTAGTCTCTAAAGTGCCACAAGGACTCCTGGTTTTTACTGATACAAACTAACAGGGCTACCCCTCTGAAACTAGCAGAGAAATGTTCGCATTACAATAAACGCTACCATTTGACTAAAGGACAGTCACGTTAAGAGTAGTTATCAATTCAGCTACACTCAGTAGATAGGATTTTTTTTTCAGTCTACAAATGCTTATTTGAGACAATACAGAGCAGAGCAGAAATACCTTCTGTGTTGTTTTTTGCCCAGCTATTCCATATGTCTGTGGTTAGCGACGAAACAGTAATAGCGGCCTCTTCACCCAGCGCTACCATTGCTGTAGAATGCAAACACATATTGGCTTTAGCAGGAAAACACTTTTGCATGAAGCTTATTTCATCTGTACAAATGTGTCCATTAAATGGACGGCTGAATGCCTAAATTTAAATAATGAGGATTTCTTTTTATTATGTTCTTGCCTCTTTGAATTCCTTTTGTCACAACTTAGTTATGACGGTGGGGAACAGAAAACGAGCTACTGTTTGTATAGTCTCAGAATACATATCCATGCTGTTATAAATCCCATTGTAATTACTTGATATTGTACACAATACAGTTCATTATAACGTGCTATATAAGGCATATCTACTGATAGATACTCTTTAAAATGATGCGAAATGAAATCATATCTATCCAAAAATTCAGTGAAGTCAGAAACTATTGAAACTAATTTTGTTTCTGAATTCCTTTGAGCTTTTTGGATTTTTTTCCCCACTGCTTATTACAGAAAATATGAGTGAACTTTTCTTAAACAAATGTATAAATACAAAACCCTATGTCTATAAGACACCAATAAAAACCCCAATAAACCTACCTCTTAGCAAAATATATATTAGCATTCCAAATGCCATATCTAGCAGCAGATTAACAGCGTTTTCTTCGCTTCTTTCCAGAGAGCTGGGTTGTTCTGCTTACCTGTGCTCATGTGCCTTCCTTGCACTTATATACCATAAAGCGTCGCCTGCTGTTCTGACCAATAAAAAAAAAAAACGTGCATCTGGCAACAACCTAAAGCCTCAGGGCAACCACACATTCATTTAGGAAACTATCATTACCTAGCAATCTGCTCGGGTTTTCTTTTGAAACACCCGTTTCCTATTACCTGTAGGCATAATTGTGCATGCAAGGACACTGTTTTATGGAGAAACCTGGTATCTGTCAAAGCAGAGTAACAAGATACAATGAAGCAAAAGTCAGTGAAACTAAACGTATGTACTACTTACAAATGAGAGATATTTTCTGTGTGGCTTGTATTTTGGGGGGCTTATATTATTCCTAGAGAGGAAGGATTGGCCAATGGTTAAGGCACTAGCTGAGAACTTAGAAGACACAGCCCTCACTGAAGCTGATGGGTGTGCTAGCCACCTCTCATTCAGGCTAAAAAGGGAGCAATGAAATGTCTCTTTGTTTAGTGATAGCTGAAACAATGGGAGACCACCACCCAAGGTACTGGCTGCACATAAGGCCTGGGCAGAGGCTTAGCCATGCATGCCAAGAGGTTTCCTTGGAACTGATTGAAAATGCAGGGGTTGGGGCATTCTTTGGTTGGCGCTATGGGGGTGAGCAGAAAACCTGGGGAAAGCCAGAGAAGAACTGGTAGCATGGCTGTGAAAGGAAACCAAGAGGGCTTCTCTTTGGGCAGACTATTGGGCAGGAAGGTAGACTTGGAAATTGTGAGGAAGAAAACTGATTCTTCCTGTTTTTTTCTATTGTGTGCAGGGAAACAGGACTCTGTTTACCTTCTTTGTAAATAAACAGGGTTGCACTGACAAATATACCTCACTCCTATCACTCATTGCTCTTTCTAATGGAAACAATCCTGCAAGGCCCTCCATATTGGCTAACAGCTCAGGCCAAAGGGGCGTCAAAAGCCATATCGGTACCTAAGAAGATACCTGAAAGATAGTACAACATCAGTTACATTTCTATTAGTGTTTACAAGTAGGAGTGGTCCCTCCCAGGGTCACTAATTTAATCAGCAGTCCCTGGTCCAGCAAAGCACTTGTACATGCAAGTAGTCCCATTGCCCTAACTCTCACACATTGTTATGCTCACAGAACATAAGCAGCCACTTCCACTTTCTCAACAGAGAGCTAGAGGGAGGGACTAACATTTCACAATGTAAGGATACTGTGGTACATCTCTAATGTGTCTCACTGTGTCAGGTTATTCCTCTGTGTTGTGTTCCTCTCAGTGACCCATCGGATTAGATCCAGGAGCTTCACTTATCAGGAGGCAAATGGTGTGATAGCCTAGCCCATTCAATTCACTCTCCTGGGAATGCATTACAGCCAGGAGGTTTTGATCTTTGTCAGGTGTGCTGAGTCACTGCACACCTGCACATTCGTGGGGTGCAGCTTGTGTTTTATGCCTAGGTGGGTAACCCTTGCTAACAAATCACAATTCAGGAGGATAGCTGGATCAAGCGAGCTTTATTTTCTATAGCTATCCATCCATTCACCCACCCACACAATAGGAACTTAATTGTACCAGTACCCACAAGGTGGCTTCTTCATTATCAATAGGTTCAATAGGATTGTATCCTTATACCCTGATCCTGCAAACACTTATGTCTGTGTTTAAATTTAAGCACGTGCCTAAGGCTATGTCTGCACAACTGTACTGCTGCAGCTGTGTCGCTGTAAGGTCTCTGTGTAGCCGCTCTCCTGCCGGCATAATTAAATACAGCGGTAGCTATGTTGGCAGAAGAGCATCTCCCGCTAACATAGCGCTGTCCACACCAGCGCTTTTGTTGGTGAAACCTGTGATGGTCTGGGGGTATGTTTTTTCACAGCCCTGACTGACAAAAGTGCTAGTGTAGACAAAGCCTATGTGTATGCAGGACTGGGACATTATTTGTACATGGTTGTTGACACGGTTTATGCCTCAGGCTTCAAATGTTCTTCCTGTAAAAAACACATTACAGAAATGATCATTTTATTCCGTTCATTTGGCACCACAGTTTTATTTACTTCCTTGGTTTAGACTATTTTGGCCACCATTAATTTTTCTAAATATGTAGAAAAATGTTAGCAGAAATATCAATACTTTTACTTTTCATTTTTGTATTTTATGTACATTTAACGAAAATAGCAGGTATTTGGTGTTTAAAAACGAAACAGACAAAATTGTCATAAGAAAAATCAGTACAAATGTAACTTTCCAACTTTTTTTTATTGTAGAAAGTACATTTTTGTAATTGAAGAAATATTCAGCATTATATTTGGGCTTTTTTCATTCAGGCAATCTACAAACTACTGGCAAGCATCAATGGCTCTTGATTAGAGTAAATAATCAAAACCCTCTCTACTGAAATTCAGAGATGTAAACAATGGCCCAATCTGACACCAACTGACGTCAGTCGGAGCTGGAGTGGGCCCTCAGTGTTAATAATATATGCAGTCATCATCAGAATGGCTTATTATTGGTATTCACTGGCATTCCCATTTTAATTTTACATCGCATTTGATTACTCTAATCCAGTTTTTGAACTGACTCTCTCTCTCATTGAATGAATAAGTGAGCATCAACATTTTTATTCCTTCTTTAAATACAGATAAATATTTCCCATTCTCCCAAGTTTGCCTCTTATTTTTATAGCAGTAGTGTCCTCTTCCCAATGTCACTCTTCTGTGGTCACTGAAGTGAATAGCAAAACTCCCATGGGACCAGGATTGGGCCTTATGGCAGAGACTAAGAACATAAATTGATCATAGGAGGCAAGAGGGAATGCAGTTCATAGTTTTAACACAACTATTTCATTCTGGATGATCTTTTCCTCCCCTTTTATGTTACCAATGACACATTTCTATAGTAGGTTTTACTATAGACTTATTAATCCCAGTCCTGATCCTGCTAAGTGATCCATACATGGTCACATCGTAGGATCAGGGCATATCAAACACTGAGCATGCTTAAAAAGAAACACAACACACTGCATGTGTAGCAACACATTTGGCTAACGAAGCCTGGATTGTGAAGGAGACAAATTCTGGTTTCCATTCTAGTGCACGTAGCTCCCACTGACTTCTGGGTATGTAGATAAGGTCAGAATTTGGCCTTTTGTGTGTAAGCTTATTTTAATATAAAAAAATCTACATGCTGAATGTGAGCTTTATGATTTACCTTTATGATTTCAGCATGACTGGCATGCAGTTGAATCTTAGGTTTGAATCTTGCATTACTTGGGCATGCAAAATTCCTACTGACATCAACAGAAGTTTTGGATTTGCAAGGAATTCAAGATTTAGAATAAATTTTTCAAAAGTGTATAAGTGACTTGGGAGCCTAAGTTCAATTTTCAAAAAGTGATTGAGCATTTAGGAGCTTAAGCGTCATTAACGTTCAATGAAGTTTAGGGTCCTAACTGACTAAGTCACTTTTGAAAATAGGACTTAAGAGTAAAATTTTCAAAAGCATCTTAGTCATTTTTTTTTATAAACAAGATTGACCCACAGAACAACAATACACATGTGACAGCTGTGACTGCACTTTGTTTTACTCACAATTCAGCTGCAGGAGGTAACAGAAGGTATTGCAACATTTTGTAAATCATCATCAGATTCATAATATTTTACATGAAAAAATAAATACAATGTAGAAATAAATATATTTGTAGTAAAAAATAAATGTTTTATGTATCAATAAATAGAATGACTTGGATTCATTTTTTAGTGTAGCAGTAGCTCTCTAGTAAACGAGCTTTTTAGCAGTAACGAGCGTGTTCTTCAAGAGCATGGCAACAGTCATAGGTCCTACGCCTCCCGGGACTGGAGTGATAAAGCCAGCTTTCTTCTTTACCTCTAATATAAACAGAAAAAAGATACGACTGTAAGAATATTTCCAAACAATATATTTTCAAAAGCTCTGATATTTCAAAAGGGTGCATGAATTTACTGTATCATCTCAGGAAAGTTTGGGAATCTCGCTTTGAAAATAAAAAAGGACGTCCGAGTCACCTGTGCGTCTGGTGGATGGAATTACAGATGGGCTTCCACCACCACTGTTCTAAAAACGTACAAACAGCAGGGCTGCACTTGAGATTTGAGCCCTCTGTCTCAATCTGGCCTATCACCTGTGGCCAGAATACTTAGGCCTGGTCTACACTGGAGGTGGGGATCGATCGAAGTTACGAAACTTCAGCTACGTGAATAACGTAGCTGAAGTCGACGTACTTAGATCTACTTACTATGGTGTCTTCACTGCAGCAAGTTGACTGCTGACACTCCCCCGTCAACTCCGGCGTACCAGAGTCGACGGGAGAGTGCTTGGCGGTCGATTTATCGCGTCTTCACTAGACGCGATAAATCGACCCCTGGTGGATTGATCGCTCCGGAGGCAAGTGTAGACATGTAGTGTCCATCAAAGGAAAGGGAGGAGTAAAAAGAGAGAGGAATTTACTGGCTAACATGGCTTAGAGATCTGGGATAAGACCAAAAGACAAAGTTGGGGCTGAATGGATCCAGCGCCTCAAGTAATAAATTCTCACAGGGGTCATCAGTTTTACATAATTAGTTTCCTCAGAGGAGGCTGCTGAAAACTACACCAGCAACCCAGTCACAAACCATGAAACATTCCCCCCCCCCCCCGCCCCGCCAGGTTAGGACATTCTTTCATTACTCATAAGAAATACTAATGGCAGTATCCTGGACATTTAAAAAAACAGCCTTTAAGGACACAGGAGAAATGGAGAACAGTGTCATAACAGTGTCATGTTAACCTGTTGGCATGGGAGATGGAATTTCTTGCTACTTATATATTTTGCATAAGGTTAACCATTGGAACTCCAGGCTAACCACTTGCAAGGGAATCATTTAACTTTCAGAAAACCCATCCAATGATGGAATGCAATCAATAAATTATGTGCTAGTTGTGGTTATTCTACATGGAAAGTCTATTTCTGCACTCAACTGTCCAGACGGCTGCAGCGCTTGTGATTTTTTTCGGGTTGTACATCTTCACCTCCCCACTACCAGCTTCAGAATTGGCAGTGCTAGCTCTTAAGGAATTGCCAGAAAAATCAAACCCTGTTGTTCCTGCCAAATGCATGAAACAGAATAGAGGAGTGAACTGGAATTGCTAAACAGCATTTGCCACTGAGTTGGACTCTGCATAGCAGGTGGACTCTGCTGGAGAAAGTTTGGGAAAGGCACCTATTCACAGCATATATACGTGGATTAAGAAGGAAACATCTTTTTTTTTTCCTAAGTGGACCATGTTCATCTCTGATGTAAGTGGGAATATCCCACCAAAGTCAGTAATGGGCTGAAATTGCACCGTTATTTTCAAATTAAGCATTATATGAGATCCATGGAGATTAAGGGCTAGAAAATTAGGTAGCTAAAATATGAGGAATAAAGTTACTTGACAATACTACCGATACATTAAATGTACATGGATCTGGTGCTCGACTGGTGAGTAAAATGAAAGATCTTAGAAAGAACCATTGACAGAAGAAACTAAGGGTTGCTATTAGGTTAATAGACAGGATATTAATTAATTTTCTAGCTATTTTTTTGTAACGAACAATTGATTATGAATGAAGATAACTCTCCATATTATTTTTTGCAATTAGGGCCTGATGCTGCATCCACTGATGTAATTGACAAAGTTCCCATTGAGTTCAGTAGCACCAAATCAAGCCCTTACTGAGGCGAAATCTAGTAGTGGTAATTAAAGGTGATAGGGTTTTAATTACTCCATTGATTGATGCCACCAGACATGTTAAAAGCTTTTTGAAAGGTAAACATAAATTGCAATGTGTTTTTTTGCTTATATTATACAATAAGAATGAATTTGATGAAATATGACAGTCACTCTTAAAATTCTCGGATACATGATTTGCATTTTCTTTTATTAGTTTTATAATTTTGAACAAATTCCTACTCATTTTTTGATTGAATTTGGTGTGTTAATTTAGTCAAGTTTTCACTGCACTGTCCCAATCAATGTCATAGTCACTGAATGGAACTATACCCGGGCCTGAAGTAATATTAGCACATATCAAGACTGTTATCCTGTATTGGGGAGTAACGTAATACTAATTAAAACAGAATGCATCTCAAATGGAAACAAATTTGTTTCCAAATGGTAATATTTCATGGTTTTCTTTTCAGAATGCAATTTATACCATCTTATTTACAAAGAGAGGCAATATACAACCTGAAGATGTTTTTCCTGTAGAAAGCTTGGCAATGAAAATCATGCATAGTATTAATTAATTACCTGAAGTGCTGGTGTCCCTGTTAGGACTAAATGCATGGGGTGCTGTTTTCCCCAGATGCTGGGCAGTTCCTATTCTTGCACTGAATGTTAGGTACTGTATGCTATGTTATGTACTGTATCATTATCTTGCATCAGAGTGGGACAGAGGTTTACTTTTGTACTGGCTTACATAACTACCTGCCTAGGATCAGTTTGCAAAGGACAGTCCAAGGGCCACATTTTTAAAATGAACAATAGGTGACTAAGTAAAGCCATCTAAAAATGAGTTTGCCCCTGCAAAAGGGTGATTGCAGTCTGGTAAATCCCTAGCTAGAGGAGTAAATGTGGATGTGTTGAATGCATTTTTTGCAGACAAACTTCGGTGCCCAGATCTGAAAATTTGGCTCTGAAACTTCTAAGCAGATTTGGTTTGATTGTGCAGCTTGATAAATCAGCGTGTGGTTTCTGAGCTGGCGTTTGGATACGACAGACCTATCAGCAGCAAATGTGTTGCATTGCCAATTACTTTGTCTCACCTTCACTTTTAGGTGATGTAAAAGCTTTAGCCTCTGAATCTGCTTTAACTGCATGGAGACTCCTGAAACATACAGTGCCCTAAGCATTTATTTGGCAGTCTGGAAAACGCCAGTATTCTAATTAAGCGCCTAAGGGGAACGAGTTGTCATTTTGCAGCTTCTTTAGAACTTTAAAATCTCTCTTTGATTCTTAACAAGAAATGAAAAGCCGATGGTTTCCTTGACAAACAGGATCCTCGACTTTGGAAACAGTCTTCATTTGCTAGGTTCCTTTAAAGTTAAAAACTTCAGACATCGAAGAGGATTAATCACACAATCTAAGAGTAGATGACAGTGCTCTTATGCCAACAAACTAGACTCATTCTTATCAAAAACAGCCAGATACAAACATAACTTCACTCTTTGAACTGAACATTTGTGGGTAACAGTCTCAAGGAGTAGTCTGCAACTTTTGCAGCTCAAAAGTTGATGTGTGTACAACAGTCACAAGAGCATTTTGGCACAAACTTTACGTTTAGCACGTTATTTACTTCAAATGGTCATTAATTTCAAATACAACTTTTTCATTATATATTTCACACATAGTACTATTTTTTCCCCTATGTGAACATCTAGGCTGTGATTTGCCACTTTGTACAGTAGTTGCACACCAGTGTAACGCCATTGTTTCTAATGGAGCTACTTATGATTTACAAAGGTGAAAGTGAAAGGAATGCCGGCCCATAACATTTGTTCTATATGATCTGTAGCTAGCAAGCTATTTGTGCAGTGCCTAGCACCATAGTATGTAGGTGCTTTGTAAAGTAATTAGGAAGAAACATGCATTGTCTGCCCACATTAACTCTACTCCTCCCATGGGTGGAAAGGAAATGTATCCAAAGTGTTGGTTTTTAGGAGGAGGGTTTGTATTTGTTGCTCTGTTTGTGTATGTTTAGGAGCATACTTTGCTCTGAAAGGGGAAACACGTAGACTCAACCTGATCTTCAGTGTGTAAGATGTTCCACAGCCAAGAGCCTCGATCCACGTGGTAGAGATGCTTGCAGATATTGGCCAATTGTTCAAAACATCCACTAATGTTGGATGCCCTACCTCAGACCCTTAGGGTATGTCTACACAAGGAGTGCTTTGCTGATATAGCTATACTTGTATCCTAGCCCAGCAAATCGCTCCTAGTGTGAATGCAGCTTATACTGGCAAAACTGAGCTTTTACCAGTATAGCTTAGTTTGTTTGAGAGTGAAGGGATGGGGGTGGGGGGCTGGAATAAGCTATAATGGCAGAAGCTCAGTTTTGCCAGTATAGGGCTTTTGCCAACACAGCTCTGTCTGGGGTCACACCTCATCATACTCCTGACCAACATAGCTAGGCCAGCAGAAGTTTGTTGTGTGGAGCTAAGGCCTGATTTTCAGAGGTGCTGAGTACCCACAGCTATCATTGCCTTCAACAGAAGCTGTCTCCTTTGGTCCAAAAGAGAAGATCCAAACACACCAGGACCACCCGAGTGAGAAAATGTGTGAGTTTGAGCAACGTCTAGATATAACAATGTATTTAATAGGTTTGGAGTGTAGTAAGCACATAGAGCCAAATTAAGCATTGGTGTACACACTGAAGGCAATGGACTAACAGCTGTTTACACCAGGATTAAATTTGGTTCAGAGACCTACAGCAGTAAGAGACAATCTGGATGGAAAGAGTCAGGCCTGATCCTGCTTGGAAGTCCATAGCTAATTTCACATTGTCTCTGTACTTGGACCAACTAAGAACATCTGAGAACAGATATGGTGTGCATCTATGCATGGTCAGAAACTCTGGATGTTTTGTGTAGAAAATATGCTATGGGTACTTCAAAAACTGTTGCAGCCATCACATTAACTATCCGCTGCAAAATCCTTATTGACATATGGAGGCTCTGCTGCAGCCTTCCTGTTGAGCCATATGAGAAACACCAGGAAGTTATCCGCAAATGTCAGGTTATCCCAGGCACATTAGAAGTCGCTATTGAGAAAAGATAGCTCAGTGGTTTGAGCATTGGCCTGCTAAACCCAGGGTTGTGAGTTCAATCCTTGAGGGGGCCATTTAGGGAACTGGGGTAAAAATCTGTCTGGGGATTGGTCCTGTTTTGAACAGGGGGTTGGACTAGATGACCTCCTGAGGTCCCTTCCAACCCTAATATTCTCTGATTCTGAACTTTGGGGACAGGGTTCACTTGCAAACCAGATACAAGAGGGGAGGTTTTCAAAAGCACCTAAGGGAATTAGGAGCACAACTCTCACTGACAGTCAGTGGAACTTGTGCTCTTAAGCCCCTCAGGCGATTTTGAAAATCTCCCCCACGACGAATAGGGGGAAATACTGAAAAACTCAAACACAGTGATTAGGCCCTTTGACATCAATTCATGTACATGGAATAGTTGGTACATGATCAAGTGCTGCATAAAGCCCATTGTGTTGGGCCTGCACCAAAATACTTATTCCTCTTTTGAAACTTACTAAGCTATTTATTTTAATGATACTTGGTGGAAGTGAGTGCCACAGGCTAATTATATAATGTTTTGTATGTTGCACAACTATTCCATATTACAATTGTTATGTTTGTTTCCTTTGAGTCCCGTCAGATGTCTGTTTTATCCTTATATTCTGGGGAAGAGTAAGCATGAACACCCACATGATTTTGATCCTCATCTCTGCTCAAATGTGAAGCTTGAAAACTTCGTTTTGTTATCGTTTCTTTGAGCATAAAGAGAAATTTTATAAGTACCATAAAGTAAAACTTTATAAGATCTTCAAAAACAGATGTAGAGAGCCATCCTGAATTCCCTCCAGCAGAGGTGGGAATTCACCCCACTGTCCACTTTTAAAGCATTTAAAGCTTACTTTAGTTTAAAATAGCATCTTTCAGTATTGATAAAGCAGGGAATCCAAGATGTCAGTTGTGATGTGGCAATTGACATTTCCACCTTGCTGTGAAAGGTGATCTCAAATCATACTGCTTGATTCATCCAAGCCATATTTATACATTTTTCTTATAAAGGAAATTTAAATTTGGATTGCCCACGTCAGACTTAATGCCCCACTTTCTATTCCAGTGCACATTTTTCTATGTCAAGGACGGTTTAATAGTAGGGAACAGCTGAGATCAGGGAGGGTGGCAGGATGGAGCCAGGTGACACTTTAAACTGTTACTGCATATTACTGCTGGCCATTTAAAGCATCTTATACTCAACTGTAAAAAAAAAAAAAAAAAAAAAATCAGATGTGTATAAATATGAATTCAGCCAAATGGTCAATTTGTATATTAACTGATTCTAATTCAGAGAATCATTAAGTTAATTCTCAGTACAATACTTTGGTCAGTTTAAGATACTGTTGGTAAAAACAAACATGTAACTTAAACACATTAAATAAAAATGCAAATATCTAATAACTCAGATTGTGATTACTATATCATTTTCACTTGATAAGCTGGCTCCACTTCTTAAGTGCTATATCAAATAATTTGCATGTAAATGTTTTACTTTACAGCCTATATGCATCAGATTGTTGCTGGTTCATTAGTATCGGTGAAAGTTTCACTAAATCATTAATCAAAACAAAACAATCTCCCTATGGCAATGTGCAGCTAAGTACTACCTGTAACTTCAGTGGCATAACCCAAGTTAACAAAGTTCCTCCCTCCTTCTGGGATCTTCCCTCACCCCAGGTAAAATCCTGAGGAACAACCCACTGCAGAACTTGTCAAGACATACACAGCACAGTAGTAGGTCTACATGTACAGAAACTTTGAATCACGACCTGGCCATCCGGATATAGCTTTATATTATATTCAGATTTCAGAGTGATAGCTGTGTTGTTTTTGCTGATACATACTAAGGAGGAGTACTTGTGGCACCTTAGAAACCAACAAATTTATTTGGGCATAAGCTTTCATGGGCTAAAACCCACTTTAGCCCACGAAAGCTTATGCCCAAATAAATTTGTTAGTCTCTAAGGTGCTACAAGTACACCTCATTGTTTTTATTATATTCAGAGTGTCAGACAAACTTTTTAAGAAATCAAGAGAAATGTGGCACACAAATTTAAGATGTGTTTATGCAACTCATGTTTCCTTGTATATACTAGTAGTTTGTGGAACTTTTGTTTACTATATTTTGTTGCAGTTCTGAACAGCATCTGCTATGTAACATTTCTCGTACCATTTTACCATCTTTTACTTACTACCGTACAAAGCAGCAAGTGAAGAGAGCATTGTTACAATTGTATTTTCACAATAATTTCCTGTATATCTCTATTTTAAATATGCAATTATAGATATGCACATACATGTCTAAAATATATCTAGGATCAAGCCTGTTGCTCTACTCATGAGAGTAATTTCATTGACTTTAATAGATCTGTGTGTGTGAGTAAAGCAAGCAGGATTTTGACTAGTTAATGTATGTGGCACTCTAGTAGTCCTTTTAAAAACATTTTGAATACAATTGTGCTGTCAGACTGAGAGCCTGTATGCCAAGACTTGAAAGATTATTTTAAAAAAATGTGAATGAATTTCATGCATATCAAAATGAGGGGCCAATAGCTAGAACATGGATAGGTGTAAACTTCCCACACACAGCTCTGCCAACAAACTTTAATTTTGAACTGTAACAATCCTGCTAGTCCAGTCTGGAGCTTCTTTTGAGCAGACATTGTCAATCAAGACGTATTGTGCAGTTGTTTGGTAATACATTGCACAAAAAAGGACACTAAAATGAGATCAATGTGCACATTGTCATTTGTGATCTAAGATAGGATCGTTTGCACCCTGATTTTCAGGATCAAAAGATTTATATATAGCAAGTCCTAGCATGGAGAAAATTACTTAAGCAAAATTAATATCATTTTAAAATATGAGTTTCCAGTGGAAGTGCAGAAAGATTCTTGATAACATCAGCTTGACCAGTGATGCTGTAATACATACTATATGCAATTGGAGTACCTAAACTTGTTGAGGTCTGGGAATTGCTTTCTCTAAGGCCTGGTCTACACTGGGCGGATCGATCTAAGTTACGCAACTTCAGCTATGTGAATAACGTAGCTGAAGTCGACGTACTTAGATAAACTTACCGCGGTGTCCTCACTATGGTGAGTCGACTGCTGCTGCTCCCCCGTCGACTCCGCCTGCGCCTCTCACCGAGCTGGAGTACAGGAGTCGATGGGAGAGCGCTCGGGGATCGATTTATCGCATCTAGACTAGACGCGATAAATCGATCCCTGCTGGATCAATCACTGCCCGCCGATCCGGCCGGTAGTGAAGACATACCCTTAGTGGTCATGGACACAAGATGCCTAAAGGGAGCAGGGAAACTTGGGGAGGAAGTGGCACCACAGCCCTTTGCCATTGCTTCCCCTGCACCTGTCATGAGTGCTGGCATGCATTTTATAATTATACGTTCCAGTTTCCTTTAAAAACAATCATACTTGGGCTCTTTAATAGAGTATGTATTAAGCTTAGATACAACTTCTTGCTTCTTCAATACACTTCTTCAGGTGAGGAGAAAAGATTTGATTTGACAAATTAATTTAACCATCTCTTTTTTAAAATAATCAAATACCTTAAACCCAACTTATCCAGTCCTTTTATATCAGAAGGGGTATTTTTCTTACCTTCAAAGTCCACATCCCCTACTAATTTGGTTTTCCCTGTCAGAGGGTCGTGGATATGGTTGATGCCTACGTCAATCACAACTGCACCTTCTTTAACCATATCAGCTGTAATCAACTTTGGAATACCTGAAATCATCAAGAAATATTTGATTAACACAGCCAGATACAGAACTAAGTAATCTGCTTTTAATTATAGAAAAGGCAGGAAAAAATTGGGTTTATTTTTTCAGCATCTTTGTCATAGTTCTGATACACAGAAAACACTATGGTTTTAACTACATTTTGAGGGTCAGAAACAAAGTTGATGTCAAGAGGAGGTGTCTACAGTGAGCAAATAATTTCAATTAGGCTATGTAAGATCCTATTTCTACAGCACATCATTGGATTCTTTGATTTTCCATATATTTAATTGTTAAATACTTGACATTCCAACCATTTACCTGAACAGTGTAAAAAACTGTTTACGTAACATTGCTGACACAAATTTTACTATTCTAGAAGCAGATAAAATATTGCAACTGTTCAACATCTACATGCAGCCACTAGGAGATCTAACAAGACATTGTGGACTCAAGATATGCAGGTGACACACAAATCTATCTATCTTTCACTACATATGAAAACACCACTGTCACCAAGCTAACCCAGTACTTGACTGAGATCAGTTCATGGATGAAGAACAACTGCTTGAGGTTGAACCTGAGCAAGTGGAGGTTACGCTGCTGGCAGAAGTAAACGCAGAGAAGCTTGTAGCTATGAAACAGTCTCCTTTGATTGAAGATACACACCCACAATTGGTTAGTCAGTCCACATTTTAGGAGTGCTCTAGGATTCCTTGCTGATGCTAAGCAACTCCATAACAACACTAATAAATAATTCTACTACCTATGGCTAGTTAGGAGATTGCATCCCATCCTGATGGATGATGACCTGGCCTCAGTAAAACATACTTTCATCAACTTCTAGCTGGACTATAGCAGTGCAGTTAACCTGAGCGTGAAGCCCTCAGCAACTGAGAAATTCCAACTTAACTCAAGCGCACGGTGCATGTCTTCAACCAGCCACCACTAATAAAAACAACTTAATACACATAAAAAGAAAAACTCACATAATTCCCCTCAGCTCACAGAGAAGATGGGAGAAAGAGAAAACCACACATGACAGATGATAGTTACATCACTTAAAACACTATACTGGAAGATACCACGGTGATGAATGTGGTATAAGAACCAGAATAGAATGGAAAGTTCTCTCAGTATTTGCAGTTTTAGCTAAATTTCCTTATAATCATGAGAGGAAATAACTAGAATTCTGCAAATACCAAGGTTGTTATCCAAAGTAATTGGTAAGTATAAGGGTGACCTCTTTGTAGACACACATTCATCCTGATCTTACTCCCATTGAAGACAACAGCAAAACTCTTTTGATGTCAATGGGAGCAGGAATGGTCCACAAAGACTTTCTTCTTTGCAAGGATCCTCATCGGAAGGGGCTTGATTTTAACACCCAGGCTTGTGCAGAGAGATGACTGCTCTAATCTGGCCTCCAGGCTCTGCTAAAATCCAACATAAGCTCTTTGAACCATTTCAACAATTCTCTTTGATGCAGAGAAAAGCCCTACCTCTCACGAACAGAATTTTAGCGCCATCTTTTTGAACTGTGTTCCAATATTTAAATAAACTTTATAGCATTTTATATTTTTAATGTAACTTATTGCTATGGCTTTAGAGACAATCACAACAGATCTGACTAGACATCAGCTCACTTCTGGCTAGGCAAATAGTTAATTAACAGTTCCCTCAACTGTTAAGACAAATACTATATGACACTAAACCATTATGTGCTATTGAGGAATAAAGTATAGAAATACTTGTACATTACCTACGTATTATATTTTACATGATCTAATCAGAATAACACTCAAACTACTCAAAGCCATTTCCACATTTTCTTACCGATTACATTACAGAACCCCCCGCTTTTTAAATGAGAAGACATTCCATCTTTAAAATAAAATACAGTCTTGCTTCATGAGTTATGGGGACACCTTCACTCACTTGACGCTGCCACTCTTTAGTAATATGGTCATTCTAATACTCTAAAACGGAACATCTGCAGTACCCCTCAGAGATATATATTGTAATAGGTTTCTCCTCTCCCACTAGCTGGGTCACAGGCAGGAATGGTTTGAGAGAGCTGTGGGGGGCAGGAGAATAGAAAGCAAAAGTGAGTGTTTCTGGATGCAAGCAGTTTTAGGGGAGAAAGGGACTGCTGTATGAGAGAGGTGATACAACATTTCTCTCTCTATATTGCATATAGATGAGCTTGAAAAGTGTTGAGAGAGGCAAATTTTCTAATATACTTTCCAATAATGTTGAGAGGTGCTGGCCTATGTCTATTTCATCAAACTGTTGCACAATAAACTGGAAGTTGTACTGGTAATAGGACAACTCCACAATTTTATGGGGGAAATTATCTGAGTGGCATAGGGATAAAGGCATACTCTACAACTCTTATTAAAGCTAACAGGAGTTGCACAGCTAAATCCTTTATAAAAAGGTTTGAGAACATGCCTCATTAATAGAGTAATATTTAAACTAAATAAAAAAATCACCCTCCCCCACAACAAAATTAATAAAGTTATTTAATTCTGCCTCAGCGCAGAGGGCTGGGCTAGATTCAGACCCTACATTTCTAGGATTCTGTGATTTACCAAAGCCTCCTTTGTAGATCAACTGCTAGGAGATCGCTGTCTCCTAACATGCTTTACTTCTAATATGTG
Source organism: Terrapene triunguis (assembly GCF_002925995.2). Taxonomy (NCBI): domain Eukaryota; kingdom Metazoa; phylum Chordata; order Testudines; family Emydidae; genus Terrapene; species Terrapene triunguis. The sequence continues at coordinate 6,140,598 of NW_020664487.1, read as the reverse complement.
GGAAATTCTTAAATGCGTAGGTTTGGCAGAAAAAGCTAATTATCTATTTTTTCAAAATCACAATTTAGGCAGAGCCCTTCTCCGCAAGAAATCTGAAATAAGAACACTTGAGGAACTGAATAAACCATTGGCTTGATAAAATGCAGGCTTCAAAAACTAACAATTAAAATGAAGCTAGAGGATTGCATCATGAGTAGCATTTATTGCAGAAAAGGAGTCAAACTGGGGGCCAGCCTGCAAGTGGGGCCTTCTATAGATGTCTTAGGAGCCGCCTCCTGCTGGCACTTCCCACATACAGGCCTGTCACAACTGCGGCCCCGCCACAAATGGGGTGGGGAGGAAATAGGTTCATGCCCTGAACTCCCTTCGTCCTAGCAGCCGAGCAAGCCAGGCACAACAGTGAGAATATTGCACCATCCCAGAGAAAGATGCAGTCTGCACAGTTCCTGTGAACTCAGGGAAACTTAAAGGGATTATGCCTTCCTGAGGCACTATCTCTCCCTGAGCTTCCACTGGGGCTGTGCAACTCCACGCCACACCCAATACAGGGCTGTGCGTACTTTGCACAATCTAGCCCAGATAGATCTCGTATTGTGTAATGAGTGTTGTATTGTGTTCCTGTAACACAGGGGTTCTCAAACTGGGGGTTGGGACCCCTCAGGGGGTCGTGAGATTATGTGGGGGGTCGCGAGCAGTCAGCCTCCACCCCAAACCCAGCTTTGCCTCCAGCATTTATAATGGTGTTTTATATATCTATATCTATATCTATATCTATATATATATATATATAAATAAATAAATAAATAAATAAATAAATGTTTTTAATTTATAAGGGGGGGTCACACTCAGAGGCTTGCTATGTGAAAGGGGTCACCAGTAGAAACGTTTGAGAATCACTGTTCTAACAAGTGACATGAAGAAAAAGTGTAAGGAACAGGTATTGCTGAATTGGTACTGAACGCAGTTTAACTGCAAGCATAGCCAACAACTAACTCTGTTCAGAAGCGGTGATTAAACCCTGACAGTAAGTTCTGATGAACTACTAAGAAGCATTTATCTACACAGACATGCTAAAGAAAATGATTCCACATCCTTTATTATTTTCCACTTACAATTTGTGAATTCTGGTTAAGTGCACAGTCTAGTAATCACCATGTAGGAGATCTGAGCTTGTTTTCTTGCTCCTAAGCTGGCATGTGAAGAAGTGCATTTAGCCTGTCCGGGAAAGCAGCACCTCACTTCATACTTGAACAGAAATGATAAGCCTCAGAGTAAACCATCCCCATCCCTATTCCCCTGGAAGGCAGTTAGCAAGGCTTGGGGGTTGGAGTGTGGAGGAGTGATGGGGGAGGCGAAATGACACAAATTCTGTGTACTGCAAGAGGGGCTCAAATGACCACTGTGAAAAAAAAATAATAGAAGAACTGCATAGACATTGGCCAAACTTGTTTCTAATGTTGTTAGGATGTATATTAAAAATGCCATTAAAGCAACATTTGCCATCCAAAGTTGGAACTCTGATTAGTTCTTTATTTAGTAAAGAAAGGCCAAATGAAAACACAAGTATTTCTGTCTACATATCTCCAGTAATATCAAACCACTGAACTTTCCAGTTACTAATTATAGAAAATCCATTCTTTCAACAGCCCATTCTTCCATTTACCTCTTTATACTGCAATTGTACAAAACAAGGATGAACAACACATACATAATACCAAAACAACCGCATTTAATTTGCCAAGACTGCCCTTAATTCTAATAGCAAAAGAAAGACACTATTGTTACCTGAGCATGGCCTCCAGCTGGTTTAAGGAAACCCTACTGTCAGAAGCAGAATGACTCACCATTTTTGTAGAGTACAGAAAATGTTTTAGTTTATATAATTATACCTGTATAAGCTGTGCACTGACTGGTTTCCATTCCTGAGTTCATCCTTAAGCTTCCCTAAGGGGAAGGTGTCATACCTGATGAGAAACTAGTTTATGAATCTGCAAATATGAAGGGCAAGAACTGAGGGCCAAATCTCTTTCCTTACTCAAAACAACAGACCCACTGAAGCACCCTCAGCAAGCATGATCACAACCCACTTAGTTAACACATTTAAAACAGCTAATGGCCCCACCGTTGTAGAAACCAAGCACCTGGTGAGTTTTTAATATTTGCCACTTTAGTATTAAGGACACTTAGAATTACCTGCAGCTACTATTATAATGTCAGCTAGTTGGGTATGGATCTTCAGCTGTTCTTTTGGAGTATATCTGTGAGTAATTGTCACTGTAGCATCACCTGTAATGTACAATATTCACAATTAATTGCCATTTATAAAACTCCCACAAAGTATTTATTAACATGCGGAAATGATTCATTAGATTTTGGTATATTAAGGACACACATTCGATCAAATAAATTCCTGTCTTATGATCTGACACATCAGATATATTTCTTTTTTATGATCGGAAACTCTTTTTCAGCATATGCAGAATGCGATTGCTTGCCTTCCCACATGTACAAAGAAGTGCAACCACATTACTCCCATCTTTCAAAAGCATAACCCAGTGCAGTTGTTTAACAGTGTGGACTAAATTCCTTCCTAGGTTAACGTCACTGAGTTTCATGGAATTACATGGGAATGAATCTGGCCTCATGAATCTATCTTACTAAATGGGATATGAGTATAGCATTATAAGACCCCTTCACTTATCACAACCTAAAACACTGGATGTAAGGGGACTATGTTTATAACTTTCTCCTCATATGCCCTTGGCCATTCATCTCTCTCTGTGCCAACTATACACCTCTCCTGCCATTCTGTGGCACAAATTCTGAGGGAGACTATGGACTTCTCTATGTCTACAACCTGAGGCAACAGCAGAGTTACCTTCACATCTCTGCATTTCCCGCAGGTCAGAGTTTAGTTTTCAATGTATGTTTTGGAGAGGTTTGAATATACAAAAAGGGCAATGAGTGGTAATTAATGTTAACTGGAGCAGATTCATTCTTATTGATATTTCCCCTCAGATTTGGAAACGGTTCATCATGCAGGAAGGAGACATCTATGGCTCTGCCTCCGTTCTATCCACAACAGAGCTTGGATTGCATGGGGATTCCTGGGAGCTCAGACAGCAATATGGAAGTCTACCACCAAGGATTTTCCGCTTACAAAGCTCTGCCAGTGGCTACCATTAGTTTCACGTTGGGGGCCAGCACATGGAATATCACTGTTGATTGCAGTGGCCCTAGCAGATTTCAGAGAGAGGATTTCTTTAAGAAACATACATGCCCCAAACAATTTAACAACACTGTCACTATTTGTGTATCTGGTAAAACTCCTATTAGACAGACTTGAGAATGCCTGTCACTGTGCCCACTTAGGGGAAGAAATTAGCCAGACCAAATCATATGGTATTATCAAGTGACGTATCTTGGCTGTCCTATGCCTTCTTCTCCTAAACCCCAGGAGAAGCGCAAAGATAGCTCATCTCACACTGCTCAGACACATATTATTCCATTAATATGGATGCCAGAAAAAGTAGAAAGGAAAATGTCTCCCAAATCTCCATTTCTGCTTTTCTTTCATTGCAGATGCAGAAAAGTCTTGTTCCACCATCTCCTGTTACTTGCTGTTAAACAAAGAGCTGATCACTCATCTGTGCCAGAGACCATAGGAAGAGTTTTCATGCATGGCAAATGGAGGCCTACAGTCTTTTGGGCAAACTCAGAAGCTCTGGAGACCTGCCCTTGCACGGGTGTATGTATTTAGGCAAGGACAGTTCTTCTGTGGTGCCTAACACTAGATATGAAAAATCGTACAATTGTGGGGTACCTGAGAGTAGCCCATCATGCAAATCAAGGAGGTTTGTGAGCATGGGGACCAAGCTTCCTTGTTGTCTTCCAAAAGCAAGGAGGAGATAATTGGGAAAGCAATGAAGGTAACAATCAGCAAAGGAGACTCTTCCCAGGCCCTGAGCTTGATACCAGCTCTCTTTCTCTTTGCTATCTTCCCTGCATATCCTGAACCTGTTTCACCCCATGTTTTTCACCCTCCATCCATCTCAGGTCCCTTGGCACATTGTCTCCTCTTAAAATTTTACATTACAATTTTCACTATTTCAGTCCCTGCCATCTGCTCTGACACCTCAGGAACATCTATTATTGACCAAATCTGCACCTCATCTCATTGCTACACTTTTCTTCCTATACCTTCAAACTGTGCCCTCACTGGATTCTTTGTTCTTCTTCCCTATCCATCCTTCATGTATCCACCCTACTGTGAAGGTCACTCCCTCTTCCAGCATATGCCTGTACTTTATGTGCTCTCCCACAAGAGAAATGAATCATGAATACTACGGTAATTGGCAGCAGGGAGACACCCAGAGTGTGGGAACAGCTTCATTGAATCAGTGGACCAGAGGAGGTTACACTGAGAGAATTTAAAAAGCTGTTGCATAACCCACTTATCTGTTAAAGCTTATCCATAACCAAAGTTAAAAACAAACAAGGAAAAAATAAAACCAAATAAGCTAAAGGAAACAAACAGGCATAGACTCATAGAGACTGGAAAGGGTGAATCCCCTACAAAGTACCCTCTGGACACCAGCATGCAGATCTGATCTAACTGTTCAGCACTGAGGCTCTTTGTTGATGGGGTCCCTGGGGAAAAAAACCCTGGATGGTTGGCTGGCTGAAACACAATTCTAAGTGACAGGAGATAGACAGAAAAGGTGATAAGGGGTCAAAGGGAGGGCAGCAACTTTCCGTACTCAAATTCAGGCTCTAAGGATGAAGAGCCTGGCTGCAGCTGACTCTGGGTGTTAGCTGGACCATTCTTCTATAATCTCTTAGCTAATAGGTCTGCTGTGACAGCAACACCCCCAATCATTCTTGTCAAGAATCCTATAGGCCTTGAGGTTACTTAAGGCTACATTTTCGTCCCTTAGCATCTTAGGGATCAATAAATGAAAGGAAATGCACAAACCAGGTATGGTGGAAACAGAAAGGAGATGTTATTCTTTCTGGAAATCTGCTCTCATATCTTTCAACTTACTGATTATCATTGGCACAAAAAAAATTAATGAGGGAGCAATTCCACTGGTTGTTTAGATGGCAAAAGTTTATCTTCTTCAAGGATCTCTCTCTCACATAAGTGAATGGATACTTTAGCCAACCTGCTTGCATATTGAGATGCTTATATGAGATGAACCTCTTTTATAGTTAATTTATTTTTTCCACCCAAATTGCAGAAGAACCAGATCTCCTCTTAGGAAATTAATGCTATGGGTTCATTGATATAAATAATAGGCTCCAGATTGTCTGCATTGATCCATTATTGCTGAGATTTCAGGAGAAAGCACTGAATGCCTCACATTGCCAGGACAATCTAGACTCTGGAAAACAGCCTGAGGTGTAGATGCTATCCTGAATGGAAGAGCTTTATGCTGGTACTAATCATTCCATGTTACCAAGTGCAGGAATTGAGAATGCTGTGGAGCCACTGGAATGTGTAACACAACTCCTCCGAGCATAAGTAATGCCCCAGCTGAGCTGCTGCCGCCACTGATCTCAAATTTCTTGTAAAAAACAAAAGAATTCAGCTATTTTACATCATAGCTTGGTATCCTTAAACCTCAAATGAACTGTGAAGAACAGGGTAGCATGCCTACCTTCCAGTTCCAGGCTAAAACTGCAATCCCAGAGATGCAGTGCTGTAGACCTGCACTCTTTTCTGGACTGGTGGGGAGATCAAAAGGGACAAAGCCACAGAGGAGGAAATGTCCATGAGGCAGCAATTAGAAACTGATGTTATCCGTTTCCATTCCCTTAGGGAAAAGAGTCAAGGGAGGGGAAATATAGACCGTGACATTATGGAATCCAGACCCAAGAAACATAGATGTGTATCTAATAGGGGATCTCTGAAAAAAGAGCCACCTTTGCAACAGCAAATATGGGTACAGTTCTCATTAAGATTTTAGAAAGGAAGACTTTTATAAAGCTGAAAAGTCCTTCCACACCAACTTTCACCAAAGAAACTTCCTCTGAGGAGAGGAAATGCCAGCTTGTTTAGAAAAAAATACCTTTCCTTCATGTACATAATCACACAGCCTTTTGAGCTATTATATTGCTGGCCAGAGATTTTGCAAAGTCAAGAGTAGGCTGGAAACTTAATCAGCTTCTTAGGATGAACATTACAGGCTTTCCCTAGAACTTCTGAGGAAGGATTTGTCCTTAGGCAATCCCTAAAGCCAAAGAACTGGCAGCTGCATTGAAGAATGGGCTTCACATGCACAGCAGTTATCACGGGACTTGTATGAACCTCAAAGTAGGGAGCTTTTCTGTTTATTTTGTGGTTAGGTTAAAATACCATAAATATATTTTTTCTATACACCATTACCTAAACTTCAAGAATAAACTTGGAGGAAAAGATTTTGCTGACTAAGGCTTTTTGTGTGCTCCTGCAGAATCACTCCACCAACCTGCAAATAGAGTTAGGATTGCAGCCTGGTTTCTAGAGCAGCGGTTCTCAAACTGTGGGTCAGGACCCCAAAGAGGGTGGGACTCCATTTTAATGGGGTCACCAGGGCTGGCTCAGACTTGTTGGGGCCTGGGGGCGGGGCCAAAGCCCGAGCCCCACCGCCCAGCACCAAAGCCAAAGCCCAAGGGCTTCAGCCCTGGGTGGCGGGGCTCAGGTTACAGGCCCCCTGCCTGGAGCTGAAGCCCCTGGGCTTCGGCTTTGGCCCCCCTGCCCGGGATGGTGGGGCTCAGGCTTTGGACCCCTTGGGGTCATGTAATAATTTTTGTTGTCAGAAGCGGGACGCAGTGCAATGGAGTTTGAGAACCCCTGTTCTAGAGAAGAATACGATTTCCTTTCTGAGGCCAGCATCAACTTTCCTGCCAAAGGGATCAGATAGGAAGGTGTTGCCATCTGCAGGACAGAAGGACTTCTAGAAACATATCAGTATAGTTGAATCCAGCACAGGAAAAGAGCCCCATAATTGTGATATGTCTGTAAAGAATTTGTATCAATTTATCAAAACTTTTAGATATGGGGGATTCCTCATCAGGAACATCTCTGACCTCCGATACAACCTGATCCTGATCAGATAAAGCTAGACAAGTTCTGTATCTCCTCTCAGCATCTAGAAAGATCCCTCCGTGTCCCCAACTTTTTCAGCTTTAAGACAAGCCTGTAAATCCATAGAAAATAATTTAATCCAATTTAACGTTCCTCAAAGAGTCACTGTTTGAGGATTTGTATTTATTGTACTCACTGGGTTCTTAGGAGGAAGAGGAAAACCTTTTAAAGTTTCTTTTGAAGGTGTGTGGGTTTGTTTGGGGGTAGATGTCTTATTCTTAGGAGAAACTGAGGGTGACTATTTTTACTTACTTTTCACCTTTGCCCTTATTGGTGGAGGAGGGATCATTGTTGTCAGAGAAAGAACCACTCAGAAGAAATACAGAATGGGACTTGGTTTAGTGCGATTTGGCAAGGAACAGAGGGCTGTTCCATCAAGAGGTCATAAATGTTTAAAGTGTGGTTCTACTCTAACCAGTGGCTGCAAAAATGACACTGTGGGATTAGATGCTTATTGCCCTTCACTGATTTCAGATAAAATTCTTAATTTTATAAGTAAAAATATGCATTTTAAAAAATGTTAGACCTTCAAGCCCTCCGTGAGATCTGAAAGTCAAGCTTTTTTTCTTTTCTCCTCACTCATCATCATCAATTACCCTGAGCCAAAATGATGTGCATTGGATTCCAGATGCTCCTTAACAACAGGTTACCGTATGCTAGGTGGGGCATCATTGGTGGGATGGTCTTGGGACATCACACTGTGAGGTTTTTGATTTGTCAGGGAAGTCGGGATCAGAATGAGGGAAGAATTCTGACTAGTATCTTACTTTTTAGAAGTCAGATGGTAAGAGGTAGCTGGTTTATGAGGGTAGGTTCAAACACTGTATGATGCAAATTATAACTCTTAATGTAACCAGGAAACATACACGCTTTAAAAAAAGATTTATTCCATTAGATCATTTCACCACAATTAGAATTAATAATAGAAAATCCAATGAAGGTTCCCTTAGCAACTATCTCCTTGCTCTCAGGGATTACAAGAATGTTGTCCATTATCTGAGCATTGGGTAACTTGACTACAATGCAGTAAATAATACACATAGTATACATAAAAGAACTTCACTTTGTTTTATAACCAAAGATGTGACTACTGTTGCAGATTACAAACGTGTAAGTATAATAGATATTTGTAATCTGCAACAGTAGTCACATCTTTGGTTATAAAACAAAGTGAAGTTCTTTTGTGTATAGTATGTGTATTGTGTGTATTATAGTACGTGTAAACGGAGTGTTTTGAGGAAATCAACAAAACACTTCCCTTGTTTTATCATTTCCCTCTCACCTGGGCCCTGATTCACCTGGGCTGCGGCTGAGCTGAGGTTGCGGGCACCTTATAAGTACAAAGGTGGCTGTACACTTCTTTTGCACCTCCCAGAGTAGGCTACAGCAGAGGCTGCTCTAAATATGCTGAGCCGCAATGACTCCCCACAGAGCCACCTAGCACTCCAGTGTGGCTGAAGTGCAGAGCTCCATTCCACTATGACAGGGGCTGTATAAGTTCTGCTGGCTATATGCCTCTAGGGAATCCCCTCCTTCTAAGGCTACGTCTTCACTACAGGGGGGGTGTCGATTTAAGATACGCAAATTCAGCTACGCGAATGCGTAGCTGAATTCGACGTATCGCAGCCGACTTACCCCGCTGTAGGGACGGTGGCAAAATCGACCTCTGCGGCTTCCCGTCGACGGCGCTTACTCCCACCTTCGCTGGTGGAGTAAGAGCGTCGATTTGGGGATCAATTGTCGCGTCCCGACGGGACGCAATAAATCGATCCCCGAGAGGTCGATTTCTACCCGCCGATTCAGGCGGGTAGTGTAGACCTAGCCTAAGACTGGGAGCTTTCCACAGAGCCATCATACAGGGGTCACAACACAGGGCAGAATCTAGCCCTTTGTGTCTGTAATTCAACCATTTTATAAAGACTGATTAAATAGGGATGGAAATCATGCCTACAAAGACAACTTTTGGATCGTCTACAAAGCTCCTATCAAGCCAAATAAGGGTTAAACTGATAGAAGCATCTTTAATTAATTCATCCTCTAATAAGTCACCCAATTCCCAAGTTACGGCCAGCTTTTGGGTTGGCAAAAGCCCTGTTACACACCTACACATCCATCTTCCTTTCATTCCCGCACTTGTTTTGTTACGGATGCTTTGACTAGAAGAATAGATAATTTAGCCTATAAAAATACAAAGACACCTCTCTAGAAGTACAATACATTTGACTGGGAGGAAAGCAGCACATTGCATCTTTGCCAGCCAAGAGCATGTTGGGAGTCTCAACATGGGAGGGGGGAAAAAGAGTAGGTTGGAGGCACAAGTTGGGAGCAGATACTGTGGTTGAATTTTAGGGGGGGGGGAAATGTGAGGAGGAGCCAAGGGCATGATGGTGATCTCCTTTATCAAGCTATAAAAAAAAATATGGATTCTATTCAGTGGTTGGGTGAAGCTTTTGGGTGGGTCCGCTGCCTTGTTCCCCTGCTTTATTTCCCCAATGTTCATAAATATGAAATCCTGCTTCAAAGGAGAGCCAATGAAAAAGCCACTTATATGTTGAATAGTACATTATGCACAGAGACACAGGAGGAAAAGGACCTATTAGTAACAATAGTCAGAAAGTAGAGGCTTCATCCTTGACAAATAAAACAAGCAAATAAAGTCCTACAAAGTATATGCAGGGTGAACATTTAAAGACCATATAAGATAATGCTACCCTTTTAGAAGGCAATGTTGGATGACAGTCTATTGTGTACAATACAGAAATGAATATTGAGTCTACAGAGATATTCAAATTCTGGAAAGAGTACAGAACTTGACAAATTAGCTCAAGGGGCATGAAAAAGATTTCCCAATGAAGCAAGGCTCACTGAATGTAAAGATACGTTTTGAGAAAAGGTGACGGCAAAGGAAGTGTTATTATAGCTTTTAAGTACCTCTGGGGTGAAACAATGAAACAGGAAATATTTCCAGGAGGGGGTTTTCAGAAAGCTGAGTGAATACTGCAAAACAGCATTTGCAAACATTTGCTGGAATAAAAATCCATAGATGTATTTCAGTGGTAATTCATAACCCTTTCATTTGTCTTTCACAAATATTCATACAAATAACTTTCATGTGCAAGAACGTTCATAGAAAGAAAAAGTCTTACAAATACCTGTGCAAATATATAGTTGCAAAGTTTTGTGACAGAAGCATTTGCATGGTCATCTGGAAACTGACTTAAACAGCTTCAATTCCTCCCCCTGTATATAAAAGTTTCAGACAGCCAATCATGGAACAAAAACAATAGCCCTGGGACTCAGATGTCCAGTCACACAGCATAAATAATGAATTATGGATGGTGAATAGGAGTTGCTTATAATCTGTGAGCAATCCCATAGACTGAAAGATATTTGCATAAAACATTAATCAAATGAGCTTGAAAAAGAAGTTCATACTAGCTTAAGTCTGTTGATCTAAGTAAATCTGCAAACAGACAAAGAACTAATTTACTCAAATAAACTATTTGCTACAAATACTTTACACAGTTCTGGATATCAAATGTACATGGAGGATTCATGCAATCATAGAATCATAGAATATTAGGGTTGGAAGAGACCTCAGGAGTCATCCAGTCCAATCCCCTGCCCAAAGCAGGACCAACACCAACTAAATCATCCCAGACAGGTCTTTGTCAAGCCTGGCCTTAAAAACCTCTAGGGATGGAAATTCCACCACCTCCCTAGGTAACCCATTCCAGTGCTTCACCACCCTCCTAGTGAAATAGTGTTTCCTAATATCCAACCTAAACCTCCCCCACTGCAACTTGAGACCTTTGCTTCTTGTTCTGTCATCTGCCACCACTGAGAACAGCCGGGCTCCATCCTCTTTGAAACTCCCCTTCAGGTAGTTGAAGGCTGCTATCAAATCCTCCCTCACTCTTCTCTTCTGCAGATTAAATAACCCCAATTCCCTCAGCCTCCCCTCGTAAGTCATGTGCCCCAGCCCCCTAATCATTTTCGATGCCCTCTGCTGGAATCTCTCCAATTTGTCCACATCCCTTCTGTAGACCAAAACTGGACGCAATACTCCAGGTGTGGCCTCACCAGTGCCAAATCTAGGGGAATAATCACTTCCCTCAATCTGCTGGCAATGCTCCTACTAATACAGCCCATTATGCCGTTGGCCTTCTTGGCAACAAGGGCATACTGCTGACTCATATCCAGCTTCTCGTCCACTGTAATCCCCAGGTCCTTTTCTGCAGAATTGCTGCTTAGCCGGTCGGTCCCCAGCCTGTAATGGAGCATGGGATTCTTCCATCCTAAGTGCAGGGCTCTGCACTTGTCCTTGTTGAACCTCATCAGATTTCTTTTGGCCCAATCCTCCAATTTGTCTAGGTCACTCTGGACCGTATCCCTACCTGCCAGCGTATCTACCTCTCCCCACATTTTAGTGTCATCTGCAAACTTGCTGAGGGTGCAATTCATCCCATCATCCAGATCATTAATAAAGATGTTGAACAAAACCGGCCTCAGGACTGACCCCGGGACACTCTGCTTGATACTGGATGCCAATTAGACATCGAGCCGTTGATCACTACCCGTTAAGCCCGACATTCTAGACAGCTTTCTATCCACCTTATAGTCCATTCATCCAATCCATACTTCTTTAACTTGCTGGCAAGAATACTGTGGGAGACCATATCAAAAGCTTTGCTAAAGTCAAGATATATCACATCCACCGCTTTCCCCATATCCACAGAGCCAATTATCTCATCATAGAAGGCAATCAGGTTGGTCAGCCATGACTTGCCCTTGGTGACTGTTCCTGATCACCTTCCTCTCCTCCAAGTGCTTCAGAATGGATTCCTTGAGGACCTGCTCCATGATTTTGCCAGGGACTGAAGTGAGGCTGACCAGTCTGAAGTTCCCTGGGTTCTCTTTCTTCCCTTTTAAAAATATGGGCACTATATTTGCCTTTTTCCAATCATCCGGGACCTCCCCCGATCACCACGAATTTTCAAAGATTATCGCCAATGGCTCTGCAATCACATCAGCCAACTCCCTCAGCACCCTTGGATGCATTAGATCTGGACCCATGGACTTGTGCATGTCCAGCTTTTCTAAATAGTCCTTAACCTGTTCTTTCACCACTGAAGGCTGCTCACCTCCTCCACATACTGTGTTGCCCATTGCAGCAGTCTGGGAGCTGACCTTGTCTGTGAAGACTGAGGAAAAATAGCATTGAGTACTTCAGCTTTTTCCATATCATATGTCACTAGGTTGCCTCCCCCATTCAGTAAGGGTCCCACACTTTCCCTGACCTTCTTCTTGTTGCTAACGTACCTGTAGAAACCCTTCTTGTTACCCTTCACATCCCTTGCTAGCTGCAACTCCAGTCGTGCTTTGGCCTTCCTGATTACACCCCTGCATGCTTGAGCAATATTTTTATACCCCTCCCTAGTCATCAGTCCAAATTTCCACTTCTTGTAAGGCTACATGTTAGGGGCCTAAAGGACAACAGTAGTAAGTAATAGGATGCTCAGGACGCAGGCCGAGCTTTCATTGGAGCAAATACATTCTCACGGCAGTCGCGACAAAGAAAACACTGGGAGAACTGGTTCATTTAAATACTGTATCAACAATTCTAAGCATGGGAGAACAGAGGCAAATCCTGAATACAAGTGAAGAAAACAGGTATTTAACTGGTCCGAATATCGAAGCTGTGAAACAGGTCATTACTAACTAATTCCATAGCAATTTCTCTTTCTGATTATAAAACAAAAAGTGTCTCAGATCACTCATTCTTCTGAGTCTTGGCTGATAGAAGCCAGAAAACTGTACAGTAGTTTTGCCTATCAAACGTCACTGCTCTAATTAGATCAGCATTGTAGATGGGAACTTGGAAAGTTAGTCCTGCTTCCTGAAACCTCATAACTAACAATATAAGAGAACTAATTCTTCTTCCGGGGCAATGAATGGCAAAATTCCCATTGATTTTCATGAGAGCAGGATTGAGCCCAAAGCTTTTCACTGACTATAATTACTACACAAACATACAGAGAAGTTCCAAACACTAACTTTCCCACAGAGGCTTCATGGAAAAAACAACTATATGATTAGTAAGAAGCTTTCAACATTTCATTATATTAATAATACATTTCGCTACACTCCTACTAAACATGACTGAAATTAAGCAACACCCATTTTTACTTCATTTATAAATGACACTTCTGAAGTTCTAACATCAAAACAATGTTGCAATAGGGTAATATCTTATTTAAAATTAAATAGCATTCGTATTCTTTTTACTCTGCAATTATAGCGGCATATCAGTGCCGCTATAACTAAGGAAGCATCAGTCATTCCATTATAAACCTTATTTTCCCTTATTTTCAGGGGGGACATAAATTGAACCATAACTAAATTCCTCCAGGCTAAGAGTTAACGTTATAGGTCTCAGATGAAAAGATACTTTGGTTTTCATTTATAAATGTTGATAAGCACAACCTAAATAATATGGTATACTACAAAAGGGGTCAGATATACATACCAATAATTTAAAAGAATATACAAAAAATTAAAAGTAATATACAAGTTTGGAAAATGAGGGATGTATCTGCATTATTTTTTTCTAAATATCATGTGTACCTCAGTTTACCTCTGTGATATCACCCTGCCTGGCTCCACAGAATTATATCAAAGGATGCTGTTAGGGGAAAAACAACGGGAAATGAAACTGTGGCAAAAATAAGGTACAGTCCAGAGAACACCACCTTGTGGAAACAATGAGGAAGCTATCAATTGGGAAACACCCCGGGCTAGATTCCAACTAGGCTGGCAAAGTTTACTCTTCCATACCTAGGATCATAGGGGATGCTAAAACTTTAAAGATGCTGGCTTAGGGAAGAAGGAGGTAGAGTTAGTTGTCAGCAGCTGCCTGGGGGGAGAAGACTCTGACAGAGACACACTAAACCGCAGCAAACCGACTCTCTCTTTCAACCCAGAGATGGAGACAGCCAGGCAGAAGGGAACTTACAAAAGCTTGCAAGGAAAGATTATGGGGTAGGTAAAGACCTATGCGTATAAATGTTTTTGTTGTTATCCTTTGTTGTGTGAATTATGTACATTTGGCTGAATAAACAATGCTTTCTTTTGAATAAAATATTTTTGAGTCACTTTAATCAGCAGCTGTTTCAGGCTCCCAGAGGAAAACAGTTGTCAGGTGCCAAACATAGTTGGATCTTTTGGGTTTACATGGTTAGTAAACAGGAGAGTGAAGCCCAGAGATCAAGTCTCAGAGCGGTAGGACCACAAGGTTTCACCCGAGAGGGGTGAAGTTAGCTAAACCTCTCCCCAAAGTGGTGCAAGTTGAGAGAGATTAAAAGGTTTCAGAGTAGCAGCCGTGTTAGTCTGTATCTGCAAAAAGAACAGGAGTACTTGTGGCTAGTACAGGAGTACTTGAGTATTAGATGCTCTAATAAATTTGTTAGAGATTAAAAGGGGTCTAAAGTGCATCTCGCCCTGTAACCATGACAACATGACTGACAGAAGATACTATTTTAATACATTGAAAAATGAATCATTGTCAACAGTTTTAAGCTATATTGGAGCAAACAAAGTTGATTTGTTTTAGATGCATTTTCTCATTAATATATCTTAAAAACCCATCCTTATCTGAAGTCAATGGAACTATTTATGTGCTTAAAGTTAAGAACGTATAAGTACTTTGCTGAATCAGGGCGTAAGGTATATGGAGGCAAAAGGGGAGGGCCTGATCCTAAGGCCAATGGTAGCAGCAGGAATTCAGCAGATGCTCAGCACCTTTCAGGATTTGATCCTAATCAGTTGTGTAAATTAATACTTATCGCTCAGTAAGACGAAGTCCAAATTAAGGGCCATACCCGAATAGTCCCATTTAAGTCAATGTAATTATTTGGGAGAGAAATACAAACTGCATTTGTCGCATAGCTTTGAAATCAAGATGAAATGGTTGTTGCTGAGACTGTTCTCGGTGATGAAATATTGTGATTGGCCCAGAAAAAACAAGGGACAAGGAAGACAGGAAGAGAAGGAGAGTTGGGATTATGGACAGTTTGTCATACTGACACTGTGAGCTAGAAACAAACTACCATTTCTGCTTCGAGATTTGTGTTTCATAGAATCATAGAATATTAAGGTTGGAAGAGACCTCAGGAGGTCATCTAGTCCAATCCCCTGCTCAAAGCAGGACCAACACCAACTAAATCATCTCAGCCAGGGCTTTGTCAAGCTGGGCATTAAAACCTCTAAGGATGGAGATTCCACCACCTCCCTAGGTAACCCATTCCAGTGCTTCACCACCCTCCTAGTGAAATAGTGTTTCCTAATATCCAACCTAGACCTCTCCCACTGCAACTTGAGACCATTGCTTCTTGTTCTGTTTCTTAGCAAGCTTTCAGTAAGGTCCTAAGTATGGACATGTATAAAAAATTAAGTCACTGCATATCATTTTAAACATTTCTATGGTCAACATTTCTTATAGAAAATTTAATTTAGTTTTAATCAACCCCTTCCTCAATACATTGTTAGAGACCACTGTCTAACTGCTTCAGTTGTGCTCATCATCAGATTCAGCGCAGAGGAATATCTATCTTGGGAGACTGGTTCAGTGTTTGTGTGGAATAGATTTGTTGGTGAGTAGAGAGATTTCAAATCATTGGTTATGCACCTAAACAAGGTAAACTTAGGAACTGTACATTAACAAGATTGCTAGGATGTGTTCCAAAAACGACAACTGCCTCTTGGCCAAATTGAACATGTTTATTTTAAGTAGGGATTGATGAATCTCAGAAGTGCAGAGTTTGGGCTGAATTTGGATAAGTATCCAAAAGTTCACATTCTTATCCAAACAGTCTGAACCTCAAGAGTTTAAACAATTAAGCTGGAAATATTTGCAAGAACAAATATTTTCACGAGATTACGAGCATGGTGTTTTCTGCATGGAAACTGGAAGGAAACATTATTAATCCAAACATATTCGGAACACAGAAAAGATTGTTTGAGTACGATTCTAAAAAAATAAAGTGATGGTACTATGGATGAAATGTTCCATTTTCTTTTCCCCCGCCCCTTTTCCTCTCTCTCATTCTGGGCACCTTCACTGATCAGGTTATTAAAGTAAAGCATAATACTCTTGGACATACCTCCAGGCCTTTCATGTTCTCCATCTGAATGTAAAAGCATTGAAATAGGCATTCCTACATTCTTAGATCTTCCAGCTACAACAACATTTTTTCCAAATGTTTGTATTCCTTACAGGGAAAAACAAAATAAAAAATAATTCAGCTAGTCTAAAAGACCCAAAAAACCTCACCACTTGAACTTGAATATATTTTTTCCTATTTTAGTTTTAAAATAGGTATTTTCATAATAGGGAATTTTTGCCCTCAATTTTATATTTTTCTGCAGAACTTATCCAATTTATCACTTAAATTATCTTTCGTTACTTAAAATTGAGGTTCATATAAACTCTAGTACAGGTACTTGCATATGATATTACAAAAATATGCAAAATATATTGGTGACCATAAAATTACATCATGAAAGATCAAATACATTGTTTTGACTATTGTCTCTGTGCTCAATTTATTGTACATCTACTGGCTTTAAATATCTTATTCTATCTGCAGAATACTGCTCCATCCATCTTACTATTCTTTAAATATTCTTTTAATCCTTTCTTCTCCATTCAGTCCAGTACTGTAACATAAAAAAATAATATGAAGCAGTACGTTTGCTGCCAAGTTTTGAAATGCCAAACCAACTTTTGACAGCAGTAGTCTCTTCAGAGACTGCAGTACTTCAATGCAGAGAGAACACTTCTTTCATTTCAATTTATTCAACTAGTTAAATTTAATGATGAGTTCACTGAAAGTTAAAACATCAATTGGGAGTTGAAAAAGAAGGAAAACTTCTTTTCCTCTTCTGATCTAGGAATAAAAACTTGGTGAAAGTGCGTGGGATCTACTAGTTCTAAAATCTGGAAGCACATGGTGACCAGAAGTAATCTGTTCAATTCACTAAACTACAGATAATATTTACTTTGTTTAATAAATCAGTTCGTTTATCTCACGTTTTGAAAAACTTTGTTTTACATTTAAAACTTTTTTTCTTATGCATCCAGCCCATTTAAGGTAGCTTTATTTAAAAAAAAAAAATCTGTTTTTGTTCATTTTTAATTGAATTTGAATTTCCATCTAAATAGAATTTGGCACAAATCACAAGTAAAAAATGAATCATCATCTAATAAATAAGAAAGGCATAATCCTTCATTTTCTAATATAATAAAATATGTAAAAGTTAAGAAACTCAATGAATAGAAGTTGAGCTCAACTAATCGCTTAAATAAATGTATATAGTGCATCCTCCTGGTAAGCAAAAAGAAGCACCAAACTTAGTGAAAGGCTATATTTAGTAGCAATTCAACAGGTTTTAAAGGTTACCAACTAATGAGAATCAGACTTTCTTCAGGAAATAGTTTATTTAAATCAAGCTTTCCTACTTACGGATTAAAATTGATTATTTAAATCGCTTTGATTTAAATCAATCCATCCTGCTGTATTCGATCATGTAAATATCTTTGTAGATGCCTTCTTGCCAGCATTCATTTTTCTTCTCCAGAGCATTTCAATAGGACATTTAGTTTCCTACCTGTTCTTTTTATAATTTCCCAAACTGCAGCAGCAGTGGCAGGTATTACAGAAGGCTGATCAAGACACAGTCGTCCAATGTTGATAATATGGAATCCATCCACATCCTTTTCAGGTGCAACAATATTGCAGACGGTTCGTTCATCTATATGATCTGGAAAATTGTTATTTAAAAATTATATTTCTTCTCAGCTGTCAACAGAAGTGAGCACTCCCAGCCCAACTATTTTATTTTTAAGGAAAACCACATGTATTTTATTCAGTTCAACGGTCTGTCAGGTCACCATTATTATTCACCATGACTAAACTGCCAGCCTGATCTGGGGGAAAAATCCTTGCTAACCCTACATATGGCAATCGGTAGTTTAACTGAGATCTATTTCAAACAGATTTAGTTAAATTATCACATCTTTTGTAATATAGACAAGCCCAGATACCTCGTGAGTTAAAATTTAAATCTGTTGTTAAAATATAATGTTCATTGGTCTGTGTGAAAATAGTGTAGTGGTTTCAGTCCAGGTTCCAGTGGACTGATGTCTGCAACACTCAGAAACCACCACCATAAATGACACTCTAAACAGAGTAGTGAAGGACCAAATGAGAAAGGAGAGTGAATTACCCTCTCGCTCTTAGGGTATGTCTACACTACCCGCCAGATCGGTGGGCAGCGATCGATCCAGTGGGGACCGATTTATCGCATCTAGTCTAGACGCGATAAATCGACCCCCAAGCGCTCTCCCGTCGACTCCTGTACTGCAGCACTGTGAGATGCGCAGGCCGAGTCGACGGGGGAGCGGCAGCAGTCGACTCACCACAGTGAAGACACCACGTTAAGTCGATCTAAGTACGTCAACTTCAGCTACATTATTCACGTAGCTGAAGTTGCGTAACTTAGATCGATTCCCCCCCCCCGGCCCCCAGTGTAGACCAGGGCTTAGGATATGTACACAACCACTTATCTCAGCAGATTTTGCTCAGGGGTGTGTAAAAAACACCCCCCTCAGCGGCATAAGTTACACTGACATAAGCGCTGGTGTGGACAGTGCTATGTTGGCGGGAGACACGCTCGTTGGGGGTGGTTTAATTATGTCAATGGGAGAGCACAGAGCAGCTACATGAGAGATCTTGGTGCAGCTGTGCTCTGTAAGCTGCCTAGTGTAGACAATGCCTTAGAGGTGGCCCCTCTAGATCAGTGCAGAGGCCTAAAGGCAGGGCTCTGCAAGAAAGAGGGGAGTTTACAAAGCTACTACTATAACTGTTCTGAGTATATAGAGAGGACTTCAATCCCCAGACTTTGAGTGGCCTTTCACCAGTTCTAAATTCACAAGAAATACTTAATGAACAACTCTCACCTCCACCCTTGAATCTGTTAATATCGCTGCTGCCGCTTTTCAGACAAAAACAATGACTCTAGAGCTAAAAGCCAGCACACTCCAATCTATTCCCGGAGTCAATCATTAGTCAGTACATCAGACTTTGTCCTCCTTACTTATGTTACACTGCCATCATGTGGCCAATTCATTTCACCGATTGAAAACTGCTGAAATTAATACTAGATAACAATGAAGTTTTGCACTTTAAAAACAAACAAAAAACCAACACTTTCCAGCCACAGATCTCAAAACAACTTAAGAGATATTAAACCTCAAAACCCTTTGTGAAATATAGATTATTTATCCCCATTTTACAGATGGGGCAACTAAGGCACAGAGAGGTGTCCAAGGTCAAAGAGCAAGACTGGTGGCAAAGGTGGAAACCTGATCTGACTCGCAGTCCTGTGCTTTATTACTATTATTTGCATTACAGTAGACCTTAGACACCCCAGTCAGGGCCCAATTCTGCTAGGCACTGTACACATGTGTACCAAAAAGACAGTTTCTGCCCTTAAGAGCTCACAATCTAAGTGCATGATGAGACAGCAGGTGGGCACAACAGAGGGGAACACAAGGCAACAGATTATGATTAGCTCAGTAAGCAGTAGTCACAGCGCACCAACTGCCTAGTCAATGCTGAGTGTTTTGTAGGCATCACAGCATGGGTGGGCTTTTAGGAGAGACGTAAAGGAGGATAACATAAAGGCTTTGTGAATTTTTACACATAGCTCATTCTAAGCATAAGAGATAACATGAGAAAAAGCATGAAGCTGTTTGAAGGAAAATTGGACTAATGGGTGATAAAGGTTAGCACTGCTGGCGGAACAGAGGGGAGGTTGACCACTTGATAGCATACAAGACGCGATAGGTAGGACTGAGATATGCCATAAAAAGGCCTTAAAAGTGAAGACAAACCATTTGTTTTATGCGGTGGAGAAGGGGGAACCAATGGAGGAATGCAAAAGGAAGTGACAGAGCAACAAGAAAATTATCGTTGCGGCAGTGTTTTGAGTGTATTTAATGGGTGGTAGGCAAGGTGACTTTTATCAAGACTCGAAAGAAAGAGGTTGCAGTAGTCAAGTTGGGAGATGCTGAGAGCCTGCATGAGAGTTTTAGCTGTGTTGACAGAGAAGAGAAGCTGAATCTTACGGGGGTATGTCTACATTGTGAGCTAGCGGTGTGATACCCACCTCGTATACATATACTTGCACTAGCTCTCTTTGAGCTAGCATGCTAAAAACAGTAGAACAGCCATGGTAACATGGACAGTGGCAAGTGGTGGCACAGGCTAGCTGCCCGGAATATGTACCCACAGGATTCAGGCGAATTTGTATTCCGGGCAGCTAGTGGCTACATTACAATTTTTAGTGCGTTAGCTCGAAAAGAGCTAGCACAAGTATGTGTACAGAAGCTGCGTATCACACCCCTAGCTCGTAGTGTAGACATATCTTTAGAGACATTGTCCAGAAAGAAGCAGCAAGATTTAAATGTAGCCTGGATGTGTGGATCTAGAAAGAGGGCAGAGTCAAAAGAAGATGCCAGGATAAAGTGACAAGGAGGACTACAGTGTTGTCCTTGGTGACAGAGAGATGTTGGGATGTAGAACAGTAGTTTGGGAGGATGTCTACAGTGTAGACCTTACAGCCGCTGTAAGGTCTCCTGTGTAGTAGCTCTATGCCGGCAAGAGAGAGCTCTCCTGTCGGCATAATTAAACCACCCCTAACGAGGGCCGTAGCTATGTCGGTGGAAGAGTCGGTCAGGGTGTGCTTTTTTCATACCCCTCACCGACAAAAGTTTTGTTGACAAAAGTACTAGTGTAGACATAGCCCTAAGAAGCTTGCTTTAACCATGATACCATGTTTCCTCTGGAAAAAAAATTAAATCTCTCACTTCTATTCTAGCTACTATTTTATCAAATGATGTTTTTCTTTGGAAGCTATACAATAGCTGTAATTAGTTATTGATTTGTTAATTAGTTGGATACTGGTTTGTTTTCACATGGGGAAAAAAACATGCAGAAAATGCTGTTCAAAGCCTATGATTAGCAGGTATGAAGGGGTCACCTTTAATGAAAAACCTTATTAGCAGAACAAGTAATCTAAAAACAGAACAAAACCCCACTTGCATATCCCATGAAAATGATAAAGTTGGCCATGGTCAAGTAGAAAACAGAAAGATGTTTGACTCAATGCAATCAATACAAAATTTTCTGGGATGCTAATTAAGAAACAGCAAGTACTTTATTTAAAATGTTTGTGCTTTGAGATGGAGGGGAATACACAGCAGCTGCCAAATGCCAGTATGACACACAGCACCCCAAAATGAATAGGGGGGACCAGGACCCTACCTCTCCCCCACACACTGGGACTCAAGCAAAGGATTGTGTCTAAAAGATAAAGGCCTAAAATGGTTAAATCTCTTGACATTTGTACTACCAGACTGCATCTGCCGTAGTATCCATGGGAGCGCACTGAGCTATATAAACATGGACATCTCATATGCTTGTCCCACTCTGCACATGCATCGATCTGAGAGCCAGCTATGAAGGGACCCCTCCATGCACACCTATACAGGGGTCACATTAACCAATGCTTTCTGGAGCTCCACTTATGCAAATTAACAGGTAATTGAAGCAAATCATTAAGTAGTTCAAAGTACTTCTATCAAGTACTTCTATCTATTTACTACTTGTAAAATTAGGACTTCCCTGGGGTCAGAAACAGTGAAGTAGTTAGCAAAGCAATCAGATCTTATATTTCTAATGGCCCATTTTTATAATTACCGTCGCTCATATAGGTGTGTGTTACATCATTCGTTTTTATTATAACAATTATATTTTAATATTATAAATTATTTTCCATGACACACATTTAATTACTATATTGTGTCTGTGCAGTGTTCCAATGCCTCTGGAAAAGAAAGAGATTGCAGAATATAAAAACACCAAAGAAAAAGCAGGTTCTGTCCTTCCAACAGTTACAGTTTAAAAAATAAATAAATAAGAGGCTCTTTGTGGCTGACCATCAGTTGTTAATTCATTCTAGAGAAGCTACATAGACCTAGCATTCCCAGATCTCAAAGCAAAGACAGCTCTCATTTCGTGTGCGTGCGTGCATGTGTATGAAAATACCATAGGAACAGATTCTCTACCAGACAAGGAACGAGATGCAACTGAATCTCTTAGCAGTGTAAGGAAGAATATTGCCTCATCTTTGAGAACACCCAAAAGAACCAAATTACCTTGGGAAAAGGCTCGTGTTTATTTTTAAAAAATGAATTGCATACTTAATGCAAAAACACAGTGCTCAAATACAGAATGGGGGACAACTGGCTTGACAACAGCACTGCTGATAAGGATCTGGGAGCTGTGGTGGATCACAAGCTCAACATGAGTCAGCAATGCGATGCTGTTGCAAAAAAAAGCAAATGCAATTTTAGGGTGCATTAACATAGGCATAGCATGCAAGTCACAGAGGTGATAATACTGCTCTACTCAGCGGTGGTTAGGCTCAGCTGTGGTACTGTGTCCAATTTTGGTCACCAGTATATAAAATCATAGAAGATGAGGTCTCTTCCAACCCTAAGGAGGTCATCTAGTCCAACCTCAAAGCAGGACCAATCCCAACTGAATCATCTCACCCAGGGCTTTGTCAAGCCGGGCCTTAAAAACCTCTAAGGATGGAGATTCCACCACCTCTGCAGAGAAACTGGAAAGAATCCAGAGGTGAGTGTCAAAGATGATCAAAGGGATGGAATGCAAGCCATACGAATAGGGTCCTACCAAATTCACGGTCCATTTTGGTCAATTTCATGGTCATAAGATTTTAAAAATCGTAAATTTTATGAGTAGAAATCTACTCTTTAAATCTGAAATTTCATGGTGTTGTAATTGTAGGGGTCCTGACCCAAAAAGGAGTTGGGGGGGTGCTTTGCAAGATTATTGTTGGGGGGCTTGAGATACTGCTACCCTTACTTCTTTGCTGCTGCTGGCAGCAGCACTGCTTTCAGAGCTGGGCAGCTGGAGACCAGTGGCTGCTGGCCAGGAGCCCAGCTCTGAAGGCAGAGCCACTGCCAGCAGCAGCACAGAAGTAAGGTTTGCTGGGCCCTCAGTCAGCAGCCGCCAGTCTCTGGCCACCCAGGTCTGAAGGCAGCAGCACAGAAGTAAGGATGGCACGGTATGGTATTGCCACGCTTACTTCTGTGCTGCTGCTGTCGGGGCACTGCCTTCAGACCTGGGTGCCTGGCCAACAGCTGCCGCTCTCCAGCTGCCCAGCTCTGAAGGCAGCGTAAAAGTAAGGGTGGCAATACCACAATCCCCCGAAAATAACCTTGTGACCTCCCCCTCCCACCCCACCCCCCACAGCTCCGTTTTGGGTCAGGACCCCCAATTTGAGAAATGTCGGTCTCCCCTGTGAAATCTGTATAGTATAGGGTAAAAGCACACAAAAGGCCAGATTTCATGGTCTGTGATGCATTTTTCATGGCCACGAATTTGGTAGGGCCCTACATATGAACAAAGGAACTGGGTATGTTTATTTTGGAAAAGAGGAGATTGAGGGGGAACATGATAGTGGTCTTCAAATACTTGAAAGCCTGCCATAAAATAGATGGAGAAAAGTTATTTTCTCTTGCCACAGGGCGCAGGACAAGAGGCAATGGGTTCAAACTAGCAGATTTAGATTAAATCTCAGGAAAAAACTTCCTAACTGTAAGAACAGGAGGACAATGGAACAGACGCCTAGGGAGGTTGTGGAAGCTCCTTCACTGGAGATTTTCAAAAGGAGGCTGGAGAGCCATCTGTCTTGGCTGGCTTAGGAACAACAAATCCTGCATCTTGGCAGGTGGTTAGACTAGATGAATCTCGTGGTCTCTTCTAACCCTATGATTCTATTCTGGGGAAAAATCTGGAACTGGGAGTGTGTTGGGATCACCCAGTGGGGATTTTGAAGGCTGGTAAGAGACAAGGTGTGGCTGGCTGGCTGCAGCACACAGAGAGACATAGCTGGGAGTGACTTACATGCTGGAGGCTGTTTGTGAGCAGTCCAAGCTGGTGGCTTCAGTAGCAAAGCATTGGAAAGGGCATCCCAGGTTACAGGGCGGAGTGACATAGCTACTCATTAGTCTGGACTGTACCCAGGTATGTCACAGCTTCCCCAGCCAGTGAGTTTAGCCCCACCCCCCTCACACACAACACAAGGGAGTGGGAGAAAGTCTGCCCAGTTTATAAAGAGAGACTGACTTATAGAATAATTCCTGTCCA
Organism: Terrapene triunguis; assembly: GCF_002925995.2. NCBI lineage: Eukaryota > Metazoa > Chordata > Testudines > Emydidae > Terrapene > Terrapene triunguis. Next base: position 6,116,169 of record NW_020664487.1, on the reverse strand, counting down.
CCTTTGAGAAAATATGTGAGATGCACAATATTCCAGGGCATAAACAGATACCTATCCTCTTAATCAGATTAACAGGGAAATTTGTGCATTTGATAAGAAACCTCAGCTTCAATAAGAATAATGTCCACTGTTTCATTCGTGAGATACAGGACAAAATAAGGAATCAATATTAAATAATGGGTGTAAGCATCATGCAGCAAACTCATTATAATCAGCAGTTTCCTCTGAAGAGCTTTTTATACCAATGGGTGCAGCTTGTATACGCAAGTTGTTTACAGTTTTTCTCTTAAAACTGTCCAAATTTAAAGCATATAATAAAATTGCATTACTTACCTGGAAGAGGTAGCTGGACTAATATACCATTAACTCTTGAATCATGGTTTAATTTGGCAGTCAGATCTAAAAGTTCTTCCTGAGAAATGTCTTTAGGCTTCAATATTATCTCACTACAAATGCCTGATAAAAAAGCAAAGCAAAAGACATTTGCATAGTGCAAGCTTTTTCTAAGGTGAGCGGAGACATTTTTGGCGAGGTTTTTTAGAAGTGCCCAGCACTCGCCCAACTCTTCTCCCATTGACTGTCTTCAATCAGCACTTAGGAAACTCTCACCTTTTCTGTTTAATTTTAATAGTATGCATATATAATTCATGTGTAATCTTATAAAGAAATTCATAGGAAGTTAAATGTCTTAATTCAGTAGGTCTAACAATATTAAAAACAGATTAATATAGGTTTGGAAAATCCTAATCAAATAATTTGTCAAGCAACATCGTAGAATTGTAGTTGTATTGATATCAAAGTGATTCAGATTTCCATTTAGACTGTGGTGTTAATTCAGGAGGGCTGCTTATTCTTCCAATGTAGTCATCATTAAATGTATTTTTCCTGCAGGATTTTAGAGGAAACATTTATAATAATAAAAGTAATTCTTCTATTGATGAGACAATATAACAGAATTCTAATTTCATTTTATATACCAAGTTCTCCATCTTCCCTATGAATTGAAATAATAAAGTTATAGGGGAAAAATAAAGATTTTTGCAACATCATATGACATTCCTGAGCAGTTCATTTTTTTTGTTTTGTTTTTAACTTAATATAAAACCTAGTGCATGAAAACAATACAATTTAATCTAAAAATATATAAAACCAACTGACTATTAGTGGGTCAATTCATTCTTTTCACTACTACAGGTAATAAAGTATAAGACAAGGATTTTTGTTTGAAGCCGGTATTCTTAAGGACATCTAAAAGAAACAGCCACACCCTATCTGTTTTATATTCTTATACCACACTCATCACCACAGTGTCAGAGCATCCTGTCCCATACTATAATCTACAACCCTTTCCAAGCAGGGTAAAGAAAGATGATGAAAATAGGGGTAAAAAGCAAGACTGTAACAGGATGGTCTGCCCCCTTTAAAGTACTGTGGACACAGAGCCAGCTAGCGCTGTTAAATTAATTATATATCAGTGTTTCCCCTGTTATTCCTTTCTTCACTGCTACTGAATTTTCACTGCGATCAAAAGACTGATGTAAGATAAGAGGTGAAATTCTGCCTCTATAGAAGTAGTGTGTCTATTAGGTAGAATGAAAATAATATTGTAGCTGAGCAACTGGCTGCATTACATATATTTGCTAGGAATTACAGTTTTCTTTATGCCGAGATGTAGATGTACTTCTTGTAGTCACACTGTAAATGAAGGGTGCAAAAACTGATTTTAACCTATTTTGTTAGGGAAGACCTGGATCCTTTTTCAGGTAGATGGTCTAGATGACCTTATACGCTTCATTTTTGCTTGAGGGGGAAAAGCTGTGATTTTTTTTGGTGAGGTTCTTTGTGGTTTTCATGTAATTTCTTATTGTTTTAATGATGATATTTGAACCAAAGAAAGAATGTGCTTTGTCTTATGAAAATAGATACCCTCTCTAAGCAAGAACCCTGAGCCCGCTCTAAGGAATACTGAAAGACGTGTTCGTCAGGAAGTTTGGGCAACTTAATCCTAGCCAGCGATATTATTGCTATAAATGATACTTGGTAGAAGCTATTAAAGGAGATTGATTCGAGAAAGATATCCATAGCTAACAGCATGCATTTTTAAAATGGTATCTAAAGTTAAGCAACTAAATCCTTATTTCATCATATAAATAAGTGGACTGACTTTCAGAAGTGAATGAGAACTGAGCACACTTAGAACTTACATTTGAAGAACTGAAGCTAGGCCTTTAGCATGGTGGATCCCACTGAGAAATAATCAACCTCGGAGATGGAATTGTAAGCAGAAGCTTTTCAGAATTTTGATAGTGCAAAAGAGTTAGATGAGTTATGGGGAGTAGTGGTGAGGCAGTGTGGTCTACTGATTGGGCACTCAACTGCAGAATCTATGAGCTATTTACAGGTTTCAGAGTAGCAGCCGTGTTAGTCTGTATCCGCAAAAAGAACAGGAGCACGTGTGGCACCTTAGAGACTATTTGAGCATAAGCTTTCGTGGGCTACAGCCCACTTCATCAGATGCATAGAATGGAACATATAGTAAGAAGATATATCTACATACAGAGAACATGAAAAGGTGGAAGTAGCCATACCAACTCTAAGAGGCTATTCTTAATGCTGAGACTGTTGCTTTTTGGATTTAGAGGTGTGACGCTGTTGCTTTTATTTATGAATCCAGAAAGAAGGTATTCAGTGGCAAAAGGAATTCCACAAGGTACTGTGGCTATAACTTTATATAATGCCTTACAATCATGCTATTTTCCTACAAAATGTAGCTACTTCTTTTGAGACATGTCAATTCACAAGCTTAGTTCCTTCAAATTCTAGGATATTAGAATTTGTTTCTAGGGATTCAGGTGGCTGTACTATTTATAGAGAAAGATTAATTCAGATTGGAAAAGTAATCTCTTAAATTTATCTAAAAGTTTAAAATAAGTTATCCTGGGGTGGCTTGTGGGAAGGACCAAAAACTGGAGTGACTTCCACTTGATTACCCTTAATCATCTGTCTTTCCAGAGCAGGCAAATATTGCGTATTGCCATAAAGCACCATACAAAGAGTTGAGAAGCCATAAGCATTTTTCCCGCTGTGGTTTCCCTTAGTTTCTGATGGAAAGCATGCAAATAATTTATTCAAAAACATTTAAAGTGTAAAAAATTACTTCACTGAACGCCAACACCACTCTCATGCCTAATATTAATATAATATGAAAATACACCTCTACCCCGATAGAACGTGACCCAATAGAACACGAATTCGGATATAACGCAATAAAGCAGCGGGGAGCCCCGGGCCCTTTAAAGCACCACCTAAGCCCTGCTGCTTTACCGCGTTATATCCGAATTCGTGTGGAGCCCCGGGCCCTTTAAATCACTGCCTGAGCCCCGCTGCCACAGCTCGGGTGGTGATGTAAAGGGCCCGGGGCTCCCCGCAGCGGCTGGAGCACCGGGCCCTTTAAATCACCGCCGGGGAAGCCGGTCCAGTCCAGCACGGCGTACCAGCTCTTGCCGGTACACCGTACCGGACCAAACCCGATATAACGTGGTCTCACCTATAAGGTGGTGAGATTTTTTGGCTCCCGAGGACCGCGTTATATCGGGGTAGAGGTGTAGTTCTTTGTTTGTTTGCCTCTTGACTACGTTTCTGCAGTAAGACAATACAATATTGTCCACAGTATGTAAATCAGGAGTATTCAAAAAGGGAAATGACGCAAAATGAAACCAAGATATTGGTCATTTTGAACAAGAACAAATTTCATGCTTAATGTGCAGACATTTGTTCTTACTCATCACATACCTACAGCAGCAGCTGCCTTCATCTTATTTCTTACATATGTATGACTGGCTGGGTTGTCTCCTACTAAAATGACAGTGAGATGAGGTCTCTTGTTCCCAAGGGACATCCATGATTCTACATCCCTCTGGACTTCTTTATAGACTTGTTTAGCAAGCTGAGTCCCTGAGATAATGGTTGCTTCATCACTATAAAGACAAAGATACAAATTCAAGCGTTAAAAACCTACCATCTTAAGTAAAAAATTTCACAATCAAAATACCTAAAATAGTCAGATCTCCTGTATTATATATTTACAAATGTTGAGGCCAATGGAGATCGACCTGCTGTTTGAATGATGTATAAATGATAGTACGAAGTTCAAGTGTGGCATGCCAGCTGCTTTCTAAACCATAAAGAAGTGGAAGGTCCTGCGTCCAGAGAACCCCCACACATACAAAAGAGCAGCTCAGCCACCTGTGTGGCACTGTTGCCCCACTTTCCTCAGAGACACAGCTGGCTGCATCATGTTAATGCCCAGAAGTCCCTGGATAAAGTCCAAGGGAATCCGATTGGAGATATCCACCCTTAAAACCTTCTTGTAGCTCTTCCCCCCCCCCCCACACACACAAAGTAGGGGATACTGCTGCCCCATACTTAGTTCGAGGCTATAATTGTCCTGTTATTTACAATATAATCCCTTTTATCATATCTAGGTGGTGCTATTTCTTTGCTTTCCCAAGGCCTAGTTGAGATAAGGCGTTTGGTGAGAACAAGCTGGTGGAAGCTCAGTCTAGATCAGGGATCGGCCACCTTTGGCCCGCAGCCCGCCAGGGTAAGCCCCCTGGCGAGACAGGACGGTTTGTTTACCTGCAGCGTCCACAGGTTCGGCCGATCGCGGCTCCCACTGGCCGCAGTTCGCCGCTCCAGACCAATGGGGGCTATGGGAAGGGGCGGCCTTCCCTCGGCCCGCGCCCCCTCGGCCTGCGGGAAGTGGCGCGCTCCCTCGGCCCGCGCCACTTCCCGCAGCCCCCATTGGTCTGGAGCGGCAAACCGTGGCCAGTGGGAGCCGCGATTAGCCAAATCTGCAGACGCGGCAGGTAAACAAACCAGCCCAGCTCACAAGGGGGCTTACCCTGGCAGGCCACATGCCAAAGGTTGTCGAACTCTGATCTAGATAAAAGCGGGGATGTTATTTCATAGGGTGAAGCAACTCAAGGAACTGAAATCCGACAGGAGTTGGGAATGCTCCACTTACAAGAACAATTAGTTCACCAGTTTCTCCAAATTTATAAAGGTAAACATTGTTGATGCAAGATAAGAAGAATTTAAAAAAATAAAAAATAAAGCTAGGTCACAGAGCAGTTGGAGTAGATAGCTCTAAAGTCTCTCCTAAACAGGTAAGGCCTTGTCTACACTACAAAGTTGTGTCGACAAAAGTGATGTCGACACTCAAAAATTGACATAATAAAAATAGGAAAGTCATGTTCACACTCGCTCCCTCTGTCGGCAGAGCATGTCCACAGTGGGGGCACTATCATCGACACTGTGAGCAATGCATTGTGGGTACCTATCCTACAGTCCAGCTCAACACTTTCTGTCGCTAGGTGTTGTGCCGCAATCCGCTTTGCCATCCCACATCTTGGGACTGGGCTCAATGTCCCGTGGTGCATTGCTTTCTGTCCCAGCACGTCATGGGCTTCCAGCTTTCTTTCACAGCATTTTTGCAATGGCCCTTCTTTGCTGTGCACCCTGGCATCTTTGTGAGAAGGGATGGATCCCGCCCTGCTCTCCTATGCTCTGTTAACTGCCATGAAGACATCACGGATGGCAATGCAGTTAACTGTGAAGTTCCTAACTGAAGAAGACTCACAGACGCCTGCCATGCTGCGTGATATGGATAGGAGCAACTTTAGATTGCTTTTGGCACTCACAGAACAGCTGCATAGGGTAGACTGTTGCTTTTTAGCTTGAGAAACAAACACTGAATGATGGGATCGTATCGTCATGCAGATGTGGGATCATGAGCAGCGGCTACAGAACTTCCGGATGCGGAAAGCCACCTTCCTGGAATTGTGTGCAGAGCTTGTCCAAGCACTTCGGTGCAAAGACACCAGAATGAGAGCTGCCCTATCAGTAGAAAAACATGTGGCAATCGCTGTGTGGAAGCTACCGGATGGTCGCAAATCAATGTGGAGTGGGGAAGTTGACCATTGGGGCTGCATTAATGCAAATGTGTAGGGCAATAAATCACATCTTGCTATGAAGGACCGTGACTCTGGGAAATGTGTGTGAAATAATGGACAGCTTTGCAGAAATGGGTTTCCCTAACTGTGGAGGGGCGATAGATGGCACACATACACCTCTACCTCAATATAACGCTGTCCTTGGGAGCCAAAGTGTCTTACCACGTTGTAGGTGAAACCGTGTTATATTGAACTTGCTTTGATCCACCGGAGTGCCCCCCCCCGAGCACTGCTTTACCGCGTTATATCGGGTGGCGTTATATCGAGGTAGCGGTGTATTCCAAATTTGGCACTAGACCACCTTGCGATGGAGTACATCAAAAGGGAGGGGTACTTCTCCATGGCATTGCAGGCGCTTGTGGATCACTATGGGTGTTTTACTGACATCAACACGGGGTGGTCCGGGAAGGTGCATGATACACGCATCTTCAGGAACACCAGCCTGTACAGAAAGCAACAAGCGGGGACTTTCTTTCCAAACCAGATTACAGTGGGGGTTGTTGAAATGCCCATAGTGATCCTGGGAGACCTGGCGTACCCCTTACAGCCGTGGCTCATGAAACCTTACACAGGACACCTGGACAGCAGTAAGGAGTGGTTCAACAACAGGTTGAGTAGGTGCTGGATGACAGTTGAATGTGCCTTTGGCAGATTAAAGGCGCACTGGCGATGCCTTTATGGCAGGTTAGACTTTAATGAGGATAATATTCCCCTGGTCATAGCAGCGTGCTGTCCTTGCATAATCTCTGTGAAGCTAAGGATGAAAGGTTTGCTTAGGGGTGGAATGTTGAGGCAGACCGCTTGGCTGCTGATTTTGAGCAGCCAGATACCAGGACTATCAGAGGAGCCCAGAGGGGCAATTCAAATCAGGGAGGCTTTGAGGCAACACTTTGAAAATGAGAACCAGTGATGTATATCTCTGTGATTGGTGCTTCAATGTTACATTACACGTAATTTTCCTAGGAAGCAATGGTGACATTTGGGGCCTTACATTCCAATAAGCACATGATTAACATGCCTGTGCATGTATCGGTAGTGCCTGCTATCTCAGTTTGTAGGAAACAAATAAAGATGAGTTACCATTCAAAAATTTTGCTTTTATTGTACAAGAAACAACACACACCAACACACAGAGATGGTTGGTGGGAAAGGAGGTACCAGGGAAGGGCAGATTTTCACAGCTGTGTGCAAGTCCAGCTACCATTTTGAAAGTTGTCCGAGGGGGTGGAGTGAAGGGGAAACCGAGAAGTCTCGGAAAGCGGAAAGGACTGTGTGGGTGGAGTTGGGGGGGCATGGAAAAGAGTTCTGAATGCTGCAAGAGAGGGCGGGCTCAGATCTGCTCAGTCTGCAGCATTATTAAGGACTTCAGCATCTGCATTTGCTCCTCCATTACTTTAATCATCCACTTAGTTGCATCCTTAAACTCCTGATTCTCTTTTCTGTCCTGCTGTTTGGCTTCCCAGCACTCCTTGCATTCCCTTTTCTCTGCATTGGAGCAGTGCAGTACCTCCTGGAACATGTCTTACTTGCTGTGTCTTGGGTGCTTTCTTATCTGGCAGAGACGCTCCGCCGGGGTGCGTGGGGTGTTCCTGAAGGCCACATCTGCCGAAGCACAAGGGACAATGCATAGACGTGGGATTGTTAAATTCACACACATGCATTGAAAAATTTCAGTTAAATACACTTTTTGCAACATAACAATCACTTTCTCATTGACCCTTGGCAGGCACAAATCTCTGCGAACACCCAAAGCATGGTGAGTGTTGGCGGGGTTGGGGGAAGCGCTCCACATGGGGAAAAGAGCACACACTCTGCAAGGGTTGTGGTGCAACCGACTAGGGAAAAAATTCTAAAATTCTCCCACACTTCTCCACAGACAGGGGTCATTGTAGCAGCTCTCTCACTGCTAAGGGTAAGCAGGGAAACGAGGGTACATCTATTCCATGCTCGTGGCTTCCACCCTACTCCCTACACTGCACACCTATGTTTCGCTTTGGTCCCTGCACAAGTGATTGCCAAATGGCACGGGAAAGTTTCCTACAATGGGGGAAAGGAACAAAGCTGCTCTGCCACGGAACTTTCGGCAGAGGATTGCCGAGTACCTCCAGGAAACTTTCCTGGAGATCTCTCTGGAGGATTCCCGTGAGATCACGGCATGCATCAACACCCTATTCCGCCGTAATGATTAGCTACACAGGGAAATGTCCAGCACACAGAAACACAGACAGCCTCCCACATTTCTATACCCTGAACCCACCTCTGCACTACACAAATCACAGCCATCTCCTCTCCTGCTTCTTGCTCACCAGAGAGCAACTGCTGAGACTGGCTAGACACCTCTGGAGTGGAGAACAGTTCCTGGCTGCCTGCCCCAACGGGAGCTCCACATTGTCATCTAACTCCATCTCTTCATCAATAACTTCGTCCTCCGGGTTAGGTCCTCTTTCCGCCACCTCCAGGCCCGCTGAAGTATCTACAGGGATCTTGGCAGTGGAGGTGGGGTTGCCCCCGAGGATAGCATCCAGATCCTTCTAGAACCGGCAGGTCTTAGGTGAAGCACCGGAGTGACGGTTTGCCTCCCTCACCTTATGGTACGCCTGCCTCAGCTCCCTTATCTTCGCTCTGCACTGTAGTGTTCCTGAGCACAGTCCTTTTCTCACAAGCCTCAAGAAATGTGCCCGTAGGTATCCCAATTCCTACGGCTCAAGCGCAGCTGTGACTGCACAGCCTCCTCGCCGCATATCCTGATCAGATCCAACAGCTCCACAGTGGTCCAAGCGGGAGAGTGTTTGGTGTGATAACCTGACATAGTTACCTGGGAAGATGCGATGAGACCTCTCCATGCTGAGCCAGCAGGAAACAGAATTTCAAAAATTCCTGGGGCTTCTAAGGGGGAGGGACAGATGGTTGTTTACTGGGCTGCAGGACAGTGGAGTTCAAACTGATGACCAAAGTAGTCACGATGGGCATTGTGGGACACCTCCTGGAGGCCAATTAAAGTGATGAAATCAAGCATGGTGTCTACACTGGCACTTTGTCAAGAAAAATTTAGAGGAAAAAGACATACATCTCTCGTTGGGGTGGTTGTATTTTGTCTCCAAAACTGGGCATTTTTCCCGACAAAAGTCGCATCGCAGTGTGTATGCATTCACTGTTTTGGTGACAAAAGGCAGTTTTTGGTCGACAAAACTTAGTAGTGTAGACAAGGCCTAAGAATCAGAGGCCAGAGTAAGTGGGTTCTAAACACTGTATTGTTAGTAGCCAGCATGCTATATATTGTTAGAGATACAGACCGAAGAAACTTTGAGGATTTTTGTACCATTTCACAGCTTCACTCTCCCTCTTTCACACATCCAACAACTAGAAGTCAGACAACTTCTATAACTATGAATAACATTTTAAAAAATAAAATCTCTCTCTCTTAGAAGGGGGTTAGCACTTTCAAAGCTGAAGTAAAGTATTACAGTTCATAAAGACAGCAACTCCCCAACCTTTAAAGCTCAATCCTGTACATTTTACATAGCCAAAACTCTCACTGATTTCAAAAGGTGCATGAGGAAAATGGGATCTGCATTTTATAAGCAGGAGCAACATTAAAAACTTGTCCATCATGGCATTCAGTTGTCCCCGATTGTAATAGAAATGCTTCATTTTATATACAATATTGCCTGTCCTACAATTACCTTGTAGTAAATTAGTCATCAAAATGGTCAGATCACGAAGCTGAGGTTATAGATAATATTAGCAATGCTAGAGAGGTCAGTCCCACATTGTTTAAGTATCTAGTCATCTTAGTTTGTTCTTTTCCTTATTTAGGGTCTTTCTTCTACAGTGTTTCACATTTGGGCCAGCTGGTTACAGGTTACGTTATCCAGATCAGGCACTTGTTAACCTTTTATGCTTATGCTCCAGCCTATTGCTTTTTCACAGAAAAGCTAAAGTGTGTGACTTTCAGATATTAGAAGATTCATTTTTGCTATGCCAGGCAATGCAACCCTTAAATATATAAAGCAATAAAATTGTTAATCAAAGAGAAAACGTGACTCATTTATCTGGTTTGGAACAAGATGTTCTGCATGACCCAATCAATCCAAGACCACCTTTATATGTAAAAATGAAACAAAATCTGAAATTATAACCTCTATTTTTGCTTAAGTTGCATCAGGCCAGGTCTGCCTTACTAGCAAAATATCAAACTGTCCCCTCCTTACACCAATCTCTTCTTACAACCCTATTTTATTATTTCAGAAACCTGTGCACCCTCTTTAATATTAATGTGGGCTGTTGTCTGAATGGACCTCAGAACGAAAATTAACGGTGGTCTCCCCAGACAGATACAGGGGGCCAAACTAATCCACCAAATACAGAACTGCAGGGAAACACAACCCATATTTTTTTCTAATGAAAGAATCTTTCACTCTTGTCAGGTTGCCACTGTAAAATTACTGTAGCTCTGGAAAAAAAAAGAAAAAAAAGAGCAGACACTCTTGGAACCACTTTCAACCAAGAATTCCAAAATTCGGCTTCCCACATCTTTGGGCAACAGAAATTACAGGAACTTTCATTCTCAAACTCTCTAAAATCTGCCACTATTCACTCCCCTTATATATATATATATGGTCTTTAAGTAGTAAGTACAACTTGAACTGTACTTGAAAATAGGAGCATGGACTATGGAGTACAGCTTAATAGGCAGCCTGCTAGAAGCACCGCTAAGCAAGTGAGCAGCTGAATTCCTCACTAGCTGCAGTTATTGAATAAATTAACTTTTTCTCTCGGTCCTATTATAACTACCTTTAACCTTAACTGCCACTCTTACGCTGCTGATACTTAACTGAACTTATATTTCAGCTGCTTCTTTACCAACTCCTTTCTGTTGACTTTCTTGTCTCAAAGCGAGTTTGCAGCTCTCTCTCAACATCCCCCAGTTAACTGTTTGAAAATGGAAGTCATTCACTTGGACAAGAGCTTCCTCAGGAGCAATTCCATCTTCTCCATCCAGATCTCCCATTTGACTCTCCTGTCTGTACCCACTCTGTTTACCAGTCTCATCTGTCTGATATATGTAAATATGCAGATCAGCTCTGCGCCAACACTGCCTGCATACAATATAACCCTGGTTGGACTACCCCTCCTCTGAAGTTATGTGTTTGGGATAATGTGATTCTAGTCAATAGGTCAATAACGTGCCATCGCTGGTAATTGGTAACAATGGTCAATGAGGGTCTGGCTGGAGAATCTTGCCCACATGCTCGGGGTTCTGCTGATCGCCATATTTGGGGTCGGGAAGGAATTTTCCTCCAGGGTAGATTGGCAGAGGCCCTGGAGGTTTTTCGCCTTCCTCCGCAGCATGGGGCAGGGGTCGCTGGCTGGAGGATTCTCTGCAACTTGAAGTCTTCAGATCATGATTTGGGGACTTCAACAGCTGAGTCAAGGGAGAGAATTATTCCAGGAGTGGGAGGGTCAGCTTTTGTGGCCTGCATCATGCGGGAGGTCAGACTAGATGATCATAATGGTCCTTTCTGACCTTAAAGTCTATGAGTCTATCTCCTCGAATATTTCAACTCCTTGTCTTTTCACACATTCCAAGGAAAATCAAGGAAGCCAAGCATGATATATATATTTAATATTGTTTCTAGACAGGAATATTATATCTTTCTATATTAAATTATGTCTATTATGTCTGACTGCATTTTTATAGCGAACGTAAATCTTACTTTCAGAGGTTTAAATAAGATATGTATGAAGTGCCAAGTACCAGTGGACATGTCTACTCTTCCTGCGAAACACAGAACTGCACAGTGGAGGATACCAGTGTTCTATTCTTACACACAGCATCAGAAGAACTGCTGGTGGTCCACATATCCATGACACAAGGATCAGAATCCTATAGGAAGCTTGCTCCCACTTTTCTAGATAGGAAGCAGGACTATGAGCAAGACACCCTCCCACTCACACATCTTGCTTTCTTCTTCTGAAAGAGAACTATAGTTTTGTGTCTATACATACGCACATGCACACACTATGCAAGGGACCAAGCCCTGCTTTAAACCGAGTTCAATTTAGAATAAGTGAATTATATGTGAGTAACAAGAATAACTTTGTTTAGAAAGTATTTTTTACGAAAAGGTGTAATACTACCAACCCAGGAGGTATCCTTGAAAGGTCAGTGTTTGGTATAAACAGCCTAGTGAGAACAAACTCAATTTATTTCACAGCAAAGCCACTAAAACGATAAATATGTATCAGCTCAAATGGAACCACTAATATACAGCTGCTGTTCTTTTCTTTTAATTCAAAAGCTGGCTTTAGCCGTTTTCTCCCACAATGTTTTGTACTGGGAAACACTATCCTTCCTTAACTATGATACTAGAGATAGGAGACAGATGTAATTTCACGCTTCTCAGTTATATACATGCCCTTATTTACCCTTCCTGTGGTTCTCTCATCTTGCACGTTACATGCTTTGGCTATTACAATACTTTGGCTCTGATCTTTACTTTTCTGCACTTGTTATGCCAATTAAATATTGATAGTCACTTGTGTTGGGCAATACTGTATGTATTTAATCTGCTCTTTAAAACATATTATCATACTGTATGTAAGTGAAATCATGTTATTCTCATTTAGCCTCCTAGTTTTCACTGTAATTGTATTATCAAAGGACTAATTTTCTTAATCCTACATATTCAGTCTAACCTTCTAAAACATCGAAGGGCAAGCTTGTACCCTTAAAGAGTAACACCAGCCCCATGGCATAGGTCTAAAAGAGCGGTCATCACTCAAGTCTGACCTTACACACAACAAAATATTTAGGACTCTCTAACATTCATCAAGCTGAAATTGGTGGTATAAACTAATATGGTTTAGAGCGTGAAGTGCCAAATTAAAAATGCAATGGATCAATACAGTGCACTGACCTTGGTCAAGAACAAATGTTATGCCAATGTATTATGGCTGAGAGGTAACATACATTTCTTAGAAGATATGATATACCTGTACCTACTTAGTGTTCCTTCTAAATATAATATAAAGCAAATCATACAAGCATAAGCCAGAGCTAATTGTAAATGGTAACCGCTCACAAAAGAATGTAGCTTTTTCAATGTATTTTAACAACCTAATGGAGGGTTGTTCCTACCTAGTCGTGTATTTTGCTGAAATCGTTGACATTCAAAATATCAATGTTTTAAGCAAGAAAGATAATCTTCAAGAAGACCTAAACACATTAAGGGAGCGAACTATCAAACAGCTGATAGATTTTAAAATGAGCAAATTTAAGAGCCGAGATGGATTGCTTAAAAACTACAATACAAAAACTATAACATGCAAGGTAGAATACTGGAATATCCTGGCAATGAAAGGAAGGTTTCAAGTTAGCACTGATATGAAAATGGACACAATTTGTTCAGTTAAAGCACAGAAGATCAAAAGGATTCCAGGCTACATCAGAAGATGTAAATAAACATAAGCAAAACAAGAAAAATTATACCATTGTAGAAGGCCATGGCAAAGCCCATCTGGAATACCATGCCCGGTTTCAGGCATATTACTTCCGCAACTATGGCCTTGGCTACACTGGCGCTGTATAGCGCTGCAACTTGCTGCGCTCAGTGGTGTAAAAACGCCCCCCCCGAGTGCAACGAGTATAGCGCTGTGAAGCGCCAGTGTAATCAGAGCTTGCAGCGCTGCACGCTCGCTCGCAGCGCTGCAAGCTATTCCCCTCGGAGAGGTGGAGTACATACAGCGCTGCGAGAGCTCGCGGCATGACTACACTCGCGCTTGAAGTCCCAAGTGTAGCCAAGGCCTATGTAGAAATTCTGGAGAAAAGTCCAAAGAAGATGAAAACTCAAACAGTAGTGACGGCCTTATCTATGATAGGCTTCTATAAATTGAAGATAAGACTATCGGGGGAGGGAGATCTTATTGCTGTTTGTTTATGGAAATGGTCTTTACAACCCAAGAAGCATGCCACTGCAGATTCCCACGATATGGGGAAAGTAGAAATGTTAAAAAATATTTAATTTTGTATAGATGAAAAGGTTTCAGCCCTTTTTCTTGTGAAGATAAACTTTAAAATGCAAATCAATGTAAAGTAATCATTAGGCCTTTGGGGAATGGAGCATTAAAGGCTATTTTCACACTTCGTATGTAAAAAGAGCCTGTTAAGTTGTAGGTATCACCTCCCTTCAAAAACAAACCTAATCTTGTTAAACCTTCCCAAAACCCTTAGGCCTTGGCTACACTTGCGAGTTACAGCGCTGTAAAGGCTCCCCCAGCGCTGTAACTCACTCCCCGTCCACACTGGCAAGGCATTTGTAGCGCTGTATCTCCGTGGTTGCAGCGCTGCATGTACTCCACCTCTCCGAGAGGAATAGCGAGTATTGCGCTGCCGCTGCAGCGCCAGTGTGGCCGCCCAATGCGCTGTGAATGGCCTCCAGAATTATGCGGCAGTATCCCACAATGCCTGTTCTAGCCATTCTGGTCATCAGTTCAAACTCTACTGCCCTGGCCTCAGGTAACCAACCATGAGACCCACGCTTTACATTCCCCGGGAATTTTAAAAATCCCCTTCCTGTTTGCTCAGCCCGGCGTGGAGTGCTATCAGCGAATCTTTCCAGGTGACCATGCCTCCACGCGCCAAGCGAGCCCCAGCATGGAGCAATGGCGAGTTGCTGGACCTCATCAGTGTTTGGGGGGAGGAAGCTGTACAGTCCCAGCTGCGCTCCAGCCATAGGAATTACGATACCTTCGAGAAGGTATCAAAGGACATGATGGAAAGGGGCCATGACCGGGACGCCCTGCAGTGCAGGATTAAAGTGAAGGAGCTGCGGAGTGCCTACCGCAAAGCCCGCGACGCAAGCGGCCGCTCGGGTGCTCCCCCCGCGACCTGCCGATTCTACAAAGAGCTGGATGTGATACTTGGGGTTAACCCCACCTCCACTCTGAGCACCACTATGAACACTTCAGAGCCGGGGTGGGAGGAGGAGGAGGAGGAGGAAGAGGAAAACGGGAGTGACGGTGGTGGGCCGGATGGAGACACCCCAGAATCCCTGGAGCCATGCAGCCAGGAGCTCTTCTCGAGCCAGGAGGAAGGTAGCCAGTCGCAGCGGCCGGTACTTGGTGGAGGACAAACAGAGAGCAGGTTCCTGGTAAGCGGGGTTTTTTTTCGGGAAGGAATTTTTTCGGTGCGGGCTCTTTGGGAGAGGAGGGTTAGGCATGCATGCCTAGATGCGGAATAGTGCATTGATGTGGTTTATCACATCGCGGTAATCGGCCTCGGTAATCTCCTCGAATGTCTCATCCAGAACATGTGCAATGCGCTTGCGCAGGTTTATCGGGAGAGCCACCGTGGTCCTTGTCCCAGCCAGGCTAACGTGTCCGAGCCACTGTGCCGCGAGGGGCGGGGGAACCATTGCTGCACACAGGCAAACTGCATATGGGCCAGGGCGGAAGCCGCATTGCAGTAGGAGACCCTCCCTTGCTTCCCAGGTCACCCTCAGCAGCGAGATATCGTCCAGGACGAACTCCTGTGGAAAATGTTGGGACAGTGTTCAGTGTAGGTGCCCCCTGAAGCTGTTGGCTCTCTCCAAGGCACAGAAACCCAGAGGACAGTGCAGCCCTGAAACAATCAGTCCCCCTTACTCACCATTTTGAGGCTCCCGTGGGATGTGTGCGCTCTGTTTCAGACGGGAAAATTATGCTATTGTGTAGACCCTATGTGTTTTCTACTCCTTAAGTGCGGGGGGAATCATTACTCTGTCTGGTATAAACAATGCTGCCTCTGTTAAATGTTGCATTTTGCCTATACAGCTGCATCAACCTTGAGACCTCAGCCATCCCTCTTATCGCCTGCTCAGAGACTGCAAAGACTCAGGAAGAGACCGCGAAAAAGCAAAGAAGACATGCTGCAAGAAGTGATGCGGCAATCTATTAAAGAGAATGAGAAAGCACAGAACTGGAGGGAGAGAGAAAGCAGGATCCGCCAGGAAAACGCAGCGCACCGGCGGCAAAGCACCGCACACCGGCAGCAAAGCACTGATAGGCTCATAAGCATCCTGGAGCGCCAAGCAGATGCTATCCAGGAGCTGGTAGCCATGCAGAAAGAGGAGCAGTACTGCAAACGCAAACGCCTCCCCCCCCACAGCCCTTGTCCCAAAACTCTTTCCGTTGTGCCCCACTGTCACCTCCAACCCACTTTCCCCAACTTCCGTGTTCTTCACGCCACCCACTGCCTCCAACACCAGTATCACCACCCAGCCCTGAAAACCACGACCCTTACCCTCTGCACTCAACCCCCATCACCATGCAGTATAGCTGTCCTGAAGTGCAGCACTCACTGCACAGCACACCAGACAGGACATACGCGAATCTGTGATTGTACCATTCCCCACTCCACCCCCTTGTTTCTTTTCAATAAATGGATTTTTTGGCTTTGAAAACATTCTTTATTATTGCATAAAGTAAAAGACTCCTTAGCCCAGGAAATAAACAGGCACTGCAAGTCTGCTTGTCTGCTTAGCAAACACTGATTCCTAAAGATTGGAACTACTGCACTTCACTTCCGTGCAGGGCACCAGATATCACTGCTGGTTTTCAGCCTCAAATCGCTCCCTCGAGGCATCCCTAATCCTTGCAGCCCCACGCTGGGCCCCTGTAATAGCCCTGCTCTCTGACTGTGCAAATTCAGCCTCCAGGTGTTGAACCTCAGAGGTCCAAGCCTGAGTGAAGCTTTCACCCTTCCCTTCACAAATATTATGGAGGGTACAGCATGCGGATATAACCGTGGGGATGCTGTTTTCGGCCAAGTCCAGCTTCCCATTCAGAGATCGCCAGCGGGCCTTTAAACGGCCAAAGGCACACTCCACAGTCATTCGGCACCGGCTCAGCCTGTAGTTGAACCATTCCTTGCAGCTGTCAAGGCTCCTGTGTAGGGTTTCATGAGCCACGGCATTAACGGGATCTCCAAGGATCACAATGGGCATTTCAACTTCCCCTACCGTGATCTTCCGCTCTGGGAAAAAAGTCCCGGCCTGCATCTTCCTGAACAGCCAAGTGTTCCGAAAGATGCGTGCGTCATGCACCTTTCCGGGCCAGCCTGTGTTAATGTCAATGAAACGCCCACGGTGATCCACAAGCGCCTGGAGAAGCATAGAGAAATACCCCTTCCGATTAACGTACTCGGATCCTAGGTGGGGTGGTGCCAGAATAGGAATGTGCGTCCCATCTATCGCCCCTCCACAGTTTGGGAACCCCATTTGTGCAAAGCCATCCACTATTTCCTGCACGTTACCCAGAGTCATGGTTCTTCTGAGTAGGATGTGATTAATGGCCTTGCAAACTTGCATCAACACGATTCCAACGGTCGACTTTCCCACTCCAAACTGGTTTGTGACCGACCGGTAGCTATCTGGAGTTGCCAGCTTCCAGATTGCAATAGCCACCCGCTTCTCCACTGGCAGGGCAGCTCTCAATCTCGTGTCCTTGCGCCGCAGGGTGGGGGCAAGCTCGTCACACAGTCCCATGAAAGTGGCTTTTCTCATCCGAAAGTTCTGCAGCCACTGCTTGTCATCTCAGACTTCCATGACGATATGATTCCACTCCTCGGTGCTTGTTTCCCGAGCCCAAAAGCGGCATTCCACGGGGCTGAGCATGTCCGTGAATGCCACAAGCAATTTTGTGTCGTACGCGTTACACGGCTCGATAGCATCGTCGGACTCCTCACCCTCACTCTGTCACTTTGGATCTTAAGGAATAGTTCGACAGCCAAACGTGACGTGCTGGCGAGACTCGTCAGCATACGCCTCAGCAGTTCGGACTCTATTTCCCGCAGACAGATCGCGCTGCACAGAAACCATTGAAAGATGGCGCCAAAGATGGACGGAAACAAAGGGATTTCTGGGATGCGAAGCGATGCATCACGGGGCATTGGGACAGGACCCAGAATCCCCCGCACCCACGCCCCCTTCCCACAACGCCAGAATGGGAAGAGGTGCTCTGTGGGATAGCTGCCCATAATGCACCGCTCCCAATAGCGCTGCAATTGCCGCAAATGTGGCCACGACAGTGCGCTGGGCAGCTGTCAGTGTGGACAGACTGCAGCGCTTTCCCTACTCAGCTGCACGAAGTCAGGTTTAACTCACAGCGCTGTACAGCTGCAAGTGTAGCCAAGGCCTTAGGCTGGTCCCTTTGTGAATGCATACATTTTGGAGGGGTAGGAAAATAAATAGTTTTGCCAGTCTATCCAAAATTGCTAAAGCTGGATGGGTCTACTTAAACTCAGCAACCAAAACAAAAAGACACATGGACATGTGTAGAAAACAAACAAAAGCATGCACTAAAGCAGTCTTGCACATTTTTAAAGAAAATGTAACAACCCATACACTGAATCTTCTCTCTCACCTTTACCAAGATGGTAAGGCTAATATAGAATACATTGTGGTCGGGCATGTAAAATAAGTCCTAAGTGAGCTGACAGGCCAAATTTTTCAGGCTGCATTAAATACATAGAGAACATTTTCCATCGTAGAGGTTGTTCAAGTGTTCTGAATTTTTAACCCCCAAATGTAATTGCAGAAAGCCCCTTAATCAAGTTTGAAAAAAATAAATAAAAGGATTACTAGAAAACCAGTGTCTTATTGGGGTATAAAGAGCATGATATGCTATGATGATTATTTACATGTAGGGGATTAAATTTTAAAATGATCGAAAATTCCTGTTTGTCCCCAAATTGGTTTTTCCATGTATTCTTTTATTTATAAATTTAAATTATTTTAAGGATGCTGAAATTATTTTATTAGCAGTTATAGAGATGAAACGGATCTTTATCAGAAAACATATGTGACTTTGTAAATTTCACTTTGTAAGGTAGGTAACAGTGAGCTAATAACAATATTTTATTTAAAACATTATTTGTACCGAGGAAAATGCAAGTGAACTATAACTCTACACACGGCTCACTTTTAAGTACTTCTCACTGAGTACTTCTGCAGAAACAGATGGTAGCTATTTGATATGCATCTCTATTTTAAAGGAAACTCTCAGTTTGAAACTGGCTGATATAAAAGGAATACATTTTATTCTGCTAATTATTAAACTTTGCGACTAAGGACACTAAGCTTTAGTTATCTGTATTAATTAGGGTGATAGAACTCTGTATTATCAATGAAGCTATTATTGATTACTCCCTCTGGATCTGATTGTGAACCCTTTACTCACTCAAGACTCATTGAAGTTGTGAATCAAACCCATCAGGTGAAATCTTGACCCCATTTGAAGGCAATGGGAGTTTTACGATTGATTTCAAAAAGTGGCCAGGATTTCACCTCTTGTCTTTAGCATGGTCCTTGGGACCCAAACATCTTATTTTTACTGCATTTATGTATTTCCATCTATGCCAAGCAGAACTCTGGGAGTTATTGTACCATTCAATAGCGTGCCTTTGAGGTCATAGCTACACTCACCAGTTTTGAAACTGTTTGCTTGCCTGGCTTTAACATTAGAGTTTTAACACTACTTTAATATATTGCATTTTTAATGTTCTTTAGCCTTAGCCATATTATAGTTTACCAAATCTTAGCACAACTGTCATCAATACAAATTCCCTGAAGAGCAAAGACTAACAACATTTTACTCATTCAGAAATCTAACATCACAACTACCATATTATTCCCAGACTATTAAAAATGTCTCCCTAATCCACTGGACCAGTTATAAGATGAAAAGATACATGAGGTGACACAACAAGAGCTAAAATGTAGATAGTTCTGTGGCACAAATCAGTGTTTGGTGCAGCAGTTCTCTGTTTGCTATGCCTATAGTTGTTCTCTGGAAATACAACAACCTGAAGAAACCTCTTTCCAGAAGGAGAAAAGATAAATAAAATAGATTTGGGGTTTGCCTCCTCTTCATATATACTCTTCTTGTCAAAATAATTACAGGCTGCCTCTTTTTTCTTGCAGACTACTCCATCTTCTTCCTTTACTGGCCAAACAGCCAGCAAAATTTTTGCCCAATTTCCACTTGTGCTTAAATTATTTCAAACCAAGGTAAGGACAAAGAAAGAATAGTTATGCGTAGACTATCGTATTCATTCTTTAAGAAGTACAGATATTAAATGCTTTGGGGCTATTCATAAACACTTATTCTGTTTATCATGTTTTATTCAGAAAAATAGAACGCACATTGACAGAATATATTAATATATTTTCACAATTAGCCATATTTGCCACATGTGTTGAGATATCTCAGTTACACAGACAAGAACTCCTGAGACTACTATAGTAGATATACAATGGAGATTTTTTTTTTTTTTTTAGGTATAACATCAACAAATTTATTTATTTCAACATTTAAAAAAGGAATAGACTTGTACATGTCAAGTATTAGTGCAGTAGAGTAATAAATTATTTTTCATTTGTAGGATAACTTTATAAAGCACAATACCAACAATGGCTATTATGATGAGATTTTTCTAATTAAATTTCTTATCAGTGCTTTGTTATTT
Organism: Terrapene triunguis; assembly: GCF_002925995.2. Taxonomy (NCBI): domain Eukaryota; kingdom Metazoa; phylum Chordata; order Testudines; family Emydidae; genus Terrapene; species Terrapene triunguis. Next base: position 6,095,649 of record NW_020664487.1, on the reverse strand, counting down.
GATAATATGTATTTCTATTTAAGCTCTGTTTGACAAATATGGATGTGGGACATTATGAAAAGAACAACTGGGAGTGAAATCTTGGCCCCATTGAAGTCAATGGCAAAACTCACATTGACTTCATTGAGGTCAAGTATCAGGGGGTAGCCGTGTTAGTCTGTATCCACAAAAACAACACGGAGTCCGGTGGCACCTTAAAGACTAACAGTCTTAATTTAATAAATATATAATTTAATATATATTATTATTCTCTTCATATGTCAGTATATAATGCCTGCATCTGTAATTTTCACTCCATGCATCTGAAGAAGTGGGATTTTACCCACGAAAGCTTATGCCCAAATAAATCTGTTAGTCTTTAAGGTGCCACCGGACTCTTCATTGAGGTCAGAATTTCATCCTAGAAGTCCAGGCTTAATGTACAAGTCTAAGGCATCTTGGGAAAGTATATTAGTCTGATTTGCACAAAATGTGTGGCTATAACTTCAGTAAAAAGCTATATAGAGAATATGCTGATTTTGATTATAAAAAAAAGCATGTTAAAAGAAAAATGCTGGTTGTTAATTTCTACTTTCTTATTCGATTTAGTAAAATAAATTGCTCATGTTTTGTTGTGACAGCGATCAATATGTTTTGGTTTTTTTTTGAGAGGGAGAGGCTAACCACTCTCTATGTTCAATACAAAACCACCACCCAATTTCTTGTGCAAATACACATACAACAGTTAAAAATCACCAATGCAAAATGTAGTTTGACATTTATAACGAGTTTTAAAAAGGGACACTGTCAGAGTTTTTAGATTCAAAATTTTGACCAATTTTAAATTGATGTCTGATGAGTACAGTCCTCTGAATTCATTTTTTAAGCTTATTATTTGGTCAAACAATAAATGTATTTAGAGGAAGCAATATTTCTTCAAGTCTCCTAAAACCTGTATTGTGCTCCTTCTCTACTAGAGCAACACTTAAATTGCTTCCCCAAAGTAACATCAATAGAGTACATGTCTACAGACAGGAAGATGTTTTGGCATGACAATAAGACACTAAAATAACATGAAAATTGTTGATGATTCAAGATATAGGAAAAATATAAATACAGATGTTTAGACTTCTAAGACGATTAAGAAGATTAAGATTAAGTGCAATTAAACACAATTTAGGGTAAAATTAATATTAAGGATTATTTTAAAATGTTACTTGGCAGTGTCCCTTTAGTGATTAAAAAAAAAACAGGTCTAGGGGGCATATGGGGGAAAGCAGACAGTGGTGAATTCTGGAAGATGGAATCTCTTCTCTCTGCTGGTCCTAGAAGAGAAAAGAGAAACCAATAAGAATAAACACACTGCCTTGTATCCACCCCAGCCTTGTCCCACAACTCAACAAGACGCCATTCACAACCTGACGCTACTTCTTCATGGCACTGTTTTGCATGAATTATGTTATATTAAGAAATATATCACTTTTATCAGTATAACATTCTGGAAATTCCTATTATGAGAATTTTTTTCACCATATCTAAACTGCAAATTTTTACTATCACTTCTAAGCCTCCTGCTAATATCTACCAACTTGCTGAAAATTATTATTTGGAACTACAGTAGTACAGGCAGAAATTGCAAACCAATTCCCAGCATCCATATGGATATAAAAATCAGAAGATAATGCCACCATTTAATATTTAAGCAAAAATATACTCCTTCCAAAGTAAATGTTTTCCATCTTGTGCATTTCTCTTTAAGATTAGTCTATATTCTTTCACATCATCAGCAAACATTCTAAAAAAGTGTAAAATACCAGTTACATTGAAAGCAAAGATCATGTAATGTAAATTCTATTTTTCATCTTAAATATGAGGGTTTCAACCATTTATTTGCTCACTAGCTATCCATAGAATCTTATAGAGTACATTCTCTTAAATTCTGTAACTGCTATTAATGCTAAAATGAGTTTTTACATACTTTAAAGGAGGTGGGACAAATATTACTTCAGTATATCTTTCATAGTGTAACACACACATGCATGCTCTCTCTTGTATTAGTTGGCCTAATACAAAAACATTCCAAATAAGTTCATTTCCTAATTCAAGAGACCATCAGGAACATGAATTCTCTAAAGTAAAACAAGCATGGACTGCTTCTAAAAAAAATTGAGATTTTCTGAATTCATATAGGATGATTGTTTTGCATGAGACATCTCTAATTTATTCATCTGTAGAAAGCCAACTATCCAGGGATTCCCTATATAATTGAGGCAACTATTTGAACGCTCTTTTATAACAGCCGGCAAATACTGTTACTTTTGGCATTTGGACTAGCAAACGCCAGGAAGTTATTTCAATTGCCCATTTAATCATAACTGATTCTGTCTAGAAGGTATTGTTGAAACAGAAAAACAAATTGAAAATTCTAATATTTTGCCATCTCTCCCTTTGGCACCCTGATACTCTCAAACTACTTTCCTTCTATTGTGAATTATGATATTGGTAAGAACAGTTTATACGACTTTTCATCAAGGAATGGGATTTCAAGAATTTTTTAAAGCATAAAAAAGCCCAGCTTAAACCTTTTCCCCTACTTGCCTACTCAGGTCAAAATCTAGACAATTTACTCCAAATAAAGCAAAATTAATATATGTACTTAAACTACTAAGTCAAGAAACAAGTACTTCAGAAAAACAAACAAACAAATATGAGATTGCGCTTCTGTGCACTGAACAAGTCAATGAGAGTAACAGTTGAAGAAAAACCTTTTTGCTTAGACCTTGTCTACACGGGCAAGTTCAGCCAGCTATATTTAACATAGTTTTATCAGTGTAACGCGCCTATGTGGATGTTCTTATTCCAGTATATGAGTGGCTTTTTTCAGTTTATCTTAAAACTCCTTCCCAAGCAACATAAATTAAAACAAAAAAGACACTCTTATGCCAGAATAAGAATGTCTACACAGGGCGATTATACTCGTTTAACTATCAGTTTAAACTCTCATCTTAGGTTACACGACATGTTTTTTTCCCTATATAGACAAAGCCCCAATAACTGAGCTCTGAGAAAGCCCAGCAGGGAAATAATGTGGTCTTATGTTTCTAAAGCTTGTATAAATTTACTATAGTATATTCAGTGGATGTTTCTTCTTAATAAATGCAGTAACTGATAAAGTATAACAAAGATAAAGTTGCCTAGCATCAGTTTCAGAGGGTCATAGAAATACTACAAACCCAGGAGATCACATGGTCCATTACATCCTGTCCCTTTCAATCCCTGATATCCCAATGCCCTAAGATCAATACACTCAAAACTATGTGATTTGCTGAATTCATTAGCTTAGAAGCAATTATTTTTGGCACCACACATCCAAAAAGCTAGTCATATAAAAAGGCAATGTTTTTCGACATCCATCTCAGGAACAATGGGATCAGTTCTCTCCACTATTTTCTAGAACAATGAAAGGAGAGAGATTCAGGTGGACATTTACTTAATGTTGTCACAGTAGTGTTGGCGGATTGTTTCCTTTTAGAATTAGTGAAGAGCAAATACCATTGCATCCATGTAGGATATTTTTCATGATGTACATAAAGTCCAGTGTTACTAATATTTATCTCGGAACAGACCCTTTAGATAAAAAAGGGTCTCTGGTAAGAGACTGACTAAAATCCCCTCTTCCATATCCAACAGGAGCAAAGAACTGTCATACCATGGTACCAAGAGTACTTAGCAAACCAGCAGGCGAGCACATTAAATTATATGTTACACAGTCGAGGTGAGAGACTTGACAAGGCTTTTTGTTCACTGCTGTGATAAACTGAACAAACTTTCCACAAAAAATATTTAGGTCTTTTTTGTACAATGTTCTTGAACAAACAATACTAAAACACAATGCATCCATCTACAATATCTTTCATTTCTTTTTTTCATATCACATACAAAAGGACAAACAAGTGCCACAATATTATATTGTATTTGTATAAAGAAGAACAATATTTAACAAAGTGAAAATATTAGATTGTGGGCTATTAACACAGAAACAATTCTGGACCCAGAACAAATGGTAGCAAAAAGGGGCTCTTGGTCAAATAAAAGTTTTTAATAATACAAATCGATTTCCAAGTCCCCCTCCCAGGAGCAATTAAGGTTCAAAACATGTTTACAGTGTTTGCGTCTGGGCATTAAGGATTTTCTTAGGTTTCAATAAACCCATTAACAAGTAAATTTTCAGAATAAATATTTTGCAATTCTATCTTCCCTCATTCAATCTGTCTGAACGGCTTGTGACACTGGTCTACATTTAAAATTTAGATCAACATAGCTACGTTGGGGAGGGCTATGAAAAATCCACACTGGGTAGCTATGCCAATCTAATTCCCAATGTAGACATAGCTAGGTCAACAGAAAAATGCATCTGTTGACCTAGCTACTCCCATTTGGGAAGATGCTGTTCCTACGCCAATGGAAAAAACTCTTCTGTCACTGTTGGCTGTGTCTACACAATTGGGTTATGCCAGCACAGCTATAGTAATGTGGCTATGCCAATACAGTTCCTGTAGCATATACCTATCCAGAGACTGTATGGAGAGATTAATCAGGGAGCTCAATTGCCAAATGTAGGTGCTTACATAGGTGCCCAGCACCTATATTTTAGCTCTCAGTCAGGCAACTCTTATATGATTTCATTGTGAGTCTGGCAATGTTTGTAGTTTTCCTTAAAGCTCCACCTGCTGGAGTCAGAGGAGTGCATGCAAATCTCAGCTTTCGGGGGGGGGGGGAACAAGTGGCCCCCACGGTTGCAGAGCAAGGCTAGAAAAGGGGATGCGAGGGAATCCTTGAGGTGCAGAACCCAGAAGGCAAAGAGACAGACTTGCATTATTTTGGAAAGAAAATCTCATGATTTTCAGGCAGAATCTCAGGATTTCCCAGGCCTGGCTAAGGATTTTTGCACACCTGGGCTTGGCACTGACCCAGGGCGCAGACAGAGCCCTGTTGGCTGGTCCTTAGGGCTGGTATGGAAAGGCAGACACCCATTTCGATACCCAAACATGGGAGCTGGGCATCTCATTAGGGTGCTCAACGTCACAACCGGGGTCACGTGGTCTTAAAGCCCCCCTTCGCCCTCAAGAAGGGCTGAATGGGCACAGGGGGGCGGGGGAAGAAGCCATGAGGCCGGGGCTGCCCCAGGTGGCCGAGCCCCGCCGCGCGCGCTGCCCCCCCCCCCCGAACGTTCGCGGAGGAGACGTTAGCATCGAATTCCAGCCGTTAACCGCCGCCCCCAGCCGCTAACGGGGAGGGCAGCCAGGGGCTCCCCCATCCAGCCCCCTCTCCCCGCCCGGGAGGCGGCTCCAGCGCGAGGGAAATGACCTCCCCCCCCGTACCTGGCGGCTCTGCGCGGGGAGCAGCTGCTGCTGTAGCCGGCGGGCGGGGGTCGCCATCTCCGCAGACGCAGCAGGCAGGAGCGCAGCGGGGAGACGCCACCGGCCGCCGCCATGTCCGCGCTTCATCCCCGCCGCCCCCAGAGAGCCCGGGCCCCGCCTCCCTTCCACACCCCGAGGCGCCGCGCCGCGGCCCGGTCCCGCGGGCACAATGGCGGAGGAGGGGTAGCCGCGCAGGTGTCAGTGTAAGGCGGGAGCCCAGGGGCGGCGGCCGGTCACAGCCAGGTGGGGCTCTGGGAGCTGCAGGCTCCTCAGGGGGGCGAGTGCCCTGGCCCCAGGTGTGCCCGTGGGCAGGTCCTCAAAGGTATCTAGGCCCCGCCCTAACTCCCATTGACAGTAATAGGAGACGGGCACCTCTGGGCCCCAGCTCTGCACCCAGGGCCGGTGTAGCGGCAGCCGCCCCAAGCAAAAAAAATTTTGGCTGCCCCCGTCCCAGCCCTGGGCTCCCCCCGCACCTGCACCCTCCTGCCGCCCCAGCCCCGGGTCACTGGTAACTCGCTCCCAGGGCGGGTCATTCAGCAGGAAGTTTGGATGTGCACAGAACACAGACAGGATTGGTTCCCATATGGTTACAGAACTGCAGCAAAGTGGAACAATTTTCAGCTTGTGTGATTGGAGGATATCTGGATGCGTATTATAAGACTGTCCTACATAAATGAGGAAAAGTTGAGGTGCCTTTATTATTCTTTTGTTCCACTCTTTGTTTCTATAGGGAATTTGCCAATGCGATATCACGGTCTTCCTTTTAAACAAATAAAACTTAAAAAAAGCAATGGCTGTTGAAAATAGCAATTCCAGTCCTAAAAAATCACTGGGAAGCATTGCTTGCTCAATTTATCCTACTTTTTCTACAGCAAGTTACAGTGGATCAGTATATTTGATTTGGGGGAAATGAAATAACAGCTGCCCAAATTGAGCTTGAGCACTCCTGAATTTTGATAGTGTTCAAATCTGGAAGACCGGTGCTAGATTCCCTTTCTGAATATTAGCTATATCTGGAAAGGAAAAGTCAATTTCTGCTTCCATGGCTCAGAAGTGGAAATCCTCCTACTTGCCTGGTACTGTATCTAAAGCTGCCCAGGTCCTCGAGCAGAGCCTCCCCTCCCTTACTTTTCATTTTAAATTCTAGTGGGATCCACATACCTCCCTTGCTAGGCTTCAGATAGAGAGGTGCACTGTCCCTTTAGTCCACCCAATTCCTTCTTTGGGGGCTGCAAGGTGAGGTCACACCAGTATCCCTAATCCAGTCTGGGGAAGTCTTCTGAAGGGGATATCTGGGGCAAAGCCTTCTACTCCTTGGGCTGGGCACACTTGTCCCCCACTCACAGTGCCACCCCGTTCTAGCAGCCAGCTCTCCATTCACAGCAAGCTGCAGCATGGCTCAGCTACCTCACTCCTCCCCTTCCTGTTGATAGCTGCCAAGGGATTGCTGGGAAATGTAGTTCTTTCCCTGTTCCAGGGCTGGCTCTATAGGCAGGGAGCTAGGCAAGGAACTACAGCTCCCAGGGTCCCATGGGTTCTCCGCTTCTGCAGCGTTGCGAGAGGGGAGGAAGTGAGTTTAAAAAAAAAAAAAAGGATGGCCAGAACGCCGCCCCCTGCAAATGTGCTGCCCCAAGCACCTGCTTGTTTTGCTGGTGCCTAGAGCTGGCCCTGTCTGCACCTCCGATGGCCTAATTGCCCCTTCCCGCCCAGGGGTGCCGGGAGAACAAACTCTTAACGACTGGGTGGTGTACTGCAGCAGTGGGGCCATGGGCAGCCCAGGGCCCAGGTAGCTGAGTCAGAGAGTATGTTTACACTGCCATTAAACACCTGTGGCTGGCCCCTCTCAGCGGGTTCCTGCTCCTGGGGCTACACAATTGCAGTGTAGCACAGGGGTGGCCAACGTGCTGGTCCGGAGCCACATGCGGCTCTTCAGAAGTTAATACGCGGCTCCTTGTATAGGCACCAACTCCGGGGCTGGAGCTACAGGGGGGTCCTCACTGCTCAACCCCTGGCTCTGCCACAGGCCCTGCCCCCACTCCCTCCCTTCCCGCCCCCTCACCTGAGCCTCCCACCCAGAGCCTCCTGCACTCCAAGAAACAGCTGATCGGGAGGGAAGGGAGAGGGAGGTGCTGATCTGCGGGGCTGCTGGTGGGTGGGAGGTGCTGGGAGTGGGGCGGGGGGAACTGTTGGGAAGCTGCTGATGTATTACTGTGGCTCTTTGGCAACGCACATTGGTAAATTCTGGCTACTTCTCAGGCTCAGGTTGGCCACGCCTGCTGTAGAGGTTCAGGCTCTGCCCTGGGGCTCTACAAGGGTCCCAGAGGCCAGGCTCCAGCCCAAGTGCGAACATCCACACTGCAATGTTATAGCCTTGCAGCCCAAGTCAGACATGGGTCTGCTGCAGGTGTTTTATTGACATGTAGACGTATGCTAAGTGACAGGAGGATCAGAAAGATGTGTAAAATTACTGTTCAAAACCACCCTCCTCAGACATATGCTACAAAACCTTCCATCCCCACTGGGAAAACATCCCTCCAAAGCCAGGGCATCTTCTTCTGAACTAGTCAGACTCTGCTGGCCTGCAATCGTAGAAATGTATGGCTGAAAAGGGCGTTGAGATCCCGGATGTCATCTAGTCCAGCCCCCTGCATTGTTTTAACAAGATGAAATACGCAGGCAGGATCAGAATAAAAGCAGAGGATATGTCTGTATCGCAGACCTGACAGAACAAGTGCTAGCTGGGTAGTAGCCTCCAGCACACCATGGCCCCGCTGTTCTTAGTGATGTCATACATGTTGCCAGCTATTAATAAAATGCTATTTGTTAGCAAACTTGTAAGTCATACAGGCTTATACATGCTCCTGCAATAGTTAATAATGGCAGCAAGCTAAGGATATAAAAAAAAATGGAAAAAAATTTAAAATTGTGGTATAAAGAACAAGTTCCAGGATCTTGTGCAAAAATGAGTGTCCTAACAAAAGAGGCAGGGATCACCACTGCTAAAATCTTATGAGAAATAACCTTAAAAATGATAACACAAGGAAGGGGTTTCATTTCCTCTCATTGAAAGAAGGGAGCAGCATATTCTCACATTGTGATATCTAATACACCTCTACCCCGATAGAACGCTGTCCTCAGGAGCCAAAAAATCTTGCCGCGTTATAGGTGAAACCGCGTTACATCAAACTTGCTTTGATCTGCCGGAGTGCGCAGCCCCGCCCCCCCCAGAGCACTGCTTTACCACGTTATATCCGAATTCGTGTTACATCGGGTCACGTTATATCGGGGTAGAGGTGTAATACATGTATGAGAGGGGTAGCCGTGTTAGTCTGGATCTGTAAAAAGGAACAAAGAGTCCTGTGGCACCTTGCCACAGGACTCGTTGTTGCTAATAATACATGTTTATGTACAATGCACAGATACAAAAGGATGTCTAATAGCCACTTATATATTGAGACTGTGTTTACGTAGGTGCTAGAAATTACACTAGTCTGCATCTTAGTACATAGTGCCTCACTCACTGATGATTTAAATGTATCTTCATTATACACAAACCTGGTTTTTTATTTTTGCATTTCTTATCGTTCTAAGTTAACAAATTCTTACTTTTAAAATTGTTTACAGAAAACAATTTTCCTTTCTCTCTCAGGGATAGGTCCACAGATCCTCAGTGGGGATCATAACCTGTCTGTAGATGTAGGGGGCAGAATCAAACTGATTGGACAACTGACAAGGAAATATTCTTTCACTTTCTGGAAACCCCCTCAGTTTTGTTCTGCCTTCTGTAGCTACTGACAGGGCGGTGGAATCCAGTAGTTGCCTAGAATTACCACAGCACACAGACCACCACTATGATGGGTTAGGTAACAGGCTAGAAGGATGGAGGAGAAAGGTCCAAACAGGAGACCAGACTGTCCGTTCTGCTCTGTGTCCTTGCCAGAGGGTGCAGGAGAGGTTTATGCCTTGGACACTCCAGCCTCCTTGTCTACCAAATCAGAAAGGTTTAGCTTTGGCCCCCTTACCCTGAGACAAGAGTTGGTTCCCCAGGAGTTCCCTCTCCAGCAGGGTCTGACAGCCAGGCCATGAATTCTTGAAGAATGGCAGGAAAATGAAGAGAGCTCTTCGGATGTCGGAGTTACAACAAAGGGCATTGACCCGGCGTGTGGAAACAAAAGCAGAACCATCTGAATCCACAGACAGAGAAAGAAGCATCCTGGTCAGACCATTTTGGACGTGTGTCCTCCTGCAGTACAGGTCTCATCATCCCTCCTCCCCCTTCCCTCATTTTGGAATTCAGTCTCCCTCCTTAAGCCCCAGGGGAAGACAGGAATTCTGCATGGATGGGAGATGAAGGGAATCTCCACCTCAGGAAGACATTCCCTCTTGGGGTAGGGAGCTCTTGGATTTGGCACAAAAAGCATCTTTACTTCAGAAGGCTCATCTTGTGAGCCTCAGGCAGCAGCTGCAATGTCCCATAGAGAACTTCTATCCACTCTCAAAAGGGCAAAGATAGAGAGACGTCTGTTAGCAGAAGAGGTTCTCAGGACTACTCATCTGACTCAGGTTCCCAATCGCCATCTCCTCTAAGTAGTAATATTTAAACAAGTTTTAAAATGTTCAGGAAATTATCTCCAAAACTTAGGAGACAACTGGCCTGTTCTGGAGATAGCCGCAGTACCTCGGATATCACCAAAGCGCATCAGAGCTAAAGGTTCTGCTCACAAAGTTTCCATACATGGAAAGAAAAACATAATAAAAGGAATTAAATAGAATTGTTATGTGTCTATTCTTCTCCATCATCATTTAATTCATTTTCATCCTCATATTCATGGGCATCACCAAAGCAAAGGAAGACTAGGAAATCCATTCAATCTAAGTCCAAGAGAGGAAAAAAAGAAGTCAAGAGGAAAGTCAGGATGTTCTTCACAGGAGGACTAAGTGAAGCAAGAGGCTCTTTTCCCAACTGAATAATTTGAGACAATGTTATGAAAGGTGATTAGGATGAGGATGAACCCATTAGAAAAGATTCTAAGGATTAAGACTAGAGGATTTGTACAGAAATTACAACAAAGTATTTTCAAAGTCTGAACCACACATTCCCCTTCATGCCTTTTTGGAAAAAGTAATTATGGTCAACTGGGAAACACCAGCAAAGTCTATGAGATTGTCCAAGCATGCCAAAAAATTCTACAATGTGCACTGTAGCAAAGCGGATTTTGTGTCTCTTCCCAAAGTGGACAGGGCAGTTTCAGCACTAATCAAAGACACTGCTGTCCCAATGGAAGGGGGCTTTTTCCCCGAAAGAACCCAATGACCGCAGAATGGAAATATCACTGTACTGTATGTTTGAGGATGCATCTTCCTCTCTGGTAATTTCTGCTATGGCAACATATTTTCAAGAGCAGTACTAGCCTGGACTTACAGTTTGGCAGCCACACTGCCAAAAAAGGCTAAGAAATAGTTACAGTAAGGTTCAGACTTAAAGAAAATCTCAGTGGCTTCTGTATTCATAGCCAGTGCAGCCAGGGATGCTTTGATGTTTTCAGCACACGCCATGGCCTTCTTTTTGTCCACAAACTTCTCACTCAAAGGAGAATGACTGGTATTTGCTGGATGTAAGGTGAACCTTAATGTTTTATCTTGAAAGAACTGAGAGCATAAGAAAAACAACAGCCTTAGTGGCCTCATTTCATCCAAGAATAAGAGGTGCTAAGGAATCTGAATCATCAGTCTCATGGTGGATATGCTGGTGCATTGCTGAGGAGTATAGAACAAAAGGACTTGGTCCTCCAATGAGCATCAGAGCTCTCTCAATCTGAGTGGTAGCAGCACCATGGGCTGAGAAAGGGCAAGCCCCTTACAATTAAATCTGCATATATTTACCAAATTTTACAAGATAGATAGTCAATCTTCAGCTGTTGCTTTGGCAGGCTGGTCCTGAATGCTGTGGTGATTCCTTAGAATAAGGGAATCCTTTCTCTCAGTGACTTTATTTTGTTCTCTCTCTAAGAATTTTGTCACTTCTAAGACAATCCCACACTGAGGATCTGTAGACCTAACCCTAAGAGAGGACAGGACAATTTGTGGTTGCTTGCCTGAAAAATGTTCCCTTTGAAGGAATAGGTCCATAGATCTGGCCCTACCTGGAAAAGGGAGATCTGTAACTTATGGTTAAAGTTCTCTGCAGTAGTTAATTTTTTCTTAATGTTCATAATATTTTCTTATTGAATATCAGTATTGCAAGCTGCTGATGCAGCATAAGAGATTTGTGTTTTTTTTCTGGAGTTTGGAAGAGCTAGCTTTGGAAATATCTTCAAACTCAGGGGTTCTCTGGAAGGTGGGGACTAGTCCCTCATCAGTTGTCCAATCAGCTTTGATTCTGCCCCCTTCAGCTACAGACTGAGGATCTGTGGACCTATCCTTTAGAGAAAGGAAATTTTTCAGGTAAACAACTACAAAGTTTCCTCTTCTTTCATTCTAGACTTAGTTCAATGGAGTCAAACCCCTGCCTTCTTGATGTATTTATGTGACCTGCATACACAGATTCTGGAGAATTTAAACTTTTATTTAAGACAAAATGTTTCTATCCCTCTTAGTTGCAAAGTTAACCTTCCATAGAATCATAGAATCATAGAATATCAGGGTTGGAAGGGACCTCAGGAGGTCATCTAGTCCAACCCCCTGCTCAAAGCAGGACCAATTCCCAACTAAATCATCCCAGCCAGGGCTTTGTCAAGCCGGGCCTTAAAAACCTCCAAGGAAGGAGATTCCACCACCTCCCTAGGTAACGCATTCCAGTGCTTCACCACCCTCCTAGTGAAATAGTGTTTCCTAATATCCAACCTAGACCTCCCCCACTGCAACTTGAGACCATTGCTCCTTGTTCTGTCATCTACCACCACTGAGAACAGCCGAGCTCCATCCTCTTTGGAACCCCCCTTCAGGTAGTTGAAAGCAGCTATCAAATCCCCCCTCATTCTTCTCTTCTGGAGACTAAACAATCCCAGTTCCCTCAGCCTCTCCTCATAAGTCATGTGCTCCAGACCCCTAATCATTTTTGTTGCCCTCTGCTGGACTCTTTCTAATTTTTCCACATCCTTCTTGTAGTGTGGGGCCCAAAACTGGACACAGTACTCCAGATGAGGCCTCACCAATGTCGAATGAAGGGGAACGATCACGTTCCTCGATCTGCTGGCAATGCCCCTACTTATACAGCCCAAAATGCCGTTAGCCTTCTTGGCAACAAGAGCACACTATTGACTCATATCCAGCTTCTCGTCCACTGTGACCCCTAGGTCCTTTTCTGCAGAACTGCTTCCTAGCCATTCGGTCCCTAGTCTGTAGCAGTGCATAGGATTCTTCAGTCCTAAGTGCAGGACTCTGCACTTGTCCTTGTTGAACCTCATCAGGTTTTTTTTGGCCCAATCCTCTAATTTGTCTAGGTCCCTCTGTATCCGATCCCTACTCTCCAGTGTATCTACCACCTCTCCCAGTTTAGTGTCATCTGCAAACTTGCTGAGAGTGCAGTCCACACCATCCTCCAGATCATTAATAAAGATATTAAACAAAACTGGCCCCAAGCTTGAAACAAATATAAATCATTGCAACAATGGCTCTGGGAGGTATGAACTCCCCCATATCCCATTCATCTCATGGGGATGCTGACCCTAAAGCTTAATGGTGACACTTTATTAACTATTTCACTGAATTTTAACTATTTCATTGCTGATCATTTTAGCAGATAGAATGGGAAAGGGAGTGAGAGAAACACGTGGGGGAAACTTGGAGTTGTTGAAGGGAGAGAAATTCAGAGAAAAGAAAGTAGGAGAGACACAAAGACAGGAAAAGCGGAGAGAAAGAAAGCAGGATGGGGAAAGAAGAGAACCAATGGGCAGAAAAAGGCAGTGATCCTAAAGATGAGCATTAGAAATGGTTGAAATTTTTCAAAGGAAAAGTTTTTTCATCAAAGACCCTGTTTTCTAAAATGAAAATGTTGTGAACCCCCTTTATTGTAATTGTCAACATTTTCATGTTTTTATATACATTTTATCAAGTGTTATCAAAGTGATTACAAAAAGATTTCATTCACTAAAAACTTTTTCATGACCCCTCCCCCCCCGTTTTCAAGCTACTCTAGTCAGCATATTTTCCCACTAAGTGATGCTCAATGCAACTATAAGGTACATAGAACGTATCAATTAACTTTTGTGCAAGCTTCTCTTTGACATCAGTAGGAGTTCTGCTGTGAATATCCCACCCCATAGACCATGAATAAAAATGGAATTATGCCCTTTCCACCGTATGAGCTTGAAACCCTTGTACTTGATTATCGTCTCCCCTGCTCCCTCCTGGCTCTGCTACAGACTTCCTGTGTGACCTTGGGCAAGTAATTTAATCTACCCTATGCCTCACTTCCCCATCTACAAAATGGGAATAATACTTTCCTTCTCCACAGGGAGTTTGTGAAGATAAAATCCATTAGTGATTGTGAGGCACTGAGATACTATGGTGCTGAGACCATATAAATACATAGATAGCTTATTGCAGGCTGCATCCATGAACACACCAATGTTGTCTGCTCCTACAAACATCTCTGAGATACTATGTGAACTTGAAATAAAGGCTGATCTCTAAGTAATACAGAAAAGAGATTAATTTATTGTAAATTGGGGAAATACTTTGCCAAGTAACAAGAAAATGGAGGTGTTTATGGTGAATGCTTGTCATTTATGGTTTCTCCAGGTCCGTGACCCTGGATTCTTAGATGTTGCCTGTTGTGATTTTGCAAAGAATAGTGGGGTGTGCAGGTGTCCTGGTAGCAGATTTCTGGTAGTGGTCAGCAGAGCCACACAGCTATTAGCTTCCCACTATGCTGGGTCCCATAACCCAGTCCATTATAGACCTGAAAGAGATTTCATTATTAAAAAGGTTTGTACCCTGTGTAAGACGGGAACATGCATGTCAGTCAATCTACATCTCATTAATTCAAAACACATGGGAAAAACTAACAAGTATGAATTCTTTGGATTAATATCTCAGAGATATTTGTTATGTTAAAACATTTAAATGGTGAGGCATTAAAAAGGATGGTTAAACAATATATCTCTGCTATCTTTCATGCCTGCAACACCACAGATAAGTGGTTCATCAATAAAGATGCACTTGACTCATCTGGAGGAGAAAATACACACTATCCTTCTAAAAGAACAAATGCACCATGTTAAAAGATAGTTTGTGTGCCAAAACATACGTGAAAATAGTTTGTGATTACTTATTCATTTTCCAGCTCATTATTGCTTTCAATGGTCACATAATTCACACAAATAAATGAAAAAAATGCATATTACTCAAAAAATCTCCAGGTTTTTGGACCTTCAGTCTTGAGATTTATGTCAAAGCAAGGTCTAAAGGTTCCCATTCTGCACAGTCATTGTGATCTCCTCATTTACCTGTATGCAAGATTGTATATCACAGCGACTCCCCCATCCCTCGCACTCCCATAAAATCAACGTCTATTATGGGACAGCGGCAAAGAGTCCTGTGGCACCTTATAGACTAACAGACATAGTGGAGCATGAGCTTTCGTGGGTGAATACCCACTTCCTCGGATGCAGGGGACAATTACAGAAATCGAAATACTTGTCAGGTCTGTTTAGAAAACAATGCATGGTATAAAACCAAACAATAGATGGCAGCAACTACATGAGTTCAGGGGCTATGTTAGTTAAATATCACTGATCCACACAATTGCATATTTCCAGGTCTTGTGCAACTTTCTATGTAAACAGCAGTACAGTACTTTGGGGAAAAAACACGTGAAATGCACAAACTAGTCTTTAAAAATGTCACACATACTACAGTAACAGTGGATTTAGCTAAGACCATCATGATGTAAAATAGAGAAAATTAATCACAAGAAATAAGATCCTCAAATCTTTCTGCCAACGTTAGCATTATAATCTCCATAACGATCTTTCTGATAGATAATGGCAGTGTAATATATCTAATGCGAGAACAACTGGAGGCCACACAGCATGTACATAGCTGATGACAGCTGAAGTGGCAAATACACATAAATTCCTCTGCAAGAACTACATTCATGAGAGAGCGGCTGTCTTCAGTGGGAGCTGTGGGGAGATCAGCATCAGGCCACTTATTTAGGCACTTAAATAAAGATATAGGCGGCAAACTTTAGGCATGCCTTCTCAAAAATCTTTAGAGACTAACAAATTTATTTGAGCATAAGCTTTTGTGGGCTACAGCCACTTCTTCGGATCCTGTTCTTTTTGCGGATACAGACTAACACAGCTGCTACTCTGAAACCTGTCAAAAATCTTTGTCTCTGTAACCATATAACCACTAGGTGTCATCAGAGTTTACACCAGGGGTCGGCAACGTTCGGCACGCAGCTCGCCAGGGTAAGCACCCTAGCGGGCCAGGCCAGTTTATTTACCTGCTGACGCGGCAGGTTCGGCCGATCGTGGCCCCCACTGGCCGCGGTTCGCCGTCCCGGGCCAATGGGGGCAGCGGGAAGCCGCGGCCAGCAC
>NW_020664487.1:6035430-6064703 GCF_002925995.2 Terrapene triunguis | reverse complement strand
CTAAGAAGCCACTACTCAGAAAAAAGCTGGGATATTGAGCATGGAAAGTAGAAACCAGAAGAAAAGAGACACTAGATCAGTACAATTAGATATTTTGCACTATATCTTGTTGCATTATTTCCCTGTGGGATTGGTTTTGCAATTTATCCCTAGAAAACAAAAAACAAACAAATCCTATGAAAAGATTTTAGTTAGATACAGGACAAACAAAACGGTAAAGATCCTTGCAAAGTCACTATATTTTCTGAATCAAATTGCCACAAAATTGTTGTGGAGAGTATTTGGTACTGTAGGAAAGATATAAAAATTTTGTAATATGAATTGTATTTGCTGTTTTAATAAAGAGGAGAAGGAAGGTCCATTGGTTGTGCCCAACACTGGGAAGCAGAGTGCACGGGTGCCAGTCATTACTCTGCAAAGAGTTCTTTTGGGAAAAGCACTTAACCTTTTAGTGCCTCAGTTTCCCCATCTGTAAAATGGAGATGGGAATGGTTCCCTACCTCACAAAGATGTTGTGAAACTTGAATGTTTTGTCTGGTGATCACAGAGCACTTTACAAAGACTCCATTGGTTTACTGGAGTACCTGAGAACAGAATCTGGCTTGTATACAGTAGGTACAGAGTATTATTTATTATCATTAAATTCCTTGTGAATGTTATGGCAAATACCAAAAAGGGACTGCTTCCTTTTGACCTAAAATGACACATTACAAAGAAGAAAAGTAGCCCTTCCAAGCAACAAGTTTTAAGTAAGCAAAAATAAAGTTGAAAAACTGTTAAAGATCCCCAAAGTGCATTTAAGAATCATAAATATATACCATTTTTAACATTGAAAAAAGTTCTTCTTTCATTGAACCTGACAGGTGCCCTTCAGTTGAGTTTCAGTGTGCATTGATTCCCCATGTGTATCAATGCTTTCCTACTATTTCTTTCGTAACAGAGAAAAATTCCACATTTCCTTGCAACATTTGATGACTCAATGAACAACCTCCTTAGAGTGCTGAAGCTGATGCCTTTGTGAATCAGGGGCATTGTGTAAAGAAACAGAGAAACTCCACGCCCTTCCATGAGCTAGCTAAATCCCACATTCCTCTCTCCCAAATTCCCTCCTTTTTTGATTCCGCATCCTTCTTCCTCTTCCCCCTGATCTTCTGACCCTCTCCAGCCATTTTCCCTTTTATCAGTTACTCTCCAGCTCAGCTTTGCTAGAAGGAAAAAGTCTTTAATGCATACATTAGCTTTTCTGTGGCATTTAGCATATTATCAGAGCACGTTATAAACGTGAGTAAATTCCCTTGAAATGGGCAGAGAGGGAAAGGAATGTGTCGACATCGCTGCATTAGATTTTAAAGTTGTAAATGTGATTTATAATGATCAGTTGGGGGTTTTTTGTTTTTTTAAAAACAGCCCCGACTCAAAAAACCACTCAAATGCTTAACTTCCCTGGAACTTCTTATGACATTAAAGTTACGCACATGCTTGAATGCTTTATTGGTCTGTGATCTCTGTGGGCAGAGCTAGTGATACTCTGTGCAATACTGTGCTAAATTTGAAGGGCAAATATTGGCAGCATTCATACTGATGTGGTAATGATTTTAGTAGCATACCAAAAAAAAGTTTAAAATTCCTTTCTCAATACTACTTTATAAGCTACTGTAAATCAAGAACATGGAAAACAAAGGGTTTTCTTCATTTGCCTTGGAAGCTTTTTTTTACTGATTTAAAAGACTATTTTCAAAGAAATAACTTTTAGAAGTTGTATAGAAATACTGCATTTAAAAGCAAATAAGGTAAATAATTTTGAATGCTACTGCATGATAGATTGGGGAAAAAAAACTCAGAGAAATGTCTATCCTGGTTTGATTCTCACAGCCCAAAGTAGTTTAAATAGCATTTGAACATATCTTTGAAGTTCTCCCATCGCTAGTTATGACTTCACTGCAGTATCACATAGGATAGGGTCTGAAGACATTACTGTGGAGGAGCAAACTATATGTACCAAGTACTACCGATATGGGAACCCAAATTTCACTGTTGGCTAGATAACAAATAATTTGAATCTAAAAAGGGAAGGATGGCATTGGTTCAGTGGGAGCAAATGGATGAGGGAGGTTATCAGGAACCGGCCAGGAAGAAAGGAATGAGGACTCAGGGCTTGTCTTCACGTACAGTGCTACAGCAGCGCACCTGCGCCACTGCAGTGCTTTAGTGAAGATGTTACTACGTGGACAGGAGAGCTTCTACCATCAACGTACCATCACCCAAGAGGTGGTAGCTATGCTGACATAACTTCTCCCTTCGACACAGCGCTGTCTACACAGGCGGTTAGGTTGGTATAACTATGTCACTCGAGGGTGTGGATTTTTCATACCCCTGAGTGATGTAGTTATACTGATATAGGTCTGTAGTGTAGACCTTGTCTAAGACTTTGAAACAAGGGAGGGTATCAGGCCAGTAGGCGGAGGTATCTGGAACTGTATATCTTCATTATTTATCTTGAGATCATCAATTCAAGGAAAACATACATCTGTTCCAGTATGTCTTACACTATTCAACAGCAGTGTTGCAATGCAGGGAGATTCATCTATCACCAGCGGATTGCTCTTGCACATCAAATTACGATGTCCCTTTACATCACCCTGCCACAAGCAGAATTATAACTTCCTCTTTACACTAAAATTGATTTTTCCTCCCTCCAGGATATGAAGACAGCAGCATGATTGGCCTGTGCTGAGTCAGGTCTCCCATCCTAACCTGCAAGATCAGCTAGCTTCTCTTTCCTGTTCACTTACGAAGGCTGCCTTCAATACAAAGGTGGAAATTCTTCCATGAGGCTCATGCAGCCCTATGGGGGTTAAAGCACTTCAACAGGGTTACAAACATCTAACAGGCAAATTAGTTGAAACAATAGTTAAGAATAAAATTGTCCGACACATAGAAAAACATAAACTGTTGAGCAATAGTCAACATGGTTTCTGTAAAGGGAAATCGTGTCTTACTAATCTATTAGAATTCTTTGAAGGGGTCAACAAACATGTGGACAAGAGAGATCCAGTGGACATAGTGTACTTAGATTTCCAGAAAGCCTTTGACAAGGTCCCTCACCAAAGGCTCTTATGTAAATTAAGCTCCCATGGGATAAAAGGGAAGGTCCTTTCATGCATTGAGAACTGGTTAAAAGACAGGGAACAAAGGGTAGGAATTAATGGTAAATTCTCAGAATGGAGAGGGGTAACTAGTGGTGTTCCCCAAGGGTCAGTCCTAGGACCAATCCTATTCAACTTATTCATAAATGATCTGGAGAAAGGGGTAAACAGTGAGGTGGCAAAGTTTGCAGATGATACTAAAATGCTAAAGATAGTTAAGACCAAAGCAGACTGTGAAGAACTTCAAAAAGATCTCACAAAACTAAGTGATTGGGCAACAAAATGGCAAATGAAATTTAATGTGGATAAATGTAAAGTAATGCACATTGGAAAAAATAACCCCAACTATACATACAATATGATGGGGGCTAATTTAGCTACAAGAAGTCAGGAAAAAGATCTTGGAGTCATCGTGGATAGTTCTCTGAAAATGTCCACGCAGTGTGCAGAGGTGGTCAAAAAAGCAAACAGGATGTTAGGAATCATTAAAAAGGGGATAGAGAATAAGACTGAGAATATATTATTGCCCTTATATAAATCGATGGTACGCCCTCATCTCGAATACTGCGTACAGATGTGGTCTCCTCATCTCAAAAAAAAGGTATACTGGCACTAGAAAAGGTTCAGAAAAGGGCAACTAAAATGATTAAGGGTTTGGAACGGGTCCCATATGAGGAGAGATTAAAGAGGCTAGGACTCTTCAGCTTGGAAAAGAGGAGATTAAGGGGGGGATATGATAGAGGTATATAAAATCATGATTGATGTGGAGAAAGTGGATAAGGAAAAGTTATTTACTTATTCCCATAATACAAGAACTAGGGGTCATCAAATGAAATTAATAGGCAGCAGGTTTAAAACAAATAAAAGGAAGTTCTTCTTCATGCAGCGCACAGTCAACTTGTGGAACTCCTTACCTGAGGAGGTTGTGAAGGCTAGGACTATAACAGAGTTTAAAAGAGAACTGGATAAATTCATGGTGGTTAAGTCCATTAATGGCTATTAGCCAGGACGGGTAAGGAATGGTGTCCCTAGCCTCTGTCTGTCAGAGGGTGGAGATGGATGGCAGGAGAGAGATCACTTGACCATTGCCTGTTAGGTTCACTCCCTCTGGGGCACCTGGCATTGGCCACTGTCGGTAGACAGGATACTGGGCTAGATGGACCTTTGGTCTGACCCAGTGCGGCCTTTCTTATGTTCTTATGTAACTCAATGCAGAATTTGTCCAAAGAAGTTTACCCAGCATTAAGATGTCTCGTTCTTAGTATAATCAAATAAAGGGGAATCTCCTTTCCATGTGTGAACTCCTGTGTGTAGTAAATCAAAGTCAGCCCAGATGTCAATATGTCAGACAGTTACTTTGAGGATATAATGAACATAACACAAGACCAGCCATACTGGGTAAGACCAATAGCCCCTCTAGCCCAGTCTCCTGTCTTCCAACAGTGGCCAGTGGCAGGTGCTTCAGAGAGAATGAACAGAACAGGGCAGCTAGTCATCCATCCTCTGTTACCCACTCCCAGCGTCTGGCAGTCAGAGGTTTAGGGACACCCAGAGCATGGGGATGTGTCCCTAAGCGCTTGTCTACACTTGAAATGCTACAGTGGCACAGCTGCACCGCTGCAGCTACACCACTGTAGCACTTCAGTGTAGACACTACCTGTGTTGACAGGAGGGACTCTCCCACCGGTGTAGGTAGGCTGACAGAAGGATGCTTCCATCAACCTAACATGGTCTACATGGGGACTTAGGTTGGCTTAACAATGCCGCTCAGGGGTGTGGATTTGTCACATCTGTGACCAGTGTAGTTAAACTGACAGACCTGGCTTCTAAAAGTTCCATTATTTATTGGTTCGCCCCACAAACACAAAACCACCCTAAATATGAAGATCAGCCAGACTGTTGTGCATTCTGGCCCCCCACACCCCCACCCCATCTCTATGCCCTGACACATTCATTAGTGTGGCGGGGTGATGACTCACTGGCGCGGCGCCTCCTGCTGGTGGTCCAGGGAATTAGCTCTTTTCCAGCTCTGAAGCGCCCTCTGCCAGATGATGTCTAGCCTGTCGCTAGCCCCCCATGTCCCTCCCAGACCCCAGTGCCCTTTCTCTTGGGGTTCTGCCCTCTGCAGTACCCCCTCAGTCTCTGGGTCTCCCCACCCAGGGGAGCCCCCAACCCTCTATCCTTCCCTTGCCTCAGTGGCTACTGCCAGTCATCATCTAGCCCCCACTCACTGGGGCAGACGGCAGTCTGTAAACCCCTCATCATCGGCAAGGGGGGTTAGACCAGCTGCCTCTGCCTATTCCTGGGCTGCCCCTCTGCAGCCCTAGTACCTTTTGTGGGCCCTTAACTAGGCCTTCAGCCTGGGGCTTTGCTAGGCTGGAGCTCCCGAGCTCCCTCTGCCCTTCCCCAGCACTGCTCCACCCTTCTCAGCTTCCCAGGAAGCCAGGTCCTTCTCTCTCAATGAAGCTAGAGAGAGTGTCTGTCCTAGCCTCTGGCCCTCAGCCCTCTTATAGGGCCAGCTGAGGCCTGACTGGGGCGTGGCCCCAGCTGTGGCTGCTTCCTCCAATCAGCCTGGCTTTTCTCCACCACATCCCTCTCCAGGGCTGCTTTAACCCCCGCAGGGCAGGAGCGGGGTGACTACCCCGCTACAATTAGGCAGTGGTGGAGGACTCCCCTGCACCTTTGTCCCACTCCAGCAGTACTTTAACTTAAGGCACTCAGAGAGGGCCAAGGATCCGGCCCTTAAAGCGTTTGGTTTAGCTTGTAGAAACAAGCTAAGCATTAATGTGAGACACCTACAGCATACCCCAGCCTCAGCATAGTTATGTAATTGGT
This sequence comes from Terrapene triunguis, assembly GCF_002925995.2. Lineage (NCBI taxonomy): Eukaryota > Metazoa > Chordata > Testudines > Emydidae > Terrapene > Terrapene triunguis. The sequence goes on along the minus strand of NW_020664487.1, from coordinate 6,058,722 downwards.
TCTCTCCAGCACTACCCAGGAATGTCGTAACAAATACCACCTGGGAATTAGAGATTGGGTTTAGATAAATGAACTGGCCCTTTCAGTTCAGAAGGGAAAAGGGGACAGTTGGTCAGAAAGTTCATTGCATAGGAACAGTCGAGTTCTTCCATCACAATTATAGAACGTTGGTCAGATCCTCTAAAGCAGCCTAGCTTCATGGTGGGACCCCGGCAGCGTACACTGGCTGAGGATCTGAATCATTGTATTATATTAGACTACATTTATAGACTGTTCCAGTTCTTATATCATTAATAGTCATTTTAAAGAATGGTGTTTGCTACTCAGTGGCCCAGCATTCACACGACCAGTCTTAGGACACTGGTATCTAGGGTGACCAGATGTCCTGATTTTATAGGGACAGTCCCGATTTTTGGATCTTTTTCTTATATAGGCTCCTATTACCCCCCACTAGGGTGATCAGACATCCCGATATTATTGGGACAGTCCCTATTTTCCCCCATGTGTCCCGACCACACATCGGTCGGGACGCCCTTTGTTCCGATATCGGGACGGACCGCTCACCATCGTCCCAGGGCTGGCGTGGCGGCGCTTCCTGGGGCAGCTCCCGGCACCCGCCCGCCGGCAGGAACCTGCAGTGCGGGCAGCCCCCAGGCACAGAGGTGGAGGGGGTCTCCGCGTGCTGCACCGGCTCCCTCCTGCCCAATCAGAGCTGCGGGGGTGCGGCTTGCACGGCAGAGAGCCCTCCGCCACACCTGACCTGACCCGACCCTAGGAGCCAGAGGGACCTGCCGGATGCTTCCCAGGAGCCGCCCCAGGTAAGCACTGCCAGGACTCCCCACCTTGCCCCCCAGCAGGTCCCTCTGGCTCTTAGGGTCGGGGCAGGGGGTTCTCTGCGCGCTGCTGGCACCTGAAAGCCCCGCTCTGCGGCTCTGGCAGCTCCCATTGGCGCTTTTCCCGGCCAACAGGAGCCACGGAGCTCGCGCTTGTGGCAGGCGCAGTACGTGGAGACCCCTCGGCCGCCCCTGATTCTAGGAGCCAGAGGGACCTGCCAGATCCTTCCTGGGGGCTGCCCCAGGTAGGCACTGCTGGGACCCCCCGCCCGTGGCAGGTCCCTCTGGCTCTTAGGGTCGGGGGGGTGGGTGAGCGCTGGTGTCTGGGGTGAGTGCGGCCAGGGAAAGGGGCAGGGTGTGATGGAGTGAGTGTCTGGGAGGTGTGGGGGGGGGGGGGGGGGGGGGGGGGGGGGGGGGGGGGGTTGGGGGGGCCGGGGGCGGGGGGGGGGGGGGGGGGGGGGGGGGGGGGGGCTGTGGGGGGCATTGTGTAGTTGTGGTGGTGGGGCTGTGGGGAAGGGCACTGGGAGGGAGAGAGGAGAAATCTGTGTATTGGGAAACTAGTGAGTGGGAGGTTCTGTGTGGGGTGTTGGGCAGCTGTGGTGGGGCTGTGGGTGGGGGGGCGCTGGGCGGGGTGGTGGTGTGCACAGCACTGTGCATTTGTGGTGGAAATGTGGGGGGGCTCTGGGCATAGTGGGTTCAGGGGGTGCAGGGCATAGTGGCTCTAGGGGGTGCTGGGCAGGGGAGCTGTGTGGCGCAGCATGGGCCCACCCCCAGCAGGAAGGGGCATGCTGGTAGCACAGGGCCAGGCAGACCAGTGTACCTCATTGCCCCTGGCCGGCCCTGCCCTTCCCACTGCTCACCTCCTCAACTGAAGGCGGGGGGTATGGGGTGCAGGGGTGGATCCTGGCAGTGCTTACCGGGGGCGGCTCCTGGGAAGCAGCCGGCAGGTCCCCGAGGTCAGTGTCAGCTGGGCTGAGCCAGCAGCGTGGCCCGGGCTCCCCCAGCAGAGTGTGTGCAGACTGGCCCACCTAGCTCATGGCAGAGCCAAGGAAAGGGGGCACCTGCCTCTCCACATGCTGATTCCACCCAGGGCAGGCCGGGGCTGAGCACTGCGAAGCTGCTGCCCAGGTCACTTACCCACACTGGCAAGCAGGGATTGCACCTGGCGGCGTACATCTGCTCGATGAACAATCAGGTCGCCATTTGTCCCGATACTCAGGTAAAATTTAAAATTTGGTAGTGAAATAGAAAATTAGGCGATTGGGAATGTCCCATTAAACCCTGGAGCACATGATTTATGAGGAGAGGCTGAGGGAACTGGGATTGTTTAGTCTGCAGAAGAGAAGAATGAGGGGGGATTTGATAGCTGCTTTCAGCTACCTGAAAGGGGGTTCCAAAGAGGATGGATCTAGACTGTTCTCAGTGATACCAGATGACAGAACAAGGAGCAATGGTCTCAAGTTGCAGTGGGGGAGGTTTAGGTTGGATATTAGGAAAAACTTTTTCACTAGGAGGGTGGTGAAGCACTGGAATGGGTTCCCTAGGGAGGTGGTGGAATCTCCTTCCTTAGAGGTTTTTAAGGTCAGGCTTGATGAAGCCCTGGCTGGGATGAGTTAGTTGGGGATTGGTCCTTGTAGCGGGGTGGTCACCCGCTCCTGCCTTAAAAGGCTTAAAACAGCCTGGGGAGAGGGCTGTGGCAGGGAAGGAAAAGCGGGGCTGATTGGGGAAAGCAGCCTCAGCTGGGGGCCACGCCCCAATCAGGCCGAGGTTGGCTTAATGAGGGCCCAGCTGGCTCTTATAAGAGGGCTGGGGCCAGAAGTCAGAGAAAGACTCTCTCTAGCTTTGAGAGGGAAGGACCTGGCTTCAGGGAGCTGAGAGAAGGTACCTGGAGTGGAGCAGGGCTGGGAGGAGACCGAGGGAGCTGGGGAGCTCGGGCCTGGAAATCCCCTAGGCTGCGGCCTAGTGGAAGGCCAATTAGGTATTGGGGTTGCAGGGGCAGCCCAAGGGTAGGCAGAGGCAGCAGGTCCAAACCCCCCTTGCCTAGGATGAGTGGCTTTTACCCTGCAGTCTGCCCCAGTGAGCGGGGGCTAGATGGTGACTGGCAGTAGCCCATGGCTGAGGCAATGTGGGGATAGAGGGTTGGGGGTTCCCCTGGGTGGGGAGACCCTGAGACTGCAGGGGTATTGCCAGGGGGCAGCACCCCAAAGACAAGGGGCACCAGGTCCTGGGAGGGACACGGGGGCCAGCGGCAGCAGGACACCGGCCTGCAAAGGGCGCTCTGGAGGCTGGAAACGCTAATTCCCTGAGACGACCAGCAGGAGGCGCCGCAGCAGTGAGCAACTGCGACAGTCCTGCTTTGAGCAGGGGGTTGGACTAGATGACCTCCTGAGGTCCCTTCCATCCCTGATATTCTATGATTCTACAAAACCAGGTTGTGATCTGTTATCTACTGGCAATTTTGGTTTTTCAGGTTGTTTTCAGGTGTAACGCAATTTACAGTAGGGATATGTAGTTTACAGTTCTGAACCACAGTGCATACCATAGGACAAACTACAGTGGGCACATAAGAATAACATGTAAGAAGCACAGAGACTGCGCGGTTCTTTTCAGTGGCTGGCTAGCTAGCTAACGGCCTTCAGCCGAAAACCCCACCCGACATGGCAACGGCAAGGGAGGAGCCAACTACCAAAAAACTAAAAAGACAGTGCAGATACAGGACAGAATGGGAAGCCACTTACACCTGGATTCGGAAATCCTCTGAGTGAGATTCAAAAGTCTTTTGTAAAGCATGCAAGAAGGAATTTAGCATTTGCCATGGCGGTGAGTCTGTTAATGTGCTGTCACTGCTCTCAACAGAATTTTTAAAAGACCTCAGCAAGCCAGACAGTCCCTATTTCTCAGTTGCCACAGATGCATCTAACAAGGGCAATGTGAAAACTTTCCCTTTATCGCTGAGATACTGGACACCTGAACATGGGGGCCAAGATAAACTGTTAGATTTCTATGAGCAAAGCGAAGAAACTTCAGAGGCAATAAGCAACACATTACTTGAAAAACTTGCGACACACAAACTAGACCTAAACAAAGTGTCTTCCTACTGTGCTGATAATGCAAACGTGAATTATGGAAAGCGACAATCAGTGTACCAGAATTAAAAATACAAAACGAAAATCTCTGGCCTGCAAACTGCCCTGCCCATGTTGTGCACAATGCCGTGAAACATGGTAGCAATACCCTACAAGTTGACATTGAGACTCTGGTGATTAAGACGTTCAATCATTTCAGCAGTTCTGCTAAGAGAGTAGCAGCATTGAAGGATATGTTTGACTTTGTGGATATGGAGTATTCCACTTTACTGCGCCATGTTCCGATGCGCTGGTTGAGTCTTTTCCCAGCTGTAAACAGGCTTGTAAATACGTGGCAGGCTGTTAAGTGCTACTTTGTTTCTCTGGGCAGTGAGAAGTGCCCAAAATCTCTGTGGATGCTGTTCTCGGACATGGAAAACGGTGAACAAGGTGAGGGGCCTAGCAAAGTTGAGGTTCATCTGTTTTTCCTCCAGAATGTCCTGAAAATCTTCAATGATACTGTGCTCTGTTTGGAAAATGAGAGTATGACAGCATGTGAAGTGTATGCCATAATGAATACTGAGAATTAAACTTCAGCAACAGAAGAATGACAAATTCTTTGGCTCCAGAGTTGAAAATGCATTAACTGAGATGCTGCCTGTCACTGCTGCATGTCTCCAGAAAGATTTCATGAAATTTTATGATGTGTCGATCCTATATTTGGAGAAATGGTTTGATTTTTCAACAACTGGCTACTTGTTCAATACCCAGTGCTTGAACATCAAAGTTAATTCGAATACAGGGATCTGTCTGCGGCCGTGACAGCTGTAAACCTCCAGAAAACAGTGGATCTTGATCAGCTCTATGATGAGTACTGTATCATCAAAGACATGAACTCCAAGTTGGAGCCTGGAAACTACTCAGTTGGGGAACTCTGGTCTCAAGTACTGAGAAACAAGGACGGTAGCACTGAATTCCTGAACATGACAAAGCTGGTGTCATACGTGCTCAGTATACCAGTAAGCAACGCATACACAGAGCATGTATTTTCAATCATGAAAGGTGCATGGACTGATGTCCGGAATCAAAGCAGCACAGACTTGGTGCAAAGTGAAACCCTTGTCAAAATGAATTTCCAGATGAGTTGCAAGGACTTCTACAGCTTTGTGATTGCACAAAAGCAAGTCATGACTATGGCAAAGTCATCCAAGAAGTACTAGACTTCTGGCAGGTCTGAGAGGTATGCAAAATGGGAAGTTGATTTATTGACTGAATAAAAAACCCGACCTTTTACCCCTGTTTGTTTAGTGTACAAATAAATCTGTATGTTTAAATATGGATTACAGCTAAATCTATAATTTAGTCAGGGGGGCCCCGTGACACTCACTGATTCCAGACCTCTGTGACTTGGTTTGCTTCAGCCACTGACAGCTGCAGGCAGGACTGTGGGCCTCCCCTCTGTGACTGCGGCTGGGGCTGGAGCCAGGGCTCAAACTGCGACCCTCTGCTCCCCTGCCCTGCAACTGGGTCTGACTTTGCAACCAGGATCCTGTGCCCCTGTCCTGCGGCTTCAGCTGAGGGCTGGGCTGGAGCCCTGTGCCACTGGCCCTGTGGCTTCTGCTGGAGGCAGGAGCTGGGGCCATGAGTCCTTGAGTCCTTACCCCATGGTGCGGGCTGCAGCAGGGGCCGTACACCCCTCTTCCTCTCATGGATCCGGTCGGGGCTGTGCACCTGTGGTTCTTCCCCCCCCCCACCCCTCCGCTCACCCAATGTATCCTGATATTTCACTCTTGCGATCTGGTCACCCTACCTCCCACCCCCATCCCGATTTTTCACACTTACTGTCTGGTCACCCAACTGGTATCTTTAATATTAATAAATGAAATAATAATACTTCCCAAAGGGGAAAAGTTCCAGAAACTCTGTGAAGTCCACTCAGGACTTTGTTGTTGGTTGTATGTGATAGATGTTCAGATCCCATGCAGATGGGCAGCAGTATAAAATGTAAGATCAATAGAATAATAATATATTCACCCAATGTTTTATATCTTCAAAACATGGTAAAAAAAACAACAACACGAATTGACCTTCACAACACCCCTGAGAAATATATTGTTTTCCCATCTCACAGCTGAGAAAGATCAGGCACACACAATGTTGAGCAATTTGCTCAAGACCGCACAGCAAGACTGTGGCAAAGACAAGATCTCATAGTTACGGGCTGTCAGACGGTCCATTAGATCAGTGGTTTTCAAACTTTTTTTCTGGCGACCCAGTTGAAGAAAATTGTTGATGCCCGCGACCCAGTGGAGCTGGGGATGAGGGATTTGGGGTGTGGGAGAGTCTCAGGGCTGGGGTGTGGGGGTGAGGGCTGTGGGGCGGGGCTGGGAATGAGGGGTTCAGGGTGTGGGAGGGGGCTCTGGGCTGGGGCAGCGGGTTGAGGTGCAGAAAGGGGTCAGGGCTCTAGGCTGGCAGTGCAGGCTCTGGGGTGGGGCCAGGGATGAGGGGTTGGGGTGCAGGAAGGGGCTCCGTGTTTGGGGGGGCTCAGGGCTGGGGCAGGGGATTGGGGCAGGAGCTTACCTTGGGTGGCTCCCAGTCAGTGGTGCAGCAGGGGTGCTAAGGCAGGCTTCCTGCCTGTCCTGGCACTGCGGACTGCGCTGCGCCCTGGAAGTGGCCAGCAGCAGGTCCAGCTCCTAGGCAGAGGCGTGCAACCAGCTCAGCGTGGCTGTCGCCCACAGGCACCATCCCCCCAGCTCCCATTGGCCGGGAGCCGGTGCTCTGGGCAGGGCCAGCGAGTGGAGCCCCGTGGCCCTGCTGTCTAGGAGCCAGACCTGTTGCTGGCCACTTCCGGGGCAGAGCGCGGTGTCGGAATAGGTAGGAACTAGCCTGCCTTAGCTGGGCAGCACCACCAATGGGACTTTTAATGGCCCAGTCGGCGGTGCTGACCAGAGCTGCCGCGACCCAGTGCCTGACATTCCGTGACCCAGTACTGGGTCACAACCCACAGTTTGAAAACCACTAAAGCACCCTAGCTTCATTGTGGGGCCAGGGCGGTCTACACTGGCTGAGGATCTGAATCATTGTATTATATTAGACTACATTTATAGACTGTTCCAATTCTTATGTCATACATAGTCATTTTAAAGAACGGTGTTTGCTACTCAGTGGCCCAGCATTCACACTACCAGTCTTAGGACACTGGTATCTTTAATATTCATAAATGAAATAATAATACTTCCCAAAGGGGAAAAGTTCCAGAAACTCTGTGAAGTCCATTCGGGACTTTGTTGTTGGTTTTATGTGATAGGTGTTCAGATCCCATGCGGATGGGCAGCAGTATAAAATCTAAGATCAATAGAATAATAATATATTCACCCAATGTTTTATATCTTCAAAACATGGTAAAAAAAACCCCCCACAAATTGACCTTCACAACACCCCTGAGAAATATATTGTTTTCCCATCTCACAGCTGAGAAAGATCAGGCACAAACAATATTGAGCAATTTGCTCAAGACCGCACAGCAAGACAGTGGCAAAGACAAGATCTCATAGTTACAGGCTGTCAGACTGTCCATTAGACCAGTGGTTTTCAAACTTCTGGCGACGCAGTTGAAGAAAATTGTTGATGCCCGAGTCCCAGTGGAGCTGGGGATGAGGGATTTGGGGCGTGGGAGGAGCTCAGGGCTGGAGTGTGGGGGTAAGGGCTGCGGGGTGGGGTTTGGAATGAGGGATTCAGGGTGTGGGAGGCGGCTCTGGGCTGGGGTAGGGGGTTGGGGTGCAAGAGGGGGTCAGGGCTCTGGGCTGGGGTTGCAGGCTCTAGGCTGGGACCGGGGATGAGGGATTTGGGGTGCAGGAAGGGGCTCCATGTTTGGGGGGGCTCAGGGCTGGGGAAGGGGGTTGGGGTGCGGGAAGGGGTCAGGGCTCTGGGCTGGGGGTGCAGGCTCTGGGGTGGGGCCAGGGATGAGGGTTGGCATGCAGGAAGGGGCTCCCGGTTTGGGGGGTGCTCAGGGCTGGGGCAGGGGATTGGGGCGGGGGCTTACCTTGGGCAGCTCCCTGTCAGCGGTGCAGCGGGGGTGCTAAGGCAGGCTTCCTGCCTGTCCTGGCACCGCGGACTGTGCTGCACCCCGGAAGTGGCCAGCAGCAGGTCCAGCTCCTAGGCGGAGGCACGGAAGCAGCTCCACGTGGCTCTTGCCCGCAGGCACCGCCCCCCACCAGCTCCCATTGGCCGGGAACCAGCCAACAGGAGTGTGGAGCCGGTGCTCGGGGCGGGGGCAGCGCCTGTAGCCCCAAGGCCCCCCTGTCTAGGAGCTGGACATGCTGCTGGCCACTTCCAGGGCGCAGCGCGGTGTCGGGACAGGTAGGGACTAGCCTGCCTTCGCCGGGCAGCACCGCCGATAGGACGTTTAATGGCCCAGTTGGCGGTGCTGACCAGAGCAAGGCGACCCAGTGCCTGACATTCCACGAACCAGTACTGGGTCACGACCCGCAGTTTGAAAACCACTGCATTACGCTGTGCTTCACCTCTCAAGCACATCTTAATACTGCAATATATATCCACCCCTGCTTAAAGCATGTTGAATACATTGCTGCATATTACAGAGCAGATGATAACTTATTCCAAACACAGTGAGTGGTAGCAGAGAAAGCAGCAGAGTGCTGGAGAAGGATTGAAGGGACCTCTGAGCTAGAGAGGAGCCACATACTGACCCCTTTGGTGTGTCGAACTTCCATAGATGTAAATGCAAGTACCAGGTGCTGCCTAAGGTCCTAGGGCCAGTGTTTGGGTCAATACTACTGAGTCTAAGCACCATTTAACTCTGCCAGCTTCACTCACACGAAAGGCCTTATTCTCAGTTACACTAAGGCCCCTCTCCATGACGCCGGCTGCAAAACAAGGGCCTCCAACTGGGTATAAATGTCATAGTCGTTTAAAAGTGCCTTAGTGTATCTGAGAATCGGGCCCTGTAGGAATGTGTTGCTCCCTAATCACAAGCCTTGAAGAACGGCAAACTGTTCCCTTGGCAATGAGGCAGGAGTGACCTTGTTCTAGCGCCTATGTTTGGAAAACTTATTGGCAACCTGACATCACCTTTGCAGCTGGTGTTCACGCGCTCAAGAGATGGGTTCGTAATCTCATGTGCATGTATACTGCCTGGCTTCTTCATGCGCAAAGAATGTAATCACTAAGAAGTGTTGTAAACAAAGTAAGGAGAGAATAAAAACCCCAGGAAAAGTTTTCCTGAGAGGCTTTTGGCTTGAGGCTTGTAAAGCTCTCTGGCTACCAACAAACCTGGCGTTCTGTTTCCTGCGTCGTCACCACAGGGCCCAATGACTCCAAAAGTACTGTGGGTGGGTGTTACAATTGCACTCCCAGACGTACTGACCTGGAGGAAGTTATGCAGGTTATCAGTTCAACGGGAAAAGGCTTTTGACCGTGTTCAATGAGAGTGATATTTGGCCCATCCCCAATGGCAAGACTTTGCAATAAACATGAAATATACGTATGAAGAAATCCAGGACATAAGTCACAGCTGCAGCACACTCCCCACATCCACACCAGAGTTGTGTCATAGGAGAAGTGTAAAATACATCTGAAAATACAGCGCTGTAAATATATGGAGTCTAACAGCATGAAAAGTCTAATCAATCTAAAATACAAGTTTATATTAATAGAAGCTTGGGGCTGTTGAAACGGCATTAGTTTCCTTACCTAGCTAGTACAATGTCCTCTTTGCATATAGGGGTCAGTTTGTACATATGGTGATTATTATAGAAGTTTTAGTTGGCCAAGCAAAACTGGACACATAACGTGATGGCATCTGTCCGTTTTAGGGTTGCCAATTTTGGCTGGACGTATTCCTGGAGTTTTCATCACATGATATAATCTTTAACGAAAGATTAACCTTTAATTCCTGGAGACTCCAGGGCAATCCTGAAGGGTTGGCAACTCTAGTCTGTCTGGATGTAACAAGATAATGGAACGGTGGGGTAGATGTGCGACTCACTGGCCTGCTCCTCCCCTCGTGGCTGGGCATGGCAGGCTCTCCCCCTGCTGCCGACTGCTCCAGCCTTGCAGGGGTCAGCTTGACCTGCTGCCTCAGCCCTACAGCCAAGGCACATTCAGACCCAACAAATAGTTCAGTCATCTTGGGTTAGGTTTCAGCTCCTCACTCCTGCCCCAGTGGTCCTTGCCTCAGGGATTCCAGTAGTCCTTACCTTTATATCAAGGGGGTTTCACCCCACTTTCCTCAGTGGCCAGTAAAGGAACCCAGGCCCTCCCTCTGCTCTGGGTTCCAGTCAGCGACACTGTAGTAATCAGCCAAGGGTGGCTCCCTCAGACCCCTTGCTGCTTCCCCAGACTTCTTCCTACTTTGGCCGGTCTCCAGCCCCCTTTCTGGCCTCACAGGGTATGTCTACACTGCAACTGACAACCTGTGCCGCTGTCCCGAGCTGACTTGGGCTTGTGGGGCTCAGGTTATGGGGCTGTCTAATTGCTGTGTAGGCACTGGGGCTCGGACTGGAACCTGGGCTCTAAGGCCCTGCGAGAGGGGAAGGTCCCAGACTCCGCTGAAGTGGCGCACCCACAGGGACACCCGTCTCGAAGAACCTCAGTTACTGAACAGGGTGAGTAACCTTCTCTTTTGCTTAGCCTGCTGGAGTGAGAAGGTGATCCCTATGCAAAAAGACTGTCTTAAGCTCTATTAATATGAACCTTTGAGGTAAAGAAAATTCGGAGTTTATAAAACAAGTAAAAACAGTTAAGTTTATGCATTCGGCCTAATTCAAATAGGTCCATTTATTCCACAGGGAAGAAAGAGGGTAAAGAGAAAACGGGGAGTGGGGAGGGACTGTAGCAAAGTCCCTCCCCAGCACGGCACTCACCGGCACTCACCGGCACGGCACTTCCTTCTGGTCATCTTGGGAATTAGCTCTCCAGCATACAGAGCGCCTTTTGCAGGCCGGTGTCTCGCCTGCCTCAGGCCCTGTGTCCCTCCCAGACCCCGGTGCCCCTTTCCTCGGGGTTCTGCCCCAGCAGTACCCCACACTCCAGGTCTCCCCTCCCAGGGGAACCCCCAACCCTCTCACCCACCTTGCCTCAGTGGCTACTGCCAGTCGTCATCTAGCCCTCGTTCCCTGGGGCAGACGGCAGTCTGTAATGGCCACTCATCATTGGCAAGGGGGTAGGACCTGCTGCCTTTGCCTAGTCCCAGGTTGTATCTCTGCAGCCCCAGTACCTTTGTAGGCCTTCACCAAGGCCTGCAGCCTGGGGGTTTACCAGGCTAGAGCTCCCCAGCTCCTCTTGCCCTTTTCCCCAGCCCTGCTCGGCTTCAGGTACCTTGTGCTCCCGGGCACCTAGGCCCTTCCCACTGCAGGGCTAGAGTGAGACTCTTCTAGCTTCTGGCCCCCAGCCCTCTTATCAGGGCCAGCTGGGCCCTAATTGAGCTGGCTACAGCTGTGGCTGCTTCCCCAATCAGCCGAGCTTAGCTGCTTTCACTCCTTTTCCAAGCCACAGCCCTCTCCAGGGCTGCTTTTAACCGGTTCTGTGGGAGTGGGGCAGCTGCCCCACTACAGGGACATACAGAGCCTCTGGCTTGGTGGGGAGGGCATGGGGGACACACAGAGCCCTTGGCACCGTGTGTGAGAGGGAATGGGGGACAGAGAGCCCCTGGCCTGGTGTGGGAGGAAAATGGGGGGCACACAGAACCCCTGGTATGATGTGTGGGGTGCAGGGAACCCCTGAAATGGAGGGGGATGGGAGGGTGGCACACAGGAAGCTTGTGGCAGGAATGGATGTGTGTGCAATGCACTAAGGCTAAAGAAAATGAAGTTAGTGGGGAAATAATGAAGCTCCATGTAAAACCTGGGGGTACTGCAGCATCCCCCACTCCCCTAGCTCCCACGCCTATGCCTGGGGATGGATTTTTTTCTCCATGGTGAAGCACTGGAGATGACCATTGGCTAAGAGGGAGCGCAATACCACTTAGGAGGCCCTTTTGAAGTAAACAGCTTCTACCAACCAGCAGCATAATCCCATGGATAGGGCACCAGAAAGGGACTCAGGTCATCTGGGTTCATCTCCTGGCTCTGCCATTGACAAGCTGGGGGATCTTGATCAAGTCATTTCACGGCTCTGTGCCTCTGCTCTGCCATCTGCAGCAGATGATATGAAACAGTGTGATTTAATTATTAACCAGTCTAAGTTATTAACCAATCAGGATGTGTTTTCTATGTTAGCTGATCAACTGTAGCTGATAAAATAATAATACTTGGTCAGTCATTGTGCTGTGAGAATAATATATATATAAAACAACTAAAATATACATAAAACTAAATATTTCCCCTGTCATACTGTTTAAATATGAATATCTAGGACTGTAAAGTAAATGAAACTATGAATTCACACTACTGTGGTTCTTTTGGATAATGTTGATCACCAATTTGGCTCCTGAACCACTGAGGTCTATTACTGCCTTAAACCCTCTGTTTCTTGCCCCCTTGTATCTATTTCTGCATATTTCACGTATAACCCATTAGAGCCCTCTGCTGGAAATCTCTGTAACGGAGCAGGATTGTATAGCTTAGTCTCAAAATGCAAAGTCATTTTTTTTCTCTCTCTGTGGTCATAGATTTTGTGACTTACACTTTCTTTGTGTTTATTTTTTTTTTAATAGCCAGGCACCAAGGGGTGTCCTAGCCCTGATAGTTGGGAAATACAATCCCAGCTTGAGCTTCTCCAACCTCATGGCAGACGTGTTCCTCAACAGGAAATAAAATCTCTACGTGGATTTCTTGACGTCAAGGGAAAGGAAGGCCAATGTTATGCTCACTGATTGAGTTGCAGAGGATGGAGGGCCAATGCAGGATGCCGGTATTGGAGAATAATCAAATAGGGTTTGATTTTCATAACTCACACAAGTAGGCACTCTAGAGGCATGAGGCATGTTAGATTATATTCTGCACCTTTTGATTCAGCAGATCTGGCTGTAGGCGGGCTCACCATATTTCTACGTACTTTTGGCAAATAAGTGTCACATGTACCTGTGTTTTTTACATAGGTCTCTGCATTTTTGGCCTTCCAGGTACTTAATTCTGGAAGGCTATCCAAAAAGAAGTTTCCTTTCCTACTCTTTCGTTACTGGGTAGCACATAGAGTAGCAGAGCAACTGTGATTGGTGTTCAGACCCCGATGTAAGAAAGCACTAAACCACTGTTTAACTTTTGACTTCAGTGGGACTTACTTATGTGCAGTGGCGGCTCCAGGCACCAGCGCTCCAAGCGTGTGCCTGGGGCGGCAAGCCGCGGGGGGCGCCCTGCCGGTCCCTGCAAGGGCGGCAGTCCGGCTGCCTTTGGCGGCATGCCTGCGGGAGGTCCGCCAGTCCCGCGGATCGGCGGCAATTCGGCGGTGGGTATGCCGAAGCCGCAGGACCGGCGGACCTCCCGCAGGCATGCCGCCAAATCCGCGGGACTGGGGACCTCCCACAGGCGCGCCGCCCAAGGCAGCCTGCCTGCCGTGCTTGGGGTGGCAAAAAACCAAGAGCGGCCCCTGCTTATGTGTTTAAAGTTAACTAGATGAGTGTTTTGCTGGATTGGGATATCTATGAGGAATAAATCCTCTGAAATTGCATTGGCTGAGGTTTTTGGGACACTATCCTGGTATGTATGTCCAAGGAATAATACATTTGTCCTGCATTTCTCATATCCTCTTGCAAGCTAAAAATGCATCTAGAGCTGTGTCCTTTTTGTGGAATACGCGTCAGTAAAATGAGCAGTAGTGCTGGAACAATTTTTGTAGTGGGGGGTGCTGAAGGCGGAAATCATGTATTTTTGGTCTGTTATTACTACTTCAAGCCAGGGGGTGCGGCAGCACCCCGAGTTCCAGCACCTATGAAAATGAGAGGCTTGTCACGTTACAGTTTTTCTGCTGAAGCGTTATCCAGATTAGCTGACTTGTTGCAGCCAGGCCGTGATAGTCGTTTCAGTGCACCAAGAGGTCAACCACATCACAAAAGAATGTTGCAACCCTTGCAACAGAATGGAAATGTGTGTATCATAAAAATAAAGTGAAAAACTTTTTCACTGATATTAGTAAGCTGTGTCAGGCTTAGATTACTTATCGCCTGAAGAATAGCTGTTCTCTCTTATATCCCAGTCCATGTGCAATGCAATTATGCAGCCATGCAAACAACCCCATAATTCTAGATTTTCAAAAAACGTGCTGCGTAATTTTGTTCCAGAAGCTAAGCTTTTATATTTAAAAAAGTCTCTAACTCATTTGGTTATGAAAATAACCCTCAAAGTGTGCCTGAATCTTCAGTCAATCACAAGGCGGTGTGAACGCTCCTGTTCACTTCAATGGGGGTGTTAACACTGAGGCCTAATGATGACAATCTAAATGTCATCTTTAATTACATCAGTCCTATCATTTCAGCAGAAACGCCAAGCCAGTGGCCTTCCATTGTTGCTAGTACTATCAAAAGTTGCTGGGGTGGGGAATTCTAGCCCTCCTGCCCATAAACATGAAATTCTCACTTCCTCTGCCCCAATTCCAATTCTTCTGCTCCCAATTCCAAAAGCCTAAACTGCCACCTGGATACCAATAAGCAAAGCTGCAACCTCCACCTTCCTGGGTCCCAAAAGCTCCAGTTGTCAAAACCTCCAGCTTTCTCCCAGCAACTTCTATGACGTGGTTAATGCACTTTCAATGCCAAAATATGCAGTACATTCAACATTTGGGGACAATATAAAAAGAATTGAATTTCATATGAAAATAAATGACACAGAGCATCATGGATTGGACTGGGCATGCAGTGAGAAGGGGAAGGTTTAGAACAACAGTGCTGCATGGATCAGGTCCTTCTGGCACAATTTAAGTCTAATGTGCTGCTTAGGATATGGGGTTTTTGATAATATCTGGCATATATAAAATAGCCATATATACAATCCATCCCTTGACTGGATGGAATCACAACTGCTCAACTGTGTCTCATAGATCCTATACTGCTAACAGTTGCTGTCCTTTCTCTACACTGATAGAAATCTGGACTTTTAGAGCAAAAAGACCTGGATTCTCTGTCTCTTCCCAAGAAGTTCTGAGTGACCAGAGTGGCTGCATAGCGACAAAGTTCCTAGGTGACTACAGATTTGTTGAAGTAATTTTAAGCAGGTTTATGCAAATAATCAGTGGACTAAAACCTTCCCCTTTTGCTAAAAGCCTTGGCTCATATTAGTTATGTTTGAGCACAGGTGTTTTATCCTGTATTTTATCTACTGCACCACTTTTGGAGGATGGCAGTATTCTGGCAAAGCAACAATTTGGGATGGAAATTACGGCTTGCTTTTCAAACCCAGAATAATCTCTAATCTAAGCTATGGTGATATCCATTTGCCTACCAGATGGCAAATCAAGCCCTTAGTTTAAAGCTATTCACTTCAAAATAAATAAATCCTAGAGTATATTAAGCAAATACCAGAGAAAGGTCTCACCTTCTTGGGGAAGAGGGGGAAAGGGATGAGATGATGTGACTTTGGTTGTGCTACATGATTTTTTCCATATATGTTCTCAATTACATTTGGATTTGTAAACTTAGAGCAGATCACAGAAAGCTGTTTCCTGATGGGGAGTTTTAAGAACAACCTGTTAATGGACTGTGCACTGTCAAAGGGTGTAACAGGGCAGCTGCCCCCTAGCGCCCCTCGTGGCCAGGAGTGGCTCTGCAGCTCCCGGTCTCTCTTTCCCCTCTTCAGGGCCCTTAAGAACTTCACGCAGTCTCTCTCGTGGCTGCCTGGGCCTAGTTTAATAAGAAAAACACCTCAAGCAATCCCAAAATAAAGTCCATCACCACATGATTATCTGACAAAGATTTTATAGAAATTTCACTTTTTTTTTTTAAATTTGTCAGGTAATCATGTAGCAGGCTTTACATTTCCCTATATGCTACATAAGAACCCAGGTAATGACACCTGTGGCACATTCAAAATGGATCTATATCTTATTCCAGCCACCGTGAAATAGTCTCTCGTTTATCTTGTTTGTATGCCTGTGATGTTGGTTTTCTATCCATAATACTCACCATGTTGTGGTTGTCTTTGGCTGAGATAGCCGAGGATTGGACTGAATTCAAACCAGAAATGTGGGTGGCGTCAGAAAAGGAATTGGGTGGCTTTGATGCCCTTTTGAAAAAGAAGGGAATCATCCCAAATCTCTATTGATTCCAGATGCAAATGAAATGGATTTTAGCAAAATATTTTTTATTGCTAAAAAAATTGTAGCCAAGTTTACTTCCCTTGAAAAACAGGCACAGCAATTCTGAGTATTATATACAAAGTCACCGAGAACTGCATCTATCAGCCACTCATCTTCAGTTTTCAACTCCAGGTAGCCCATGAATAGGTGCCCAGAACGCCATGGATGCAACCTGCCAAATTATGAGCATGTTTTATCATTTTAACAAAGATACAATCATTCTATAAAACTATTATAACAACCACTAATACAAACTTTCAGAAGTAAAAGAGTGGGGGGGAGTATAAAAACCATCTTTACCCTGGCTGACATCTTAAAGTGTGACAGCACACTACATGAAAAATGACAGAGACGTGTCATGATAAAAATAGAATTACTGGTTTTATTGGTGTGCAGTTTTATGGCTAGTGATAAAGATAATGTGTATAAAATCAAGAGTTCAGCATTTAAAATACTGAAGACATTCTAAATAGTGCAATTGTTTCACAGTCAATGACTTTGCTTCTTGCTATTAACCGTATTGTATTAATATACACAAACTCTTTTTGCATTCTGGGACACTCCAACGTATACTTTTGCTTCATTCTTTTTTCTGTGATTATTAAAGCCCTCTTGCACGAATAAATGTGACACTGCACAGCTTTTCAACGTGAAACTCACAGATGGCATTGCTTTAAAGGCCAATTCAATAAGAGCCAAATCCTTGACCCTTTGAAATCAATGAGAGTGTTCCTGTTGACTGTACTGAGCCCAAGATTCAGCTCCAAGTGTCTCTACAGTAAAGCGCGCAGCATGATCATGCCATAAAACTCACAAGTCTCCTGGTAGTGTGACAGTATATTTACTCCAGCAGCTTCCTTTCTCAAACTAACAGTCTGTATATGGGATGAGTCAGTGTGGACAGAGAATGAAAGAGTAAAACAAACTATGAACAGCCTGGCCCTTGGAGATACATCATGGCTGAGAATTCCGCATGGGGTTATATGCATTATCTCGGCTTTTCCTATTTGCGCAGTCTGCCGGATGAGCTGTAATGCAAACATTGCAACAAATCACAACATATACAATACAGAGAGATCATAGAATCATAGGACTGGAAGGGACCTCAAGAGGTCATCTAGTCCAGTCCCCTGCACTCATGGAAGGACTAAGTATTATCTAGACCATCCCTGACAGGTGTTTGTCCAACCTGCTCTTACAAATCTCCAATGATGGAGATTCCACAACCTCTCTATGCAATTTATTCCAGTGCTTAACCACCCTGACAGTTAGGAAGTTTTTCCTAAAGTCCAACCTAAACCGCCCTTGCTACAGTTTAAGCCCTTGTCCTATCCTCAGAGGTTAAGAAGAACAATTTTTCTCCCTCCTCCTTGTAACAACCTTTTATGTCCCTTCTCAGTCTTCTCTTCTCCAGACTAAACAAACCCAATTTTTTCAATCTTCCCTCATAGGCCATGTTTTCTAGACCTTTAATCATTTTTGTTGCTCTTCTCTGGACTTTCCAGGAAGGATGTGGACAAATTGGAGAATGTGGTGCCCAGAACTGGATACTCCAGTTGAGGCCTAATCAGCACAGAGTAGAGCGGAAGAATTACTTCTTGTGTCTTGCTTACAACACTCCTGCTAATACATCCCAGAATGATGTTCACTTTTTTTAGCAACAGTGTTACACTGCTGACTCATATTTAGCTTGGGGTTCAATATGACCCCCAGATCCCTTTCCGCAGTACTTCAATACTGCCAAAATGCCATGTCTAGCAAACAGATTTTGATTACGTAGAGGAAATATTGTCTTCCAGTTCCTACTGACTGCTTGGCAGAACTTGAGTGCATTTTTGTTTGTGCGAATGAGGAGTTATCAGAAACAATTCTAAATACAGCTTGCACAACCAGATACATTAATTAGCTCTCATGCCTGTTATTCACACCCACATGCAAGTGAAGCCTTGTCCTAGTGACCCTTCTTTGGCCAAGTCTCTGAGGCAGGCCAGACAATATACAACAGAGGAATGCGAGGCTCCCCCTTTGCGGTGCATCAGCTCCTGTTAGTTTAGGAGAGACCAGAGCCCAAACCTTCAGCCTGGGTCTCTCACATGGCAGAGCAGAACACTAACCAGAAGAGCACTGGCTTACCCATGTACATTGGTAACATGCTGCATATCGCTGAGATATTTTTAAGATTTATGGATGTGCCCTGTTTCTGCTGTATTCAAAGACTTCTGCTAATCCCCGGCTTTCTAGATTCCTGGCATTGTATTGCTCAAATGGGCCTTCAGATAATGAGCACTGAAGATCACAGAAGCGTTTACACTGAAAGGAATCTAGGGATTATTTCTCTTCAGAAGATCTGTGACAACCCGCCCTTTGGCAGAATAGTTCCAGTAACAAGATCATTTCGACAGCTACCTGCTTAAAATCCTGTTAATGATCATCTTCACCCATTTGGCCTCGGGATCCAAACAGATTTGCTGGCTCGTCTTCAGTGTCGCACTGGAAGGGATTGAACAATGTGTTTAAAATAATCTTAACGCTTTGAGAGAGTCTAGAAAAAACAGCGGCCTCTAGGCTAACTCCTGCTCTCACTCGTATTCTTCCACCTGCCAGTGATGTTACCGGAGCGGCAAAGCCGGAGCCGGGTGCCAAATTTGGCCCTAGTAGTTAATTGTCAATACACTCCCTTTGAAAACGCACACTTTGGTCATGTGAAACTTAGACTTACTGACACGTAGAGACTGATTCTGATCTCATTGGCTCCGATTGTTCACCAGTGTAACTCCATCGACTTTAGTGCTGTTACTCCTGCTTTACGCCGGGGTAAGTGAGAGCACAAGGAGGCCCTTATACTTTAATATATAAAAAAGCCCCTCACAGGAATGGATGTTCATTATGTGCTAACGTATGGTGCCAATATTGGGGCACGCCTGACTTTGACAATCTGGCCCTAAGTCTGTACAATTTAAAAAAATTCATTTTGCATTCCAACTGTGTAAATTATATATAATGAAAGTCTATTTAGCTATGGCCTTTCCTTTGGTGTTTCCATTCATCTCTAAAAACTACCCTAACGGTCAGATACTTCCCAAAATAATTTCAGGCAGTTCCCATTGACTACAAGGAGAGCTCTGCTAAAGCTCAAGGAGTAACCGGTGGCTCTTGATGTTTTCTTGATCACTTCTATGAAAGAAGTAGTTTTGAAATCTTAGTATCTCTTGCTGGGTAGGGCACAGGGGACTACCCCTTTAAGGACCAGTCTGGCACTTACAGCTGAAGCAAGCCTGCGAGTAATCAAGGATCCCCTGTGGCTGGGCAACTTAAAAAGGAAAGGGAAATTGGGTTGGACTAGAAGCTGTGCAGGCTGTTATGGGCTGTGGTCTCTCTCAGACTCGCCTGGCCAAGGCCACAGACCTTTGTTTTGCTGATTCACTTTGGGAACCCTGAACCAGGGCTCTGGGGTAAGGACCTTATGAACTTCTGTTCACACTGCTCCTTCCCTGAGGCTGACGTAAGGGGAAGATATGTGTTTTGTTAGCTTGTTTTAGCTTCCCTCTGGGTTGGATTCTTTCCACCATGTAACATAAAGCTACCCTGTAATTAGAATAGCCCTGTGTTAAAATCACTGGCGAATACAAAGGTGAACTGCCTGGGTTTGGTTTCATGCACCAGAAGGAAACCTCAGACTACATGTGTCTACATGTACCTTGACAGTGTGGGTGTCAATGCTTTGGGTAGCACTATCTGTGGCCCACACACGTGGAATTTGATGTGCTGGGGCGGGTGACCAGCTGTGAGGTCTGGATCAACCATTTCCCTCACCACCTCAACCAGTGAGGGTTCTGTTGGAAGGATGTGGTAGCCAGTGGCTACATCAGCCTGTCAGCAGAGAGCTTCTGTGCTACAGAAGACTTGTCCGTGGTGGGGATGTAGGCTGGGGAGTCCTGGCGGTGTTAGCGAGCAGGGAAGTCTCTGGCAGGGTGACTCCATAGAAGCCATGCTATCAAGGAGCCGGAGGGAGACTTGGAACTGCAACAAAGGGATTGGGCCTCTGTGCTGATCCTGGCCTGTGGAGGATTCACCCAGGGCTACCAAATCTGGAGTGTGAACAAAGGCTTGCAAGAGCAGAGAGTTGCCATGCAGGGCTCCTAACTATGCAGAGGGAACAGCGGTGCAAGTACGGTGTATGGTCTGGTACACTGTACCAGTAAGGTATTTATAGCTGATAAAGCGTACTGGAAAGACACAGGAGGAGCCCACCCCCAGCCCTTCCATGCAGCTGTGTCTCCTGAGTCGTCCTGCCTGGGGTCTATACAGCAGAAGTCTTTGGTGCAGTGGGAGGAGGACAGAACTCCCTCCCACCCCCCACAAGGTAATGTGGGATGGATGTGGATCATGGGAAGGGGACAGGGAGAGCGTGGGGGCCCCATGAAGGTGTCATGTGGGGGGGGGGGCCACATGAGGAGGTCACCCCCTTTCCCCCTTTGTGTCTCTCCCATGAGTGCAGCATACCGGCAAGAAATGGTTTCTACTTGCACCACTGAGAGGGAAATCTTGAGGGAAAGCAGAATAAATCCAATTTACTTGTAGGTTGATAGTTTGCAAAACTCTGTAATCTTGCAGCTTTCACAAGCACTCCATTCGGGTGGCTACTGGCTTGTGAAATCCTGTGGTTTCAACTTACATGACTTCCACGGTGCCGCACTGTGGGCCTTTGGGGATGATTTCCACATGTACCAAGTGCTTTGGTGATATCAAGCCCGAGACAGTCTGGAGACAGTGACACCGCAACTCTCCACCCAGAAGTGACTCTGTGAGGGAAGGAAAGTGAGGGGCATCACTGAGTGAGGAACTGAACTAAGTTAATGCTCCAAAAAAGTGTATGGAAGGGAGAAAAAACACGTTGCAGGGTTTAAGCCACTCTCACTAATGGGGATTAGGACAAGACCTTCTTAGGATGCACATTCTACTAGATCTGCCAGCTGTAGGGTTTGTGCATCTGACACTGTCCGAGACAGGATACGATCTATCTTAGGTACTTATTTGGCCCTGGCTACCATAGTACCTCACAATCTGTGATGGCTTTTTCCACACAACATCCCTGTGAGGTAGAGCAGCCCCATTATCCCCATTGTACAGATGGGACCTGAGGCACAGAAGGACTAAGTGACTAGCCTGAAGTGCAGGCCTGAGACCTCATCAAACCCTCCCACCCCCCATATTAAACCAGCCTTGGGTGAAACTCAGGGAGTTAGTTCGCCACTAACATTGAAAAAAGGAATGTTTTGCTGCTGATAAAGCAACTCCCCTTAGGGACATTCCTGAGGAGGGGGTATAACCACCAAGGTTGTAAAGACGCTGGGAAACTAGGGAAGATACAGAAAGACTCAACAAATGGTAAGATAAGCTCTGAGCAGCATTTTTTTTGCTGACCATCTGCACAAATAGAGAAAGTCACAACTAAGTTACAATTTGGGCATGAAAGATAAAATGTAAAGAACTTGGGAAGGAAGGAGGACACATAGGTGCCAGTGCGTAATTGGTCACAAGTTTTGTTATTTAGAAGTGTGGGATCATGGGATAGGTTTAGTACATTTGAAGGAGGGAGCTAGTTTTATCTATATAATGTAAATGAAAACCCAATGCTCTTTGGGAACCATTTCCAGACTGCAGTTCAACATCAAGCTGCTGGAACTCTGGCCCTTCTGCATGATCGTGAGGTGCAGAGGCATCGCTGGGAACCCCCAGATGGATGAATCCTGACTGGCCATTGGGTGAAATTTGTCTGTATATTGGGAGTGATGAACATAAGAGATTTGCTTGATCTATGTATTCTGTGTGTGTTGCTAATAAATAGATGTTTAGAGCACAAGTGTGTAAGGCTCTTTCACTGGGAGAAGGTTCTGGAGACCCCTGAGGGAAAGGGCAGGTACTTAAATTGACCAGGTTTCTTCCTGAGCACCATGGGTAAGGATAGGTGCCTTTACACCCTGAGCCCTCAGAAGGGAAAGGGTGGAGGTGCCTAAATTGATGGGGTCATGCCTTGAGCCCTCGGTAGGGTATAGGCAGGGTGCCTTAAATTGAGCAGGTAACAGACATTACACCAGAAGTCTCTGGCCTAGCAGGGACTCGACCCCAGGTCTTTCAGTTCCAAGACCAGCATTGTGTTCAACGAACCACAGCTCTGAGCCACAGCTGTTTCTATGTTGTGCCTATGAACAAAGATACACTACTTCTGCCACCTTTAAACACCCATCATTTGAACAAATGAAATGTCTTTGACACAAAGGAAAGGAAAGGGAAGGCTGAGAGGGCTTGATGCTGCATAGTGCAGCGACAGAGGCTTGGGAGTACAAGCTGTAAGCAAAAGGACGAGCGTGACCGAGAGCACGCAGGAACAAGCATGCTGTTACACAGCTGCCCAGTTACTCGTGGCTGGCAATTGGAGGGCAGCCCGAGTGAGGCGTGTGTAGGGAAGTGCAGCACTTTTGCATGCGGAGGTTTCAAGGGGCTGGAGACTGACTACCCTGCTGTACTTCAACCTCATCCTCCTGCTCCCGGCGGAGCTGGCACACAGCAGCCGTCCACGCCCTGCTCTACCTCCTCCCCTCACAAGCACAGGGCTACAATCCAGAGGCTTGTATAAAAAGGAGAGTTAAATAAGGACGCTCAGACTTGTATCAGAGAACATGAGCTGATCCATACAAATATAAGACACAAAGCTCAGAATCATCCGTGTAGGATCCCAGTCAGTAAGGGCCATGCGGTACCCGCTCTTAGCAGAGCCTGCAAGAGTGGCATGGAGGAGCCAGGAAGTCCTATAAGATTCCCCTTGTTGCATGGCATGACCAATAGCTGCTCCCCTCAGGAGAGAGGAGCTGGGTGTGTGGGACACTGATGAAGCAAGGAAAGCAAACTCTTACCGTACCATGTGCTAGTTCCTCCATGGTGCTGTCCAGCCCCCTGTTCCCCTTCACAGATCCCTAGGGGAAAATACTGCCATAGGCTCCTCTGTCCACGCCTGACCAATAGCTCCCTGTTTGCAGTGTTGCTCCCATGATATTAGAGAGACAAGGTGGTGGGGTTTTCACTGGACCAACTTCGGCTAACGAAAGAGACAAGCTTTCAAGCTGCACCGAGCTCCTCTTCTACCTCCC
>NW_020664487.1:5925045-5950430 GCF_002925995.2 Terrapene triunguis | reverse complement strand
CTGTGGGTTCTTCCAGAGGGGAAGGTCTCTGGGCTGTTCCCCAACCCACATGGTGAATCTCTGAGGCAAGAAAATCCGCCAATAAGCGCAGGACCCACCAAGATAGAGGAGGAACTTTGTCACAGCAGTCTACTGCAGGATCAGGGCCTAGGCCTCTTTATCCCCACTTACCAACAACCTGCAGCTTATATCCCTTCCACCTTGGAATTAGGACCTGTGTATGGACAGTTGTACCAGGCGTTTCCTTAGCTAAGCAATGCTGAGGGTTGTTCAGGAATTTTAAGTTAGCCGTTACTTTTCTGTTTCTTTATTTTTATTTCCTCTATATGCTATTGCTACGCCGCAGTATTTGCCTTATTTGTATGACCTGACCCAAAGCTAGGTACGTACATTCTCCTTACAATAGAATCTTCCAAGCTTGCCAAGGAGAGATGCATCGATGAATTCCTGATACAATGACTCTTTTCCCTTATAAATGAGGCCTGTTTCACTCACCCTTTTCCCCCTATAAATCAGTCAAGCCAGTTCAAAACGCCACACCTTCAGTTTCCTTTTGAGAAGTGTTTTCTTACCCTTCTACATGTTTTCAGAGCTCATGTTTGCCTTGCGGGGGGAAAATGTACACACGTGTTTTTTGTAGAGTGTTCGATACTGAAAAGAATGCAGGAAATCTATTTATAATCAGCAGGGTGAAGTCCAGGGCTGCCAGAATAGGAAGCTAAAGGAGATGTTAAAACAGGGAGGGTGATTTTTAATACCTCATGGAATCACGCTACAAAATCCTTCCCCACCAAGAAGAATTTTCTTTAAAAATGAACACAAAACAAATCCAAAGTACTCAGAATGCATGAGATTTAGCAGGTCTTTCAATCCTGGTGAATCAGTGAAAATTAGAACCACTGTAGTGGCACAGTTTGATTCTGCGCAGGAATTTCCAACACTTCCTGAGTGGTCATGTTGTTCATATGACTCCGGTCACACTCGCTCCAAAAACCCCCTCGTGGTGAATTCTTCACTTCAGGAAAACATCAATCATGCAAGAAAACGCTTTGCTACAGACAAGCCGTGATTTTCCTAGCTAACCAGGAAGTAGCTAATGAATATTTTTCACCCCTTTTCATTTCTGGCATGTTAATGCGGTCATTCTCTCAAGCAAGTTTTTTTTTCAAAAGCTGGAGGATGATCAAAAATAGGGGTTAGACTAGAAACAACTTCCATCCTGTATTTCCTTCCTATGAACCATGCAATGCCATCAGCTTTTAAGTAAAATTAACTCCCCGTTGACATAGATAGGGAAATCTGCTTTAAAACTGAAGACCTATATGGCCCCATGACTCCATGATGTGAGACACAGACCCCTAAAAAAGGATCACCCCCAACCCTCACTTCTAAGACAACTGAAACCCTTCTGTTAAACAGCTCTGCAGCGTGACTGCTTGCCAGTGGAAACACAGCAAAGTAATTGCTGCTGCTAAGAACAGGCATCAGCCCACAGGTTCAATAGGGGAACTAATGGTGGCACAGTCACTAAGACACCTGTGCTGGCAGGGAGACCAGAAATCACCCAGAAGATAAGTTGCTTCCCATGGACATCCTAGATCGAAGGGATGGAACCATTCCTAGCAGCTCCTTCATCTTCACAAGGTTGGTAGCATAAGCTCCTTGCCCACTGTACATGGCTGCTGCTCCCTCTCCTAATGGGGGAGAATGCACTGGGTTCTCTGCAAGAGGACACGGATGGGGACAGATGGTTTACCTGCCTGCATTCGCACACACACACAGGCGCCAACTTTCCCCAGCGGCGGTGGGTGCTCGTGCCCCCCCGCCCGACTCCACCCTTTCCCCGCCACTGCCATGTGAAACAGCTGTTTCGCAGCGCAAACGCTGGGAGCCAGGGGGGAAAAGCGGGCACGCAGCACACTCAGGGGAGGAGGCAGAGGCAGAGTGGAGGCGGAGGTGAGCTGGGGCAGGGGGGTGGGGCAGGGAGCTGCCGGTGGGTGCTGAGCACCCAACAATTTTTCCCCATGGGTGCTCCAGCCCCGGAGCACCCATGGAGTCGGCACCTATGCACACACAGTTGAGCAGGCTAACATACGTAAGCAAAGTGCCACAATCCACATAGAATCATAGAACTGGAAGGGACCTCGAGAGGTCATCTAGTCCATGCACAAATTGTTTGTTGGCATGTGCCCATGGCTGGTTTGGAAGTTCACAAGCTATGGGGGCATATAAATGTTCACCCAACCACTGGGTCATCTTCAGTCCATGCATTATATTTTTCCAGGACAATGGGTAAACATCCACCCCCATAAAAAGACAAAAAGTGGGGGGAATGTAGTAGGAAGAGGGCCTGAAACATAAGCCCATGTATCAGAGGCCTGGTATGAAGCCTGAGGCCTGGGCTAAAGTAGTCAAAACTTTGCTGCTATAAAACAAAGTTAAGTTGTGAGCAAGAGGCAGGCCCTGCTCACAGAACTTGGCAAGCCTGGGGCTGATATTGCAAAAACACATATTCCTAAAAAATGCTAGGCACAAAGCACTCACACAAGCACATTCCAGAACGGTGGTACCAGAACACCCCGATAAACACATTCCCCAAACATAACAGGAACATGCTGCCCATTTTAAGGATAAGGTCAGGATGACAGCCTAATGAATAAAGATGTTTTGATCGAACCTACAGGTACAAGCAATGGGTGGCGCCCCAATACATCAGAGCGTGGCACCCTGATACATCAAGGGTAATACATAACTTGTTTGTATTGGTGTATAAAAATGTATCTCAAAGGAAGTGGCTTTGTCCAGCCTAGGGGGCAGTGGAAAGTCCCGCCATTGACTGAGCTGCGTCCATTGTCGCGGGCATACATGTGCTAGTGTAACTGTAGACATTGAGCTGGGGTATTAGCACCCTGCTTTGTTGACACTAAACCTGGCCAGGCGCCTTCGCTACTAAACCAAGTCTTATGGTCTTATTGAGCAGTTCAATCGGAGCCTGCTGTACCGGCTATCTGGCCAGAGCCAGTGCAGCATGCAGAAAGAACACACGCACGCAGCCGAACAGCTAATGACATTGGAAAGAACCCAGATTGCTTTTCAGATTAGCTATTCAGTCTGCAGGGACAGCAGTTACAAAAAGGCATCTTCTCATCTGTAACGTGAGCCCATTTCTGGAGGTGATTCACAGAACCACACCATGCCATTTCTGCAGTCCCCTTGCATTGTAAGGGTTTTATATCAATCATACAAAAACTCACCGATGGAGGAATTATTAAATAAAACAAACAATGTAACGTTTTAATATCGGGCCCGCAATTACAGTTACCATTAGTATTAGTAGTAGTAGTAGGCGGAGTGCTTTGAAACACTGGGATAGGGGTTGTGATAATGTGTCCCACAGTGCTATGTATATGAGAAGTAAAACAGACGTTTGGAGTAGTGACACTACCAACGAGGCCTGTATATATAAATGTTTTGTAATTAGTTACTACACAGTACTGCCCATCCATGTTAGAGGTTACCCTTACTGCTGGTTGTCACCCTCTGATAAGCTTTACTGGGCAGGAAAAAGGAACGGCTAGCTTCCTTGTTTCATGGTGGAGTGGGGCGACTCCCACAGAAAAGGGGTTAAAAGCAGCCCCGAAGAGGGCTGCAGCAGGGAAAGGGATTCAGAACAGCTGGGGGGGTGGGGGGGGGAAGCTGACTGGGTAGCTGACCACAGCTGTGGTCAGCTCAATCAGGGCCCAGCTGGCCCTATAAGAGGGTTGTGGGCCAGACTCTCTCTAGCTTCTGAGGGAGAAGGACTGGGCTGCTTGGGAGCTGAGAAGGGAACCTGAGGTGGAGCTCTGCTGGGGAAGGGCAGAGGGAGCTGGGGAGCTCCAGCCTAGCAGAGCCCCAGGCTATGGGCCTAGTTAAGGGCCCACAAAAGGTACTGGGGCTGCAGAGGGGCAGCCCAGAGATAGGCAGAGGCAGCAGGTCCTAACCCCCCTTGCCGATGATGAGTGGTTTACAGACTGCCGTCTGCCCCAGTGAGCGGGAGCTAGATGGTGACTGGCAGTAGCCACTGAGGCAAGGTGGGGATAGAGGGTTGGGGGCTCCCCTGAGTGGGGAGACCCAAATTGTGGGTTACTGCTGGGGGCAGAACCCTGACGTAGAGGGGCACTGGGGTCCAGAAGGGACACTGAGGCCAGCGGCAGGCAAAACACTGGCCTGCAGAGGGCACTCTGGGCTGGAAGAGCTAATTCCCTGGACGACCAGCAGGAGGCGCCGTGCCAGTGAGTCATCACCCCGCCACACATGGGTTGCATTGCTCTGTGATGCACCAGTAGTTGATGTAGATCCTGTTGTTTCGTATGGATGCTCTCTTCCAGATAACCTACTGAATGGACAGTAACCCATTTTTTCTGAAATCTTGCTGTGTCAGGATGTAGTATTGGCACCTAGACACTGAACACAATTGTTTTGAATAACACGTGCATCAGTTAGGATGTCCTGTCACTAACCCAAATTATGACTGGCACTGCCAGGGAATTTGTTTACCCAATCTGTAGTTACTGTGTAACTTAATTTTTTTTTTACCAATTTGTTTTTTTTCTTGCCGTTATGATGTTTGCTCCCATTGGTTTGTTGATTTTTTTTTTTTTTTTTTTTTTTCCTGTGTAAAACAGGGGTTAGGCTAACTTGTGATTAAACACTTTAGCAATGTATGCACATTGTAAATGAGGTACAGCAATAATACAGCTGTGTGCATCATCACCTGTCAGAAAGGTGTTGCAGGCCAAGCTACGTGCTCACTAACATACATGCAGCCCTGCTGCCTACAGCAAGTTTGCACAGGTGTAACTGAGCGGTGTGTTGTAAATAGTGATGATAATGATGTCAAAGGCCGGGCAAATGTCATTCTCAGCTGTATTAATAGGAGTGTCATGGATAAGACACAGGAGGAGATGGTTCCACTGTATTGGGCACTGGTGAGGCCTTTCTGTGTCCAGTTTTGGGCACCCCATTTTAAGGAAGATGCAGCCATATCAGAGAGAGTCCAGAGAAGAGCAACAAAAATGATGAAACGTGACCTATGAGGAAAGGTAGTTTAACTACTTTTCCTATGTTTAGTCTTAAGAAGAGATGGCTGAGGGGGGGAACTCCTCAAAAATGTAAAAGATTATTACAAAGGTGATGGTGACGGAGAACAATTAATTTCCACTGAGGGCGGGACAAGAAGGAAAA
The DNA here is from genome assembly GCF_002925995.2 of Terrapene triunguis. Taxonomy (NCBI): domain Eukaryota; kingdom Metazoa; phylum Chordata; order Testudines; family Emydidae; genus Terrapene; species Terrapene triunguis. The sequence goes on along the minus strand of NW_020664487.1, from coordinate 5,945,207 downwards.
AGCTCAGTTTGCAGCAAGGGAGGTTTAGGTTGGATATCAGGAAATGCTTAAACTATAAGGATAGATAGTTAAGCACTGGAACAGGTTATCAAGGGAGGTTGTGTCATTGGAGGTTTTTAAGGACAGGTTAGAGGGTTAGACAAATATCTGACAGGGATGGTCTAGGTCAGAGGTGGGCAAACTATGGCCCGCTGGCCACATCTGGCCTGCAGGACTGTCTTGCCTGGTCCCCGAGCTCCTGGCCCGGGAGGCTAGCCCCCAGCCCCTCCCCCGCTGTTCCCCCTCCCCCGCAGCCTCAGCTCGCCCCGCCGCTGGCGCAATGCTCTGGGCGGCGGGGCTGTGAGCTCCTGGGGCAGCACAGTTGCAGAGCCCGGCCTGACCCAGTGCCCTGTGCTGTGTGGTGGCGGCGGCATGGCCCGGCTCCAGCCACCGTCGCTCCAGGCAGCGCGGTAAGGGGGCAAGGAGCAGGGGGGGTTGGATAGAGGGCAGGGGAGTTCGGGGTGGTGGTAAGAGGGCGGGGGTGTGGATAGGGGTGGGGGGTCGGGGGAGGAACAGGGGGTTGAATGGGAGCCGGGGTCCCAGGGGGAAGGAGGGAGGATTGGAAGGAGGGGGTTTGGATGGGGCAGCAGGGGGCAGTCAGGGGCAGGGGTTCCGGGGTCAGTCAGGGGACAGGGAGAAGGGGTGGTTGGATGGGGCAGGAGTCCCAGGGGGGCCATCAGGAATGAGAGGAGGGGTTGGACGGGTCGGTGGGAGTCCGGGGGCAGGCAGGGGACAGGGAGCAGGGGTGTGTGGATGGGGCAGGGGTCCCAGAGGGGCTGTCAGGGAACGGGGGGGTGTTGGATGGGCAGGAGTCCTGGGGGAGCACGACCCCCTCCCCTAACTGGCCCTCCATACAATTTACAAAACCCGATGCGGCCCTCAGGCCAAAAAGTTTGCCAGCCCCAGGTCTAGGTATACTTATCCTGCCTCCCCATGGGGGAATGGACTAGCTAGTCTCTTGAGGGCCCTCCCAGTCCTAGATCTTGGATGCACAAGAAGAACTAGATTCCCTCCCTCTTAGCTGTGTTGCCTCTGCAGGGCTAATCTAGTTAAAAACCAACCAACAAACACTACAAATGTTTAGGCCCCAGTCCTGCAGCTGGGTAGCTGTAAGCAGGCTGCTACACCCTCACAAATCGTCCGTGAGCCTTTGTCACTAACATCCCTAGATAGTATCAGAGGGGTAGCCATGCATCCGACGAAGTGGGCATTCACCCACGAAAGCTTATGCTCCAATACATGTGTTAGTCTTAAAGGTGCCAAAGGACTCTCTGTTGCTTTTTACATCCCTAGATAGGACTCTGAATACAGATCAGTTGCACAAGAAGCTGTCACTTTTACATGATCACTTTCTGGAGTAAAACCACAATTTAAAAAGCTGCGTTCGGACTGCCCACATGAGTAAGGACTTCTATGCTGTGCTTCATGCCTGGCTGACCATTCATAATGTCTGAACAGCCACAGGAATTCCTCAGCTGTTACTGTTTCTGGAATTTCCTCAACAATCTCTCAGGATTTAAGGCACGGGGCTGGTGTTTTGGAAACAGAACAGCCTGGTCTGAAAGACTTTGTAGCCTGCTCAGCACTACAGGGAGGTGCATCACACAGAAACAAGCGTCAGTCAGTTCCATAAGCGTGCTGCAATTTAGATCAGGGATCAGGAGCGACTAATCGGAACATGGGCTTGTGACAGAGTGCACAGACAGCAACTGAATCCGCATTCTGCTCACCCTTGAACCTATTTGGCCCCGGTGCAGGACCTGAATAAGGAGAGGAGTTCCTGGTTACCAGACCAGGTTGAGGCTGGGTAGCTAATGGGCTAATTAGCCCATTAAGGAGACTGGATAAAAAAGCACGGGAAGGCATTGCAAGTGGGGGAAATAAATAGGCTACCAAGGTCTGATAAAGGAAGCTCTGTGTGGGGAGACCTTTCCCACCCCCAGTCCTTGGGAGAAGGAGCAGTTAAGCTGAATGACACTGTAAATAGCATGGCTGCATGAGTACGTAAAAGGTGGTGAGGCGACGCATTGGGATAGCTACAAAAGGAGGGTCTCTGAATGGTCTGGAGGAGAGCAAAGAAGGCGGGAGCAGGGGATGCCCCATAACAGGCCTTCATTCTGCAAGTTCTTACTCATGTGAATACATCTTGCATGTGTGAAATCCCCAGCTGACATCAATGGGATGATTCACATGAGTAAAGACTACTTGAATAAGTAAAGGTGGGGAGGATTGGGACCCCAAATAGCCGTCCTACATATGGAGAATGTGAGTAAGTAATCTTCTTTCAAATGACACAAGGCAAGAAGGGTACTAGGTGTCTTTAACTGTGTCCACGTCTATAGATTAGAACATTCAGCACTGTGATCATCACTAACACACTTCTTGTCTCCACCACACACCACCAATGTTATCGTTGCTACGGCAAGTGTTCCCAGATCCTAGTTCGCAGTCTCATTTTAGACAGGTGCAATACACACTTAGGGCTTGTCTTCACTATGGGCTAAATCAGCGCCGCTGCGATCGAGGCAGCGGCATCGATTTAGCGAGCCTGGTTAAGACATGCTAAGTTGATGGGAAAGCGTCTTCCATCTACATCGCAGTGTAGACACCGCAGTAAGTCAGTGTAGGTTATGTTGACTTCAGTTGCTAGTTTACATAACTGAAGTAGTGTAACTTACATCGACTTAGCGCCGTAGTGAAGACAAGCTCTTAGAGCACGAATAAAAATTCTGGGATGAAAATTAAGTCAAGGCCCAGGTGCTTCGGTGGGAAGACGGAGGAAATCACTTGAAAAGAAATCATGACTCTAATTATTCTTGTATTTGCATAGGTGTTTAGATGGTTTCTCATTCCATATAGTTAATTTTGTATCCTGAGAGCTTGTTGCAAATGGAGCCAATAGGAGAGGCACTGCAAAGCAGCCTACGGCCGGCACTTAGGACTACGTTCTCTTCTCTTCCCAAATGAAATCTCTGCAGCACTGTGCAGTATTTCAGGCGGAGGCTGCCTGGAAGTGGGTGACTGTAGGAAAGAGAAGTAGGGGAAAGGGGCAGCCCAGCCACGTCACATTTGCAACAATGTTAAGTCTGTACCATCAGATCTGACCTCAAATTTGTCCATTAGTAAAAATATCCCTTTGACCCCATCAGAGGCACTCTGCATATCTGATGACAGTGGTAAAGCACTCTTTGACTTGGCTCAGTAAGACCAAGTATTCCCATCAGCCTTGATTCTCCACTCCATCCAAACTCTGCCTGGATGGAGAATTGGTTATGGCTCCCTGGTCCTGGTGCAAGTTTGGGTGGTATAGGGGCTGCTCTAACTTTCCTCACTGCCATAGTAGCAGTGGAGTAGTAGGTGTAGCAGAGCTTTACCTTTTTTGTCCATGTTCCCCGCATGCCCAACCCCTACAACACCCTCAACGTGCCCTGCCTTCCACCTTACCCAGGGGTGGTAGCTGGTGGTGCAGGAGGAGCTGGAATCACCTCAGCCAGATTTAGGTCAGTGGAGAGTGCCCCAGTGCAGTGTAAACCCTCCACCGGTCATCTACACCGGCTTTAAGGCCTCTCTGCACCACGTACGTGACTTGAAGCTGCATTAGCTGAGAACCAGCCCATTGACTTTAACTTGAGTTGGGAGTGCTCAGCACTTCTGGAAACCAGGCCCAGCATGCCACAGTTTGGGCACCAAGAACCGGGCATCCAAAATTAGCAGCATCCAGAACCCTAAGGGACTTGCCCAAGTCCAGTGGCCCAGGCCCAGTTCTGTTCTTTAGTGGCCAGGCTCTCAGCAATTAAAGGCTCCTTTTATTTTCCAGAGACAATTGGTTATTTCTTCCCTTTCCTCATTGCGGTGAATTTTTTTGTACTTACTCATTTTCTTAGTCAGAATTCTCATACTCACCTGGCTCATTGCCATTATTCTGCCAGCTAGGCCAGTGTGGTGTTAGTTGTGACTATTCAGAGATTCTACTCAGGCTGGTTACAAGAGGGCATATAATGAGGAGGTCAGAGTCTTTGTAAACAGGAAATAAAGACAGTCTTGCATTCATCCTGACCATGATGTCCTAGTACACTGTAATTTCTACAGTCAGATATTTGGCATTCAGAGGTCTGTGTATTTTAGCTTTGTTTTTTTCAGTTTAAATATTTGCTTTTGAAGGCGTTCATCTCCTCAGTCTAGGGTGTGATACTGGTCCCATTGAAGTTAACGGGTTAAGTCCGCATCGAGCACTTTGACAAAATCTCACCTGACGGGAGTTATGTTATTGACATTGATGGGGATGGGACCAGATCCTTAATCTAGATTAATCCCACTGGGTATTAATTTGCATTTGCAATATTAAAAACCCTCCATCTGTAAAGCAACCAAAAACAAAATATGCGGTTAGTACTGTAGTTCTCTTTCAGTCTGAGTAAAGGTAAATAGATGTCAGACAAGTTACTCATAAGTGTCTGCATCATGCACTTTTGAATTAGTAACTTAATGGAAAGTAAACAGAACTGTGAACAGTGTAATGCACCATTTTCTTACATCAGAATTTAAGCAGTGGCACATGCAAATGGTACGGGAATACAGCAGAGTTTACAGTAAACTGAGATTTGAATCTGGATTCTTCCTACCCTAAGTGGCATCTGATGGGGCATGTCCACACTGCAATTAAAAATCCATGGCTGGCCTGTGCCAGCTGACTTGGGCTCAGGTTAAGGGGCTGTTTAATTGCAGTGTAGACATTCATGCTCAGGCTGGAAACCGGGCTCTAAGACTAATCCAAACATCTACACTGGAGTTAAACAGCCCCTTAGCCCGAGCCCCACAAGCCCCAGTCAGCTGGCACAGGCCAGCCACAAGATTTTAATTGCAGTGTAGACGTACCCTTAGGGCATGAAAGAGGCTCTGCCATTCCTGTCTATCATGCTGTTTGCTGAAATGGCTGCCCTGTGTTTCTGTAACTTAGCTTTTTTTGTGAGGCTAGATCAGTGGCCTATCGCTCAACCCCCAACCTGGAGGACCGGTGCCCTGCTTTTCGTCAGGTCCCTACCACTACCACTTCTTTTTATTAATTGTATTACCAGAGCACCTAGGAGCCCTAGTGTAACAGGTCAGGCTCCACTCCTGTCCTGAGATCCCACCCAAACAACCTTGGACGCGTTCTGTTTGTTAGCACCTCCATGAACTTTATTTAATTACCTCCACCGAACAACCATCACGATCCCGTGCAGCAACTCCACAGTTTTCCCTTGTCCTCAGTGCTCCCTCAAGGACGAGGGGAAGATCTCATCACCCTGGGATCTTATTTCCTCTGGGCTCTGCTGGCTTCCCCATTGCACTTCCTTCCTTTTGACGACCCTCTCAGGGTTTATTATTAGCTCCTTAGCTCATCAGCCCCCTGATTAGGTAATTAAGTACTTCACTTCTCCATCAGGCCTTTTCTGGGGGAACTAATTAATGCTTACGTGATAAGAGTGCTGAGTCAGCTACTGGCTGTCAGCACTGTCACACCTAGTCATGGACCATGTCCCCAGTGTGCAAGGTGCTGTACAAACACAGAACAAAAAGACAGTCCATGTCCCAAGGGGTTTACCCTTTGACCTGTCCAGTATGGCCCTACCATGAGTTAAAATCCTGCCAGCATAGCTCTCAGGGCCTTTGCTACACACAAGCCTTCCCCGTGTCAAGATGCTGTCCCCAGGGAAGGAGGTTATGAGTTACTCTAGGTATATAGAGAGTTTGTTAAAGTTAGATCAATAATTTTATTTGAATGACCCGTCTTTCTTCAAGTTGTTCAGCTGTTAATCTCTTACAGGCAGTAAAGGGTCATTCCATTTGATGTCATTCTTTTATTTTGATCAACCACGTTTTTACAGGCGATATTTGTTTTTTCATCCGTAGTGATATACATTTATTGGCTGCAGTCATGGGACCACTAAAGAGGTATCTGTTCTTTAATTTCACAAATTTAGGACTTTTTCCTAACAGCTTAGTAATAAGAGATTGAGGGAAATATCCCTGAAATAACTCTTACGGCGGTTTTCTAAAATCAGATAAAAACGCTTTCAGTGTGGGATGGTCCCAGAAGCTACAAAGATGGTTCCTGATAGCCAGGAATCCCCTCTACCACTTTGATGTGAATTTTGTGTCTGTTTAGTTTTGCAAGACAGGCCTATGAAAATATCCAGTCACTGTTGCCCGCTGGTATTCTCTCCACTTAGGGGAGTTAGTACCGCTCAGAATGGCTAGTAGTATTTTATTATATTGATCTGTACTGTGGCAGCACCTGCCACCTATGAGCCCTCATTATGGATCAGGACTCCATTTCACTAAGCGTTGTACAAACACACAGCAAGAAGCCAGTCCCTGACCCAAAGAGCTGGCATTGTCTCATTCCAGTCAGCTGGAGAGATTTGTTGGTTCTTTTCCTTTTCCCAACCTAGCCTCAACGTTGCTCTGCAATTCTGTAAGAGAAAGCACATGCAACGTGACTGTTGGTTGTTGTATTTTTAACCAGAAATCTGATTACTTTGCAATTCCCTTACATATTGGGGACAAATCTAGTTTGATCTGTCCCAAACGCTTATTATTTGGTAAATAACTCCTTAATTGTAGGGAAATTTGTATTTTCTTACATCTGTGTAACGTATATTGCGAAGGATCTTGGCTCAATTTTGTCAAATACTTTCTCACATATTACAAAGCTTTTTGTGCCCATTTTTCTCTTATCTCTTTTGTGAAGTTAAGGCTAATGTCTGGGCTCTTGTAAATGGTGGTGAGTTTTGAAATTTCCCTTGAAAGTACTGGCTGTTTCCTCATATCTTCCTAGATTTTCAACACCCTGGAAATCCTAGAGGTTCTGACTGCCCTTTGGAAAAGGGATTTAGCAGGAACCCCAAATAACATCACTGCTTTGAAGTGTGAATGACCGTCTGAGCAAACATGCAGCAGAACACACCTGAGTGCTTTGAATACCAGCGCAAACCTTATGCTAACATTGCTCTAGCATTTCCTTAGCAAAGGCTACTACTAACGTTCCTTTGGTGACCCTCATCTGACACCTTTCCGTTTCTAGTGTTGTTCTTTTCTTCGCAAAGGTAGTTAATGGGTTTTTGTCAACGCCAAATCCTAACCCTGCTTTCTGTGGCTGCTTAGGGGTATAACAACCCCCAATGACTGCACACACAGGCTCCATGGAGGGCTGACTGGGTGTATTGGGGCATGATGGGTAAAGGGGAGGAGGGAACTCTCATCCATTTTGCAGGCAGATGGCGTGGAGCTGCTTGGCTTGGGAGGAACTCATTTAAATGAGCAATTCCCCTCCCCCCTGCCCGAGTCTCTGTGCAGCTTAACCCACTCACTCCAACCTACTAGAGCTACAGCAGTGACCCCACATATCGCAGTCAGGCTGGGCAGTCATAAACTCAGCCCCTGGTGAGGGGGAGAGGTTGGTGATCGTGTATGTGTTGCACAGCTGCAGAAGCTTCAAACCTCCAAGGTCTTCAGCACTCCTGCAAGATGCTGAGTGCCGTCGGGGACTTTAATGAGCACTGAGGGTGCTCAGCCCCTTTGGGAGTCCCTCACCACCTTGCAGGTTTGAGCCCCAAGGGAGTAAACTTCCTCCCCTCAGGTTCTGTGAAAACATCCATGGTAGTGGTGCCTGTCTTCATCACGAAGCTGCTGAGAGGCTGTGCAGGCTGCCACAGGTCCGAGTTTGAACTGTGTTTGTCATTTATTTGTATTACTGTGCTGCATAGGAGACCCGGTCGTGGACCAGGATCCCATTTGTGCTAGGCGCTGTACAAACGCAGAACAAAAAGCCAGTCCCTGCCCCAAGGAGCCTACACCCTAAGTATAAGACAAGCGGCAATAGAAGGTTACAGACGGATGGGGCATACAAGTAACCAATGAGACACTTGTGGTCTCAGCACAGCAACCGCTTCACTTCTTGTCAAGCTTTTTTTTTTTTTTTTTTTTTGGTACGCTTCATGGCAAAGAAGAGTTTTGAGGAGGGATTTGAAGGTGGATAATGAAGCGGCTTTGCAGATATGGATGGGGTGCACCTCCCAAGCATGGGGGGCAGCATGGGAGACAGCAGGAAGGGGCTTGCTGGACAATGTAACAAGTGGGTGATAGCGGGGGGCTTCATGGGCTGATCGAAGGCAAGCTTTGAGAGCTCAATAGCAAATGAGAGGTAGGGTGGGGATCGATTTTGAACAGCCTTGAAAGTGAATACAAGCTGCTTATTTTTGATGGGATGGAAAAGAGAGACCCAACGGAGAGATTCAAAGAGAAGAGTGACAAGATCAAAACGACGGGCTAGGAAAACGACCACTGCAGCAGCATTCTGAATGGCTAGGAGTGGGGACAAGATTGCATTTCTCAAGGCCAGAAAGAAGACTGTTGCAGTAATCGAGATGTCAGAAGATGAGAGCTTAGGCAAGAGTTTTAGCTGTGTGGAGGTGGGGGAAAGAGTGGTAGTTTGTGTGTCAGAGGTAGACAGGTGAGTGATTGCAGTGACACGTCTTTCGTTCTGTGGCGTAGGCTTGACAGGAGAACCTGTGACACAAATATATCTTCTATGAATAAGCGACTGCATGTAATTGCATTGAGCTGCGGCCACACTGTGGCTCATGTACTGCTGGATCCTGAGAGGTACTAAACTATCACAGCTGAATTTGCTGATTACTGATGGCCCTGTGAGATGCAAGCCACAGCATAGCCTATAAAATTTCAAGTTTCCTCTAGCTGCTTAGGCTAAGCTTGAAAGAAAAGATCCTGAGCCAACAGCACCAGCACAACATTCTCCCCGTCTCCCTACACACACACACACACACACACACACACACACACAGAGTCTGCCGGAACCAACACTCTGGCCTGTTACAAGAGAACTTTGGGGAAGAGTGGAATATTGGCCATAAACACGCTGATCCAGTGGAGCTGACTACGCCTTGAGAAACTGTTCCAGATAGTTACTGTCTTTGCTTTGAACAATGAAAACTCCTTGAGAAACCAGTGGCAGTGGAACATGAAACCAAAAGGGCATTGGAACCCTGGGAATTCTTAGTTGCTTTGGCCCTCGTCCTTTGACAATGTTCATGTCATTGAGTGTGGTTTGCTACAGGGAGGAACAGCTGAGTTGCCCCATGGAAACATACCTTTACTTTGACTCATACATATTATAAGAAAATGAAGTTGCCATTTTTGGAGAAGGTAAGGTAGTTACTGTAAATCGAGCATGTGAGATCACCCTCTGGAATGTAGTGAAGGTTCATTTGCATTGGACCATCAGCCCATCTAGTGTGGCAACCTGCCTCCAGCAGCAACTGATGACACATGCTTCAGGGGAAGGGAAAAGTTCCCTCTAATGCACTGTGTTCATCAGGCAAAGTGGTGCCTTGACAAAATGGAGAATTCCTTTCAGACTGCTACAGGGATGAGTTTAGATGAGGTTTAGTTAGGTGGAAACAAAGGGTTTCATTGGGGTTTGGAGAAAAAGATACAGATATTGTAAGTAAATCTGACAATGATCAGAGAGGCTACTAAGTATTATCTTTCCATTTCACCTTCATTAAAGGTAAAATGTAAATTATCTGCTAGGACCCATGCATCTCTCTCCAGCCGAAAATAATAGGAAACTTACAAACAGCTTGGTGCCTTCACAGATTAATAGCATATGGCTGACACCAGCACACAGTATATATTGCTTAACAGGCAGGCAATAACCTTCCCCACATTTAAGATCGCAGATCCAATTGAAATTTCCTGTTGTTTGGAAGGGGGACGGAGGGCGGGATTTATGATAGAGTTGGGCAAAACACAGGACGTTTCCTTCTCACAGAAAATTCTGAGATGTCAACAGTTGGTCGAGTACTAAATCAGGATGAAAAATTGAAATCTCGTTGTTTTTTTTTTGTCCCCCCAAAAAACTTAATATTCTAAAATATTTTGTTTTGACCTTATTGAAATTTTTTGTTGTAATAAGATCAAAACATTTTGTTTAAATGAGGTCAGAACAATCCATTTTGATTTTATTATTCCGACTTTTATGTTGTGTTATGTATATTAATTAGTTGGGGGGGAAAAAGTGGAAATGAAATGATTATAGTCATGACTAATACAATTCTTAGTACGTGCTGGGGGTGAATATTGCTTCTGTTGAGGATGGAAGCCACGTCATTTCTCCAAACCCAACCCCTCCCTACATGACACCATGTGAGAGACAAGATCTGGGACTGGCAAACAAATTCAACAGGCAGCAAACATTAACTTTTTATTAGAGAAACAGTAATTGTTTAAAAGAGGGTTGGAGCATTAGCCTTATCAAGCACAGATTCATATTTCAGCATGTATAGCTCTGTTTAGAAGTTGGCCACACCAGAATGCTCTCCAGGAACAGCCGCAGTGACCCGGGCTGCCTGGCTATCATTCCTACTGGCAGTGGTAGATGTATTTAGTCTCTGGGGGCCCCGTCTGATCATGGCACACTATCTGGGCTGCCCATGCGGCTCTCTGAGCATGGTTGCAAGGTAATTGTGACGTTTCGCCACCCTATATCAGCATCTCGTTAATTTTGCCAAAAATTTTCACCCATTCCTGGCTGGTGATTCAAACAAACTTCTCCCAGAGTAGGGAGTCTGTACACTCAGTTAGATTCCAGGACAAGGCATACTTATCATGACCACTTCTGTATCTCACAAGTCCACTCCATTCATAGATATGCTGGTCAGTCACCAGGGAAGGAAAAATGTCCTTTGCATAGACAGATAGCTCTCCTCCACTGGCCTAAAACAGAAGCTCTCTCCATCACTCAGGGACCTCCAGAGTGTGTCCTGCCTGAAACTATGGTAAAAACCGAAACTAGGAATCCTCGTCCTCTGCCTACTTTGCCCCTAGTAATGGGGGGGAAAATCAAAAGGGCTTAAAACGTCTGTATTGTGTTATGCTCACCATAATGTATCTGGGCTGGAATTGTAGGTTGCAGTAGCTTCTGAGCTGGCTGCTGAATAAAGGATGAAATTTAAAAAAAAAACCAAATGATAAAGAAGTATCAACTTGTAACCTTGCAGTTATGCAGCCCCTAAAAGAAGGATCGAAATCTTTTTTTTCTCATATTCAAACACTAAGGCACACTTTGATTTTCCTTGGCAGGGCCTTCCACCTCTGCTGGGTGGAGACAAGGAGCCAGGGGGAGGCTACAGAGAAGAAGGAAAAGTCAGGACAAAATGCAGCTGACGTGGATGAGCAGTTCCAGGGAGAAGAGGAGGTTGCAGAGGGAGAAGGAGACAAAGGCTGTGCAGAGCTTGGAACACGGGTGGCTGGAGGCTGAGGGAGGGGACAGAGTGCAGCAGAAAGACCTTTTTGAGAGGTTGTTTGTCCTTGTGGTCACCAGGCTACAGGCCCCAGAGCCAGCTTCAGTACCCGGCCAAGATCCATCTGGGGTGTTCATTGAGTCCCCACCAAGCTATCATGTCCTGCAACCTATGCAGTCATTGGACAATATTCTGGGCTTGGCTGGTCCATGAGCCATGCACTGAACAATTCATCCAGTTCCACTACCAGGGAGACTACCTGTGCCAGTGTAGATAGTTTGCCGGTTTTTCACTTTTTTTGCTTTTTGGTGCGGGCAAGCTGCTCACATAGAGTCAGGAATGTCTGCTTCATGTGTAAGCTCTGGCACCACTGCTGGGCATCCTAGGTCTGCACAATAATGTGGCCCCATCAGTCTGTGCTAGAAGGCCGGCTCCAGAAGTGCCAATCTACATATGGAGAATCTGTGATGGTGGCAGCAGGCATCAGATGGGTGGTGGATGCCATGGCGGCATCCCCTCAGAGCAGCCTTTGAAATGACAAAGACTACCACTGAAATGTCTAACAGCATCTCACAGATGCAGTGCCTGAATCCTGAAATAGCAGTGAAACCACAAGCAGGAAAAGATCTTCCACCTGTGCTGGAGCGGTGTTGCTGACACTGGTTGCAAGGAGCATGCAGACCCCAAAGTGGCTCAGCTGGATGTGTTGGCGGGCTAAGAGCACTTCCAGGCAAGTGCTGCGGGCTGGACAGACAAGTTGTCCCACAATACACCATGAACTAAGCCCTAGAGGAGCTTAGCACCCTTGGTAGCTGCAGAACCCTGGGATCTGTCCCTAGAAATCACAAGACAAGACAAGACACGTGTCTGCATATCACAGTACGGACGCGCTAGCCTGGGTCAAGGGCAGATACAAGGCATGTGTAGCAATGTGGTGTAGACGACCAAAGGTGAGACTGGAAGGTGCAGGTTCTCATGTCTGGGTGCACAGACACATGTTTACTATGCAGTGTAGACACCGCTTAAGAGTGCTTCTCTAATCAAGCACTGCAGCCTGATTGGCTGACTGAATGGTATCCTCTGCTTCTCTCTAGTATTAAAAAGCACTTCGCCAGTCCCTTCAGGGAGGAAGTGGCATTAGCAGTGTTTTTTAAAAAAGCGGATCCAGCCTACAAACTTGTAAATTCATAGAAGTCCATCATTAGGGTGTGTCAGATTAAGTGCATTGAGATACTTTAAGCCCTGTACACTACCCGATACAATTTCCCCATGCTTGCTGTCCCTGTCCAACGAGCGTACTCAGAAAGGGAGCACAGAGGAATTCAAGGGTTCCTCTCTCTGGCTTTTGTGCACATTATCATTGCAGTGGAAAATCACGAACACAGGTCATTCAGCAAATCAGCACTGCACTTGTCTTCTAAAATAGATCTGTAGAACTGGGTTTGTTTGCCCTTTATTCCCCCCTCTTCCCTTTCATCCCAGAATCCGCATCTGCGTGTTTTTTCCTTTACTGAGCGTGAAACAGTTTCACTAGGAAATAAGAATAGAGATGGCAAGTGGTTGAGTTCATGAGTGATGGAAGTCCTGGAATCCATACATCTGCAAAGGCAGAACAGAGCTCTCTGAGAGAGGCAGCACCCCTACCGAGAAGCAAAGACAGATCTGGATCTAGGGGGTAGGACTGGGAATTGGGAAACCTATTCCTGGTCTTCTCAGTGATCTCCTTTCTGTCTCTGGGCAAAATCACCATGCCTCTGTTTCTTCTGTATTTGATTTATCTATTGAGATTGTCTCTTTGGGGCAGGGACTGTCTCTTACCATGTATTTGCACAGCTTGTAGCGCAATGGAGCCACAGCCTGGGTTGGGGCCACTAGGTATTCCTGTAATATAATTCATAATATTACATTTATGGCTCTGTCCTGTATTCTGTATTTAACCCAAACCTCTGCTGACTTCCGTGGGAGATTGGGGCATGTAAGAAATGCATTATCAGGTCCTTGGTCTTATCCAGAAGGCTGCCGTGTTACAGCATTCAGTGCGGCTGTGACGTACGCGTGCAGGTTTGTTAGCGCCTGTTCTGCAAACCTTGCTCAGGTTGAGCAGCAAGTAGCTCCATTGGTTACAGAATCGGGCCCCTTATTAACAGAGGGGAAGCACCACAGAGAAAGACGAGAGGAGAAAAACAAAGAGATTCCAGCAGTATAGGAATGGTGCCAGGGCTAGTCCCTAAGTAGGTCACGATTAAATCCAAAGTATTGAGTACTGCACCTCTAACAGGAGCTTAGAGTACATGGGAAATTCCCCAGACTTTAGGAACCTGAATTCACCCAATGGATAAATATTTATCCAACTCTTAAGTAGAAAGGCAGTGAGTCAATTATTACCTTTTTTTCGGGTGTGTTGGGGAGGGGAGGGAGAGGAGAGTCTTTGGCCTGGTCCACACTAACCCCCCACTTCGGACTAAGGTACACAAATTCAGCTACGTTAATAACGTAGCTGAATTCGATGTACCTTAGTCCGAACTTACCGCGGGTCCAGACGCGGCAGGCAGGCTCCCCCGTCGATGCCGCATACTCCTCTCGCCGAGCTGGAGTACCGGCGTCGACGGCGAGCACTTCCGGGATCGATTTATTGCGTCTAGACAAGACGCGATAAATCGATCCCAGAAGATCGATTGCCTGCCGCCAAACCAGGAAGTAAGTGTAGACGTACCCTTTATCTGGGCAGGCCTGCTCATATCAGTGGTTACCAATTCATGGACCAATCCAGATTTCTTTGACTATATTTATTCTTTGTAAATGTCAAATGGATAATTTTGAATGTGTAACTTTCAGAATTTGGGAGGTTTTTGAAATTCTTTGCAAGCTGGTCACTGTTCAGCATTTCTGTTGTGTGACTAAGCCCCTACCTAGGGTGACCAGATGTCCCATTTTTAAAGGGACAGTCCCGTTTTTGGGGAGTTTTTCTTATATAGGCACCTATTACCCCCCGCCCCCTGTCCCGTTTTTCACAGTTCCGATCTGGTCACCCTACCCCTACCTCACATGGTACTGTTCTGCTCCCTGAATGGGCAACAACAAATTCTGAAATGGAATGAAAGCTTCATGCCTAATATGCTAATTCCTTCCAACAGGAGAGAGAGCACAAAACACCCAGCAGCTGTTTGGGCTAAAGGATTGGTCAGGGATCAGCGATGCGGGATTCAAATCTCTCGCACTGCCTCACGGAGGCTGTGGAATAATGGTCCCTTCAAATTTTTCAGAAAACAACTTGATGCCTAATTTACCAGAGAGAGGGAGCTACGGGACCATGCACGGCCACAAGGAGGTGCCAAGCGGTGAGCTGACCCCCTGCACATCTCATCGCAGGCAGCGAGCTTTGAGCAATGGTGGGATGGGAGGAAGAGGCCCAGGAAGGGCAGACCTTAAGATGCCCCTGGCTGTCAGACCTCTGATAACCCTCACAGGACCCTGGGCTGGGGCCTGGTGGAATGGGAGGGCCAGGGCTCCCCTACCAACCCCCTGACTCCATAATTCGAAGGACCTAAGCCCTGACCACAAGGCAATGTCCACCACGAGAGAAGACCATTGTGATGGCTTTCCCTCTGGGGTACCACCTGGAATTGGGGTACCACTGAGCCCCCTGATCCACCAGCCTGGGCTCCCTCTCACACTGTGCTTCTGTGACAAGTTGCAGACCCGCTCCCGATCCTACACTTCCTCCAGCATTCACACAGATAGAGACACACCCAGCTGCAGTTACATGCAGGCTCTCTGACCAGCCACTGCATAAACCAACAATAGAGAGGCTACGGCCAAAATAACCATCCGCTTCCCAGCCTAGGACCCCAGAGCTGTCCTGGCCCAAACCCAACCAGTATGAATTTATTATCCAGTTCGCCTGCCCCTCAATAGGGAGAGGAAATGCAACAAGCCTGTGTTAAACCAAGCTGAGATTTCCCCCCAGACACTTCACTTAAAGGCACACTGGGTTTAAATTCAAACATTAAATAAGTTTATTAAATACAGAAAAATAGATGTTAAGTGATTATAAGGTATAGCAAACAGATCAAAGCAGATTACCTAGCAAATAAACAAAAACACAAACTAAGCTTAATTTACTACATAGATTAGATATAAATTAGTAGTTTCTCACCCTAAGTGATGGTACAAGCACGCTTGCAGATTTTTAGGGTACAAGCTACCTTTGCTTTGCAGCTTGGGTTTCGCCAGGTTTTTATACACAGACTAGAAATCCCTTTAGCCTGCATCCAGCACTTTCCCTCAGTTCGGTCTCCCATTCCTTAGGTGTTTCCAGGAGTTTTCTTGTGTGGGGAATGAAGAATAACAGCTGTCACTCCCTTCCTTGTATAGTTTTAACATAGGGCGGGAACCCTTTGTCCCAAACTCAGTTTGTGGAAAAACAGACATCCCAAGATGGAGTCCAGAGTCATGTGGCCTGGTTACATGCCCTTGCATATCTTGCTGAGTCATAGCAGCCATTACTTACATGCTGTCTGGAACGTTCATGGGCAGGTTAAGTTCTTCCAAGGTCCATTGTCTTTGCTGATGGGCCATCAGCACTGTCTAGTTTCCTCATTGTTTTACCGGAAAGGCTAGTTGTGGGTGTCACCCAAAGTAAGCACATTTGAAATACAGATACCTAGTCAATATTCCTAACGTTAGATCCAAAAATGATACATGCATACGCATAGGATAATCATATTCAGCAAATCATAACTTTTCCAATGACACCTCGCATGTCCCGTCTTGTACAAAATGCATCATAATTATGCTATAATCATATCATAAGATCACTGTGAAGAATATGGGGTGAAGTGTCACAATCATCACAGCCATATTTCGTACAAATATTATTGCAGTAGCGTGTAGGGTGTGAACATAGTGATGCCTTGGGTCACAATCACCCAGAGCGCTTCAAGAACCATCTGAATCCACAAGAACTGTTTTCTTTGGCGATCTCTCAATCAAAAGCTGAATCTCTTTATGTAATAGTTTGTTTGCTAGAGATTCTCATCTGGACTGACAATCTTGGAGCCAAGTTTCAGGCAACTGAATCTGGAAACCAGATTTAGTAAAGTCAGAAAAAAAATGAGCGGTTGCCATAAAAATGCGAACAGAACTTTCGCTGCAATGCATGGCTCTGGGTGCTACTGCCTGAGTATTAATAACAAAGAATAATAAATACAGAGGTCAAAAGACTGCAGCAGGGCTGATGCAGACATCACCCAAACTCTGCTCCCCTGTGTATATGCATCATGATACAGTCTTCATTTGCATGGGGTTTCTCAAATACAGTATACCATCACATACTTGTTAGGTACGTCGCATAAAGCTGCACAGTATATTGCAGTAAACTCATGTAAATAGCAGGAAATGACCTTTATTGTCTCTGCTTGCTTTGTGGACAGAAGATGCAGGTGTATTTAAGGTTATAAAAAAATGTTACAGTATTATATTGTAGTATTTGAGCTACAGTGGGATATTGCCTTATATTCCACAGGGTCATCATCAAGTCAGCTGTACTCTTACTTTTGCTCAATGTAGTAGTTAAAAGGAGGTTAAGTACTTTGATCTAGGGAGTGTCCTTTAGTGGATTATTCAATAAATGGTAACTAAGTACTGAGATAAGGGTCTGTCCTGTTTGTTTGCTCTGTCGTTTTTGGTTAACATTCAGGGCCAGCCCTAGAACCAATGGCGCCCTAGGCGAGGAGCGTCTTCAATGCCCTCCACCCTTCATTTGTTATACTTTTGAATACCTTATTTTCATAGGCTAAGAAGGCTGTGCCTCCCCAAACAGCCTGGCATGGCCCTGCCCATGCTCCTCCCCGAAGCCCCCTCCTGCTTGCCCTTCCCCCTTGGACAACATTTACTTGGAACAGGATATCACACCAAGCCACAACTGAGACCAGAAATTTGAAGTCAGTGAGCTGGTTTGCTGGGCTTTGCGCCTCGTGTCAGATTCCAGCCTCAGCTTTACTCAACTGCGCTAGTCCCATCAGGGCGTCGTAAACCTCAGTCACTTGGTACCTCACTGGTCTTACGCTGTCAATGCGGCTCTCCCAGTGAGTGTCACTTATTGGCTTCATGGTCAGATTTGTCATATTGTCCGTGAGGATCTTCCACCTGATAGCTGATGCTGAAAACAGGATGTAGGTCCTTTGCAGTACTCCACAGAGAGATACTGAATCTAAAGAAGATGCTGCATCTGACACAACCAGGTTGAGGGAGTGGCAGCCACAAGGCACGAAGAAAGCTCTTGGATTCAGCGCAAGGATCCTTACCTGGATGCCACTATTTCTTCCCTTCATGTTTGTGCCTTGGCAGCCCTGAAGCTTTATTTTATTCTCATTCAGTTCGTTCTTATCTCTCACTGACTGAATGGCAGTGCCCCATCCCTGGTATATCCACAAGGGCATGCCTACAACATTCTAGGAGGTTCAAGGGAAATGTACTTCGCAAAGTCTGGAAGGTTCCACAAGATTCTACAAAGGTTTGAAACATTCTAGGAGGGTTAGTGAAAAATGAATCCATGTACGTGTCGGAGAATAAGAGAGTTCTTACTTTTTGTTTGGGTACAGCAAGCCAGATACTTTATTTTCTCTCTATCAATTGCGTAGAGGGAGAGAGCTAAACAGGTCTCTCAACAGGTAAACAATTACAGCAAGCATTTATACCTTTTGTTCCAGACAATAATGAGCAACAACTGCATTTTGTTTATACATAGGTCCTTCTGATATCTTGTTTTGCTCACTAATGTGGACTCTTAGTCTACATTCCATATTATCTACACAAGGTCGCAACAACTTCTCACACAGTTCTTTCCCACTCGCCTCACACATTCCTCGCTTCTACAAATCTCGCGTTATTAGGGTTACAGTTAGCCTGACTCTTGCTAACGAACTGTCATACATTGCATCCCCTTCCTGTCAGTTCTTTCTCTGCTTCCACATACGGAACACCTGAACCATTTTACTTCAAACATTCTATTTTCCCTTTTGTAGCTAACAACAAAAACAGCACCCCAAGCCTTGCATCCCAGGCAGTTGCCTAGTACACCTGCCCCTAAACCCGGCCCTATTGTCATTCCTCCATGACCATCACCTCCTCCCAGATTTTGTATTAAACCAACAAGTCCAAATTCCATCCCTCCCTCTTCCTCTTCCTCCCCCTCCCCCCCTTATTGGAGCTCCCTTTCTCCAGACTCAGGCCCTGGCATCTTAAAGAGGCCCCTGGAATCTCCCCTGAGTTTTGAAGTCTTCTGGGTGACAGGAGTGGACTTCCTGGTGACTTCTACCCAGACCTCCACTACCTAATCTTAGAATCTGGTTCAGGGAGCTGGAGAGAGACTTCTTTCAGGTCAAAGTAGCTTCCTTCATCTTGCAGCTATGCAGATGGCTTGTCTGGTAAGTTTGCTGATCAACGGGGAGATGGGAGGCTGCCTATCCCTGCAGAACTGGGTGCAGGAATTGGTTCTACACCCTTGTCGATGGCTGGCTTGGCTCCGACACAGAAAAATGTCCCAGAATCCCTTGCATGGTAGCCAGAATCTCCACAATTTCTGTAGCTACATGCCAATGGAGCTTAAGGGTTTGCCAGGCCTATAACAGCAGTGAGGCTGGTCTATTTTCCTACTCCTGCTGCTGTAGGTTAAGGCATTGACAGCTTCTAAACTCTTAGAAAACCTGATTGGGGAGAAGCATCTCTGCGAGGTGACCCTCCTGAGGACACAAGACGTGGAGAGAGGTTACCCAGGGGCGGCGGGTATAATAGGCAAAGGAAGGCGTCGCGTCCCCTAGCACAGCCGTCTCTGACACCCGACACATAAGAACGGCCAGACTGGGTCAGACCAAAGGTCCATCCAGCCCAGTATCCTGTCTACCGACAGTGGCCAATGCCAGGTGTCCCAGAGGGAGTGAACCTAACAGGTAATGATCAAGTGATCTCTCTCCTGCCGTCCATCTCCACCCTCTGACAGACAGAAGCTAGGGACACCATTCCTTACCTGGGCCATGGTGCCCCTCCCACTTCTTCCCCTCCGTGCTCTGACCCTTCCCTGAGGCTCCGGAGGCTTGCTGCTGCTGCCTGGAGTCTTCCTCCTTTCCTCTCCTCTCCTCCGCCCCATCCCTTTCCCCCCTCAGAGGTCCCCGCAGCTGCCCGTGGCATCTCTCCTCATCCCCCCTCCCGCCCCCCCGTCCCCCTGGGGCACTGTGTGTGTGTGTGTGTGTGAGAATGCCAGCGGGGAGTCAGTGGCAGACATGGGGGAGGGACGAAGCGAGCAGAGGGGATCCCTGAGTAACTTTACACAGTGAAAAAACCTCCCAGAGACCTAGTAGCAGAGATCACTGCAACTGTTAAAGAGCCTTTAAAGCGGTAATAAAGCCATTTGACAGGAAGCCTTTGGCCACGTTCAGCTGGCTTTTCTATTGTAGGAAATGTGTTATTGGGGTTAAAAACCGTTTCCAAATGACGACCCGTCAGTTAGTCTCTGTACCCAGCAGAAGTAACTGCTCACCTGGCTCAAGGAGGAGCTGACGTAGCCAGTGAGTTTATTTCTTGACCTAGTTGTTTTATCCAAACCCAGTTTAAGTAAACAAGCCTGGCAGGGAATTCTGGGTAAGAAAGGTGATTAAACTACTGCCCAAACGCAGGCTGTCACTGACCAGCACTTTTCCAAAAGGAGAGATTAGACGTCAGGTTGGCGCAGGTAGCCTGGCTTTTCGTCTCTCTCTGTACAGCGTACACCGAACTCCCCGCCACGCAGAGGAGAATCTATCTGGCAACTGAGCTACACCT